>NC_091132.1:181736423-182090635 GCF_040183065.1 Periplaneta americana | reverse complement strand
TTGAGATACCGAGTATGACTGGATTCATGTTGATAAACAGATTTTTTTCGAACTCACTACTTTTAAATTTACTATAATTCGTAAAGCGTTGTGTTCACGAATTTTCATATCTGATGAATATATATATATATATATATATATATATATATATATATATATATACATACATATAATAAGAAGAAGACCGCACACGGTATTAAAATATGCAAAAATAGGTATAATGCTTCTTACCCACACTCTTTTTCTGATATCTTTCTCGACTTAAAAAACAAGCTTTTGAGAGAAACTCCTGCAAGTTGCACAAAAAATTTTTGACAATGTACTTTGTGCATACATGAGGTTCCTTCAAAAAATGGTGCACTTGAAATTACTTGTATCCAGTCTTGGATCTCCATGGAATCACTCATTCGCATAAAAATTTTACTTAGGCTCTCCACTTGAATAAAACCAAGCTCCATGTCCTTGATCATTAGTCTTTTCAGGTTGACAGATTTATCAACTGAAACAAAGATGAAAGCAAATGTGATTACATCTACCACTAATACTTTCAATATGATTAATATTCACAAGGCTGTATTATAATTTTATTAAGGTTATAAAAAGTATTAAAATAAGCCCAAATTAAACAGAGTATTTCATTATGATTATATCACAGTCTACTATATACAGTCGCGAAGCTCAATATGTAGTAAAAATGCAAACATGGGTAGTTGCCCACCACTAGGATCGCTACTATCGCCTCATCATCGCAGATCTCTCTCCTAGTAGACGACAAAATATGTTACACTTTCGTTGTATTCTTTTGGAAAAATTAACACCTTCCTTCCATTATTGAAATATTAAATGCATAAAGTTAATTTATTATTTTAATGAAGTAATTCCACCATAAACTCGAAGATACCTGCAAGAAATAGGTTAATATTATTTTTGTTTGTGCAAAACGAACTGAAATTTACTATAATCGCTTCACTCATTCAAGATTATAGCGATAATTAACTATGAAACCAATAAATATTAATTTTCATTTCCCTTTACAACAATAATAATGGAAATATGAATTAATGGAGTGACTTACGTGTACCGGTACTTGTAGTGTAGGCTTACGTAGTTAACAAAGTGGGATGAGGTTAAGCAATAATAATCACACCAGAATTGGAAATAAAACGTGATCAATACATTTTATTGTAACAGACTTTTTCTACGTCTCTAGTAAAGTAACAAATAAAAATAACAACAAAATTAACAGCTATAATTAAAAACATATCCTTTGAAAAAAAAAAGTAGGCCTAAGCAATAATAATCCCATCAGAATTGAAAATAAAACGTGATCAATAAATTTCATTAAAACAAACTTAATTTTTCTACGTCTCTAGTAAAATATTATTATTCCAATTATTGTATTTCAGCCATTAACATTTTCATTATAACCAATAACGAACATTTCACAAGCATCAATGTGAAACACGCAACGAGCTAGCACTCGATGGAAATACGACACAGTCCAAAGTCGACCGTGGACAGTCTATTGTTTCTAGTTGCTAACCGCCTGGAGCGCTTTATCACGAGATTTGCAAAAAATCACCTCAAGCTTCGCGACTGTATATAGTAGACTGTGATTATATATGTACTTACACAGAGTGGAAGTAAATAGTCCTGCAGATTGAAAGGGACGATAGGATACACTTAAATGAATAGAAAACCTACATTACGTTTTGTGGTAAAATTCACAGTTAATTAGAAAATTGAGTTGGAAGTTTCAGCAGTCTGGCAACATCGCCGCCTCTTTCTTCTCGTAATACAGATGTAAGAGGTCAACGAACTCAGGTCTGTGTGCATTAGTGAACTAACGTCCCGTCTCCCTTCCTGGCTATAATATTGCTAGCTATAGTCCCATCGAACAGTGGCTTCAAATTAGTGGTTTTTAAATCAAATTTACACGAAAACCGTCCATTCTATTGAAATATGTCAGAGGGATGCATTATTCTTTATTAGATTTTCTATCGATATAGACAGAAATCATGGTTCTACTCGCAGTAATTACCGAATAAGAGGATGTTAAACATTTGGAGGGGGGAAACAATTTTTTTGTTTTTGACAAAACTATGGACTTTCCCACCAATATGGTATTACATTTTTTTTGTTACATACAATATGAGCTATTCGCTCTGAAAATCTGCAGGGTTATTTCACCCTGTATAGTTTAAATATACAAAACATAATATTTATTAAGTTATGTAATGATTAGACCTCGGATTTTAGGTTTTATGCCTATTTTTTCCTGAAGGAATAAATAAAAACCAATGATGTAGGTAGCCTGCACGTTTCATGAAAAGTTACACCACCTGACAGAATTTAACTGTGCCTAAAAATGCCTATTATATCCATTAATATATATTTTGTGTTTTTTGAGCTGAAGCACTGACCCACTTTATTACTGGTTCACTGGAACCTTTAATAAATTCAGAATATGAAATTTGTACCAAGTTTATTTCTCCCTTTATTTTTAAAGCAACCACATCCTTAAGTCAACCAATTCCCTTTAAACCTTATAACCTTTAGTTAAACAACCTCATAATATTTTAAACAATTAAACAACCAAAGTATACCAAATTACATCTCTTAACGACGTTAAAATTGACAACAATATCTTAGATTTAAACAATGACTGTTAAATTAGAATTCAGTCTTTTAGGATTTCCTTTATCTCATACCTCAACACAATTGACACATGATCCTCAATCAATCATAATCTATATGAACCATTTCGGCATACAGACTTCCGATGTAGCGTCATTCCAGCCTAGCAGAATCCTGTATACAATCACCAATCTCTAACCATTGGTTGAATATCTTGTTACCAAGCCATATCAAAGCCTCTTTCAATCTGAGCTGACGGCTCCGACCGTCCTCAACTCATCGCCCCGCCTTCACAATTCAGGTGGGGGCGAAATACGATCGACGCATGCACATAGAAACAATAAATCGTCAGAATCTGCTACATCGAAAGTCCTTTTCTGAACATACATACCTATTAAAAGATCATAAAGAAACACCAGTGATACAGAGCCTAAAATTGCCAAAATTAAATATTTCCGGAGATGTGAACAGTCGATCATGTCTTTTTTTCATTATCCAGGAGACGTTGGTGAGCATATGCGCATGTCCGAGACACGCACTCACCAGTACACACCTCAATCCGCCGACTACTTCCAACGAGTAGAGATGTCTCTTCTAACTCGTTGACTATTTCTGACCATTCCAGACTTGTGTCAAAAGTTTGTTGGAACGTCCAAACTGAAGTACTTGTTTCCGGTTCAGAACTGGTTTGGAGTGTGTTGGAACGCCTTTTCTGTACTGCACATGCTCACGATAGTTATAATACGTACGGTTCCTGACTGTTGTTGGAACGAACCTATTGTTAACCTATGCCATCGTTGTGCGCTGTAGCTGCACTCAAATTATAAATGGATCTCTCAATATAAAGAACATGGAAACCGATCAATAGATCCATCTCGCGATTGAAATGATAGGAACTTGGTGTATATGTCAATACACCAAAAGAGTACAGTGGAAATCTACTGAATTTCTATGACAACTTGATATACTATCGTAGGACTGCTATGTGTCAACATTTTCATACCTTTGTTGTTTATTTTCAGCGAATACGATGAAAGTAGAACATTTAGTTATTGACCTCTAATACTAAAAAAAAACTGAGTGGTGTCTTACATAGTTACACAATTATAATACATTCCATTACTCACCAATGTGTGACAACAGCGTCATTAAATGTTTGGGTTTACAGGGTGGGATGGAAATTTCTACTGCATTTGGACAGCATTCAGAAAATAAAATCTCAGCGTCTTCCAGTGACATATCTAAAGCTGTTTTTATCATGCTGGCCTTCAAAGACCGAATGGATCTCCAATTCCTCCGTATAACTTCTGCCCATCTTGTACACACTGTCAACATAATTATTAAATATAATTTATTACACGTCATGATTAGGCTATATAAAGACAATTAATATGAAAGAAATAGGCTAATAGTATGAAGAATTGTTACACACCTGTTAATGTTAACGTTTTAAATACGGTATCTGATCTGTTATTGTGGACCACCCTTCCAGGTACAGAATTGAAACCTTGTAGATTTGCATGTTTTCATTAAACACTAAAATGTGAGTGTGTCTGTTTGTGAGATTTAGGATGCAATGACATTTAAATTATCTCGATCACTAATATTTTTCCAAAGTCAGGGTTACATTAACTTTTCTGTTTATGTCACTTTTCATTTACATTAAATACAAAATGTCCAATTTATCTTGACCATCCTACATAACTTTGTACGCAAAAATCAAATGAAAAACAGTTTCGTACAAAAGGTGTACAACTGACAGGGCGGCATCCTTGTAGAGTTATTTATTAATGAGATATGACTACTACCATTATTTTTTTAAATGGCACTATATTATTCAGTATTTCAATTCAGCTCGTCAAGACATGTATCACAGTGGGTCATTCTAATAAACAAAAAGTTTGGTGCGTACAAAGAAAGTGGTTTGACTTCAAGTTGGTGTAAACAACACGTAATTTAGGCCTACATTGCGGATATCCAGGGTCACGCAACCCATTCCACGTAGCTTTTGTTTACAGTAAACACATTTATTTATTTACGTATTTACTTATTTATGTATTCACTTATTTACGTATTCACTTATTTACGTATTTACTTATTTACGTACTTATTTATTTACTTACTCTTATTTATTTATTTGATTTATTTTGCTAATAATTGTAACATAAAATATAATATAAACAGAACAAACTTTAGCTCGCCCCTGAAAAAGTAGAACTTATACTCAGAGGCGGATTCCTGAATTGAAAATTAAGGAGTATATAATAAAATTTGTCTTATGTCTACTACGAAATAAGAATATATAAATTTAAATTTACAATTTTTCATTATTTATAATATCCATACATAACTTTTTACATTGAATACTAGACCTATTAGAATTGACAAGATTAGGGTATTTAAATATAAATTTGTTATATATTCTTGGGTCTAAATTACTACTATGATTAAATTCTGTAGCAGTGTTGCATTTTGGTTCAAACAATCTTAAAGAATTTATACCTTTTGTTTCATAACTATGAGAATACAATTCAAATTATTTCGATTTTTATGTATGAATTTTATTAATACAATATAATAAATCTGTCTTATTTTAAGAACATTAAAATCTAAAAACAATTTTTGAGGTGGAAAATCAATAGGTTTATGAAGACATATTTTAATTATTTTCTTCTTAATAAATATAGTAGATTAAAATTGGTTTTAAGAAAGCTACCCCATCCTATAATTCCATACATAATTATCGATTGAATTAAAGTTAAGTTAGGTATATTGTGTGTAATAAACTTATTGACAAGCAATTCCTCAATAAAACGAAATAATATATTGTTTTATGTAATTTATTACAAAGATAATTAATGTGTTGGTTCCATTTTAAATGATTGTCAAAAATTATGCCTAAATATTTAACTTCAGAGGACTCCTTAATAATCGGACATTTACACAATATCAAATGTAGCACAGAAGACAGTGTTCAGCGGAATAAAACCAAAGCTACGTGTAATGGGTTATGCGAGCCTGAGTATCATCTGCAATGCACTACGTATTGTTTACACCATCTTAAAGTCAACGACTTCATATTGTGCACAGGAACCATGCCGTCAAGACATCAATAACGTTCTGTTTATCAGAGTGGCCCACTGTGATACATTTTTGAAACGGTATTGACGAGCTTAATTGAAATATTGAATAGCAAATACACAGTGTCATTTAAAAAAACAATTAATAAATAACGATACAAGGTTGTCTCTCCATCAATATTATTTCCTCCTTTCAGTTATACACCTTCTGTATGAAACAATTTTTCATTTGGTGCTTGCGTACGAAGTTGTTTAGGGTGGTCAAGCGACAGAAAAGAACACTAGAGACAGCAGCTGAATAATGGAGATGACCAATAAACAAATATAAATATTAACTATTATGTTCAAATTGCATATCTACAGCCGGTGTGCTACTTTTACATTAAATAACATCGCAAATAGCAGAATTATCAGATACCTCGTTTCTTTCTCCAGTTATGGTAAATGAAGACCATTCCCTTCGACTTACTGGAGTGACAGTGTGAAAAATTCAATATCTAAAATGGAATTCTCAAAGGCAAAATCATTAGCGGGTTAATTACTGGGCTAACCTAGACAATGGCCTACGACTGCGGGCTTTGTAAGGCCCGCACAATAAGAGTTCCGTAATTGCGGGAAATTTTGGGATCATATTCAATTGAATTCAAATTTAAACAATCAAGCAACAGGGAGAAATAAATAATAACTATAAAACTAAGTAGTAGTTTTTCTTTTTTCATTTAAAATGCATTACTGTTGATGATTCGTAATTAATTTACTAGTTTTATTTGATAAAGTAACACATTCCATTTCCACACAGTTTTGAAGTTACGATCAAGCACATTCATAATAGTTTTAATGAAGGATATACGAGTATAGGTCTAATGATGCAGGAATCGTTGGGTGGCTGCCTTTGGTTTCAATATGGCATTACTTAATTCCAGTGTTTTGCCGCTCAGAATGGCATTTTCGTTTTATTTATTCTTATTATTAGCTAATTTGTGCAACCCTGATGTGTCAAATCAATGACACTGTATGTAATTATAACTGTACTTAGTTAACTGTAGTAAATGAAAGGCATTTTCACTGTAACAAAGTGAACTTTCACATACCTTTTGAGCATGTCAAGCTATCTCGTAAATTTATGTAATTAAAAATTTCTAAAAGACAGTATTCATCCAGTAAACAAATATTTTCTATTTCTGCCACTTGTTTTTGTGACTGAGGTGCCTCTTCCATCTCTGGCGGATCCATTTCTTCTTCATGAACATCTAGGGAAGAGAAAGAAGCAGAACGGTAGTCATTTGTTGCACGCCGTCTACACGCACTCGCATATAGATATACGGAGTGTTTCGTAACATGTAGGATCTATTTCATCGGTAGAAAGGGGACAAAAACATTTTAAGAAGTTCATATACACATTTACCTACATGTTCTTGTTGCAGAGTTAAACCCAACTGAACTTTATATGTACACTATCTCTCGACCTGTTTACTCTTGTTTACTAGCTACGATTTGGCTGGCCTGCACGTTCTCCTGACCTAAATCCATTGGACTTTTATTTGTGAACCCACCTAAAAACAGTTGTTTATTCAGAACCTATTCACAACACTGACATATTTTGTCAGCGTAACCAAGACAGCTGCCAACTTAACAGACATACACTTAATGTTTATGTTTTAAAGAATACAGCAGAATACAACACGATGACTGTAGGCTTGCATTCAGGCTGAAGTAACCCTTTTTAGTACTTCTTGTAACCGTAAGGTGTTCCACATTACTGATGTACAAACATGATTATAACGTGGAACCAAAATCAAATAGGACAAATGTTTATATGAACATTTTGTATTGTTTTTTGTGTCTCTTGTCCACAGATGAAGTGGGTCCCACATGATACGGCACACTATATATATATATATATATATATATATACATATACATATATACAGTGACATTTTATTTTTACTTCAATTTTTATTGTACCAGAGTTTTTGTATGTACTTCACTCCCACCCCTTCTACTAATGAAGTTCAACCGTCCTGCACAAAGATCCAAGACCTCATATACAGGCATAGTAGCCTTACGGTCATAGTAAACAGTACGTTCCAAAAATATGTTCGCGTTTTCCAGTGACGAAAGAGCTTTCAATAGTGAATCATTTTCGCACAGGTACTGTCGTCCATTTGCCTACGTCGTATCCCGGTTTCCCCCACCAGCTTTTATTCGCCAGCTAGTGGCTAGGCTGTCTTAGCTCTTTTGTGAGAACATTAATTTCTGTTAGGAATTGGACGTCTACGTAATATTATACAACTGTTTAAAACAACTTAAATAAAAGGGCCTCCTTAAGTAATTAACTGTCACGTGATCTCCTCCCTTTCTACGACCCTACGACATAACCACTTGGACGGACAGTAGATAGTATGTCTGAGTAATTTTATCCTTTCGGATCGGGCAGAAGTGAAGATTGAATTTACAGTACGTAAGGTACTCTTTCATAGAATAAGTACAGAATTATTTCAACATGAGTTACTAGTTACGAAGGACGAAACTGGTAATTGGGATTAGGTACAATAGTCTATAGTGTGATAATATGCACATTACAACTGAAGCCTATATCGAAATGAACGGCCACCATTTTCGAAAATGTGTTTAAATATCCATATTATGATTATTTTTCAATTTAACTTTATTCTCTATACTGTACGCTAATGTGCTGTAGACAGTATAATACACACTGCATAATGAATACGTCCGAATGGATAGCTCAGTTCGTGAGTAAAAACACTCATTGTTAATACTATACTGTATTTTGATTAAACAAAAACCTAATGAAAGTGATCAAACTCAAAGGCGCGATAATTCCTAGTTTACGTAAATGGATGAACTACTTTTCTTCCCTCCTATACCTAGTAAAGTGATTTGTTTGTATATTACGCCAGTATCATCGAACTCCAGTTGTGGAAGGGGGTAGCAAACGGTGTTGATCCAAAGGTATAGCCAGGTTAATATGAAAAATGTTAGTAAAAATAAAATGATGTCCCTGTACAATATACAGAATATACATATACAGTATATGTACATATAGGCCTACACATACACACAGAGACATAATACAGTAGTATTACCAATACTCACAAATTTTTAACCGGTTCTTCTGTATGGTTGTGAAACTTGGACTCTCACTTTGAGAGAGGAACAGAGATTAAGGGTGTTTGAGAGTAAGGTTCTTAGGAAAATATTTGGGGCTAAGAGGGATGAAGTTACAGGAGAATGGAGAAAGTTACACAACGCAGAGCTGCACGCATTGTATTCTTCACCTGACATAATTAGGAACATAAAATACAGACGTTTGAGATGGGCAGGGCATGTAGCACGTATGGGCGAATCCAGAAATGCATATAGAGTGTTAGTTGGAAGGCCGGAGGGAAAAAGACCTTTGGGGAGGCCGAGACGTAGGTGGGAAGATAATATTAAAATGGATTTGAGGGAGGTGGGATATGATGGTAGAGACTGGATTAATCTAGCTCAGGATAGGGACCAATGGCGGGCTTATGTGAGGGCGGCAATGAACCTCAGGGTTCCTTAAAAGCCAGTAAGTAATTAAGTTAGTAATAAATTACTAGGGATATTACATATAAATTTAAAAGTATAAAACAGAAAGGGTGGTGCAAGTGTACACTACACTGGGAGCACTAATGCACTACAAGAAGCCTGTGGGAGACAAGTCCTACCATACTGAATTATTGCAAGTTGGGTGGACACGAGACATTCGCTTTCAATCAAGAGTTCACATCGGAAGAGCTTTAGATTGATCAGTGAGAGAATCAGAGAGATATCCAGAAATGGTGCTGCAGATGGAGTCCGCCGTCTGCCAAGAATTTGGCAACGTATTTTTAACTGACAGGAGACTATAAGGTGTAAGGGGTAAAAGTGTCATTATTTTAACTGATGATTGTTCATGTCTTAAAGGAAGAGAAAATGTCCTCACAATTTTTTTCTAATTGCAATATTTAACTATCATTAAAGTTTACAACATCAGACGTTTCGCAACGTTGCGGGATGGGGAGGAGTGGGTTTACAAGTACACAGTACAGCTCAAGAAGGTACAGACATACAGGTTCAAAATAGAAGCTCTGTTCTAACGCAGGGCCGGACCATGACAATACTGTTGTTTACATAAAACGAGCAACAAATACAAACTTTCAATCTCATTAATAGAACTTTATAGTAAATTTCCATTTTATTTAACAATATTGCTCCATTTTTTATTGTACGTCTAGAAAATAAACAATAATGGTTTACTGCACAAAATCACACGAGCTTTTTCTCTTTCCCGCTTCCGTAAAGCAGCATCATTTTTAAACAAATTTCTGGTTGTGTGATTTTCGAAACCGGGTAAGAGACTCCCAGTTTCTAATAATCGTTGAGAAACTGCTACAAAAACTGTCGATCAGGCTTGCCCATGACTGTTTACGTCCGTGAGTGGGCTTACGCTTCGTATCGTTCGCCCGCCTGCAACCTTCCCCCACAAGCAGGTAGACAGTGTGGTTGCACGTGACTCCCAAACAGTCCTACGAGTGACCCGAAAGGCCTGTTCGGTTCCGCCGACCTGCGCCAGACTGCTGCTTTCAGATGCATGATAAATATGAACCAAGTCATTCAAACCTGACAAGAAGCCTATAGATATAGACAAACTACTGAAAACTTAATTTGTTGTCTTCTGAAACGTACCGTTAATAAAGACAAAGAAAATTATTTCTCGTCAACATAATATCCTTTAAATGCCAACAGTTGTTATAAATTACTTGCACTTTCCTTTTCATCGTAGTAACATAAATTTAATGCAAACCATTCAAACTCCCTACTTCATAAATAAAAAGAAATCTGTCCCTCAGAAGTTAAATAGCAAATCAATATTCTAAAGAACGAAAAACTTTTTATGCATTTTACAGGTATTCATGAGGCTTCTAATTGTTGATAAGGGCAAAGTTAAAATGAAATATTTTTCTATAATAGTTGTTGATATTCATAATAATTTTTACCAATATCTCTCCTCTCCTCTCCTCTCTGTCCTCTCTGTTTTATTATTTTATGAATTCTGTAGCTCAATAAATCGTAAAACTCTGTTTCTTTAATCAAGAATTATCTGCCGTGTTGGACCATAAGATAAAGATTTTTTGAAGTGACTAAATAGCCAACGAACTTACGTATATTTCAAACTAGTACTGTTTCATCTTAACCAGCGCAGACTGGCTTCCGTGAATGCAAGTCACTCTACCTTATAATACGAGCAAACAGGCAGGCTTTCTTGGGTCCCGCCTGGACTGAACCTATAAAACCCGGGCTTAATGGGTTCAGGCTAAAAGTTAACTTGCTTTGTAGCGTCACCGGAACCCAAGCCTGATGATCTGTACGTCTGTGCAGACTACTGTCAGCAGCATGAATCCTACTGAACATGTTGCCACGTCTCTCACGCCAGAATATTAACAAATTTAAGCATGCGTTATTATTTAATTTCACGAAAACGAAATAGAACACACAAATAGGCCTATGTATTTAAACTAATATTAACTCTTTGCTAGGGTACCTACTGATGTAGTTGTTTCCGTAATTTTACTAACGATATAAGCAGTATAACGCAAATGAAATAAGGAAAGAAATATTTTTTTCTGGCAAAACCATCAAGTTTTGGCCCTTTGTTGTATGGACATTTTTTGATCCTGCTAACCGTCCCCGACGACTGTGAAAAGAACGGCACTTATACCCCCTATACTCTGTATATTTGAAGTATGTAATGTGAAAAGTAACCTAAATAAATTTAGTGTGAAATAGCAACTACGTTGTCATTATTTTTCGAATATCCTAGTATACTGCATGTCCTTCATTAATTACTTCTCTTATTATAGGATCATACTCTCTAATTGTAAACTGAAACAAAAATAAAAACATCCAAAACAACACAACTCTAGTTTCATTCCCGAAACTGGTTCACGTAGACTATTCTACGTGCAGGTGTGTCCCTGCTATAGCGCAGAATTTGTTTTCTATTTTGTTCAATTGATTATATTTTGAAGGAGTAGGCCTAAGTTTAAAATGTGATAAAGTTTTTTTTTAGAAAACATTTGGGATATAGAATAATGCAGAATTTTGTTTTTGCATATTACAAAATAGGCCTATATGAGTAGCGGCATCTGTTAAAAGTTCAGCTCTTAAACTTGATGTAGGTCTACAACGAATAAATCATAATAATGCGAAAGCAAATTCTCTACCTACCTTGATCTTGTAATAATTCTTCAAAACACGCCGTTAAATCATCAATAGCTTTCGATTCTTGCGATCCAGATGCTTCTTCTGTCTCTTGCATGTCAATCACTGCAATATAAATAAAGATGAAAAATTAGACTAACAATAAATCCCATGAAGTTACAGTTAGAAGAGGAGAAAGATTATAGGCCTAGGTCCAAATAGGCCTATATAAAAAAAAAGGGGGAAAAAATATTACGGCAAACAAATGTAGGGCTGTAAACACCTAGCAGTTTATCTTGAACGCTCGTGACGTCAGTGGACCCTAGAATGAAGGAAGGAACGGGCGTTCGTATACGGAAAATTACACATAGTGATCACATACCTAATCTTTAAATACAGTTGATGTGTTGTACCTACAGCGTAGAAATCAGAGTAATACCACAGTCTACTATATACAGTCGCGAAGCTCAATATGTAGTAAAAATGCAAACATGGGTAGTTGCCCACCACTAGGATCGCTACTATCGCCTCATCATCGCAGATCTCTCTCCTAGCAGACGACAAAATATGTTACACCCTAGATCTAGGGTTACACTTTCGTTGTCGTGTTCTTTTGGAAAAATTAACACCTTCCTTCCATTATTGAAATATTAAATGCATAAAGTTAATTTATTATTTTAATGAAGTATATTAAATTCCACCATAAACTCGAAGATACCTGCAAGAAATAAGTTAATATAACTTTTGTTTGTGCAAAACGAACTGAAATTTACTATAATAGCTTCACACATTCAAGATTATAGCGATAATTAACTATGAAACCAATGAATATTAATTTGCATTTCTCTTTACAACAATAATAATGGAAATATGAATTAATGGAGTGACTTACGTGTACCGGTACTTGTAGTGTAGGCTTACGTAGCTAACAAAGTGGGATGAGGTTAAGCAATAATAATCACACCAGAATTGGAAATAAAACGTGATCAATCAATTCTATTGTAACAGACTTTTTCTACGTCTCTAGTAAAGCAATACATAAAAATAACAACAAAATTAACAGCTATAATTAAACATATCCTTCGGAAAAAAAGTAGGCCTAAGCAATAATAATCCCACCAAAATTGAAAATAAAACGTGCTCAATAAATTTAATTAAAACAAACTTAATTTTTCTACGTCTTTAGTAAAATAACACATAAAAATAATAACAAAATTAATAGCTACAATTAAAAATATATCCTCTGAAAAAAAAGTAGACCTAACCTTTATTTCTCTGGAAATTTAGCAGCCTAAGTGACAGAACTTTAACCGGTATCTAATGTCCTTTCGGTTAGACTGAAACATTTCATTGTGAAATTTAAGGATATAATGTATTCTAACAGTCACAAGAACTTCAAAATTAAGAGTTTTGTTTCTGCACAGCATTCTTGTGGAAACCCAGGAACCTTTCTGAATCTTTCGGAAATCGGAAAAAGGATAACTCTGGCCTCCTTCTCTTACTGCTGCTACAATTTATAGCACTACAAACGTCTCCTCCTTGTCCCATTTTATTATTCCAATTATTATATTTTAGCCATTAACATTTTCATTGCAACCAATAACGAACATTTCACAAGCAATGTGAAATACGCAACGAGCTAGCACTCAATAGAAATACGACACAGTCCAAAGTCGACCATGGACAGTCTATTGTTTCTAGTTGCTAACCGCTTGGAGCGCTTTATCACGAGATTTGCAAAAAAGCATCTCAAGCTTCGCGACTGTATATAGTAGACTGTGGTAATACATGCTCAGTGCGTACCGAACACTTCCTGTTTAACGTTCGCTTTGCCAAACTTTCAGAACGGCCCCGAGGTTCACTCAGCCTTCTATAAAATTGAGTACCGGGGTCTTTCTCGGGGGTAAAAGGCGGTCAGAGCGTGGTGCCGACCACACCACCTCATTCTAGTGCCGAGGTCATGGAAAGCATGGGGCTCTACCTCCATGCCCCCCAAGTGCCTTCATGGCATGTTACGGGGGTTCCTTTACCTTTACCTTTTACTACTCAAGATATAGCCTACCTCGCGATGTGTAAATTTTACTTTTCATGTTTAGACCTTGGCACTAGAAGGATGAGATATGATCTGTATTACGCTCAATTATGTTACCTCCGGAAAAGTTCCTGTACTGTACAGACTCAGAAACAAAATGCACTGATCTGCACAGTATGTTAGAACTTGAACTTGAAAAATTCAGGTAGCCCAAATGTTGTTTCTGGATCTGTACCACCGTTACCCAATTTTATAGGGAAGGTGTCAGTTGCGTCCCCGTAAACATGTTGACGAAAAATTAATAAGTCAATTGCGTCCGGAGTTTTTAAAATATACGTCAATTGCGTCCGGGATTTTTGAAATATATTTATAGCCTACTTCAGTTGCGTCCACAGCTACCTGCCGATTTAGAATGTTATGTTAACTCTTTAAAACTGAATATACATAGTCCAAGGACGCGTTCTGCGACAAGACAAGACAAAACCAAGCACTATATAGAACGCGTTCTGCGACGTCATGTACAATGTAAAGGTTAAATTGGAAACATACGAATTACCAGTTATGCACAATCCATGGAGTCAATGACAAGCAAGAAGGAGAAGCCTTTATTTGTGATCGATAGATTCAAATTTAGAAATCACAAGGATCTAGAGAACAATATTTCGCGTTGGGCATGCTGCATGAAATCTTGTAAATGTTTCATGAAGTTAAATGTTAAAAATGAAATCATTCAAAGCAATCAACAACACAACCACAACAAACCAGACCAAATGTTACTCAATAGTATGGGAGAATTTGTAGCAACAACAATGAGAACGACTAACGGCTGCGAGTCATTTCATTCAAAACTTAATAGCCTATTTTATATTGCTCACCAAAACATTTACCATTTTATAGAGGTTTTGAAAGAAATACAAAGCGAAACATAGGCTACTTGAAACTACGTACTGATAGATCTCTGCAATTTAAACTGGCAAGGAGGGAGAAAGAAGCTTTTATTCGTAAAATCATGATGGATTTGCAGCAAGGTCATATAAAAAGATTGGATTTCATCCGGAATCTGTCATTTAGGTTGCAAACAATACGGTACGTTTGTAATTTTATGGTGAAAATGCAATTTATCAATTTTAATAGGCCTATATTTTATGGTGAAAAATGACACTACCAACATAGTATGGTGAAGATGCCACAAACAAAATGTTTAACCTACCTGTAATGTTTAAATTGATGATATTACAGCCAGTCCTAAGTTTGTAAAATGGGAAGGGACGCAACTGACGTATGACCCAAAAATATAGGGACGCAACTGACGTATGATTAAAAAAATATAGGGACGCAACTGACGTATAAAACTGATCGCGGGCCGCAATCGCCTGTCTCCGATTTTATAGAAGACTGAGTGGACACCGTAGCCGTTCTAAAATTTATGGTAAGATAAAAAGTCCTTTCTCCTTTCGTGATCTTCCTGTCCTTACTACTGTGTCGCTCTACCGGCAGAGCTAACTCGGGGGTAGAACATTCAAAAGCACGTCATGTAAAACGTTAAGAAAATTAATTAGGTTTAAGCCCATGTAAGTTGTTTCATTATAATATGTAATAATAGGCCTATAATATGTTTGTAGTCTGAAGTAAATTATTCGTACCGGTATTTAGTAAAAATTTTCTGTTAATAGCCTACATACTTTCACGCATCCGCCACATAGGAAATGGACCGGGACATGCCACATACGAAATACGTAGAAAATCATGAGCTTTCAGAATCTGCAATCAGATTCGATATTGTTAAAATGGTTTTCGAGTTACAGAGAATTTAATTTACAAATTAATTACCAAGGCACGCAGAAGTTACACCACATTGCGTTGTATCATATTTTTTGCAGTCGAAATAAAGCCACGTGAATGAAAACGCACAGCATTATATGCATGCGCGGATAAATACGTAAATGAGTAATTACAGAAAACGGATGGAAAAGGTACATCAACACATCATAATATACCGGTACGAATTCTCGGTGTAGGTAGCTTACGCCACAGTTCGTCTTGTTAACGTAAATTACTGAACGACATAAAGAGGCACACACACGAATGCTCTTTCGAAATAAAGTTACAAGTCCATGTTGAAACTGAAGACAGTTTGTAATCCACGGATTGAACGCGGTGGTCCACAGCTCCGTCATGTCCCTCTTCACAAACATGGGGTAGTGTTGTCCTCTGAATGCATGACCGAACAATGGTCAAATACGTCGACATGCTTATTTTCAGAGCTTTTAGAAAGTCCTGCAGCAAATCGTAGAACTAAATCTAAAATTTCTTAGATGAATGCGAGTTGGTTGAAAACTTTCTAATTACGTGTAGCCTATTTTGTAACAATGGTTTGAATTGTAAATTATTTAAAAATAGCGTGTAAGAGGGCCTTAGACTAGAAATGTTTAGTTTAAATGTAGTTCTGTTTATAAGTATGCATAAGGATGTAATTATTTGACTTATTTGAACTGTTGTATCAGTGAAGCGAGGTGAGTCAGTGAAGTTATGGTTTTACAGTGCAGTGAACAGTTCCGATCAGTGATAATTTATAGCGTCAATGAAATGTGTTCTATAGTGTCAGTGAAATGTGTTACAGAGTGTCAGTGAAATGTGTGCTAATGCGTTATAGTGCCACTACAGGGAATGAGATGAGAGTAAAGTGAAAGACTATTGAAACTTATGTAGGACGTATACATAATTATGTAGGTTGTATTGTAAAATTAGGTATTTTATTTATGTTTTATTATTATTGTGTTAAATTGTATTGTGTATTCTTATTGTATTGTGTATAAAATTGTATATGTGTTGTAAAATTGTATTGTGTATTGTAAATTTTATTGTGTATTGCTTATCATTTTATTGTGTATTGTTAATATTGTATATACCACTGCCACGGGGTGCTTGCCTACTTGCAGTGTAAATAAATACATACATATGTTACATATCCTATAAATTTTATCTACTTATAGAAAATTAAGGATAAATTTCAGAACACGAATACCTTCCTTTCCCTCTTACTTCAAAATTCCAACCTTGTGCACACAAAATAAATTACTGGCACTGAAAAATGTCTTTCCGTAAGCATGATGATGCGCATTCGACAAACACAAACAAATCTGATCTTTTTAGTATTTTAAGATAATTTTATTGTTGTCAGTGAGGTATCACTATACTGAAATTTTCCCAAAATTAAAAAAATGAAAAGGTACAGAGACAAATGAAATTTTAGAAAAGGATAGTCGTAAGACTCAAAAGCACACTTTTATGAGGATGAAAACTGGTTTCTTAAAGGCTCAGATAAACACTACAGTTTTCAGATAAGTTATTTTAAATAAATACAGCAAACGTTCGATTTTATCAGATATCAGAAACACAGATGTAAGAAGTAAATTAAAAGCTTATAGTTTTAATTATACGATATTGCAATTTTTTTGCAAAATTATCATGGACTTACTACAATAATGCATGAAAACATACTTACAAAATATATTTGTAAACATAAGCCGAAAGTAAGAACTATAGGGTGACCAGGAAAAAGACGGGGTGATTAACCGGAGCCATAACAGATTTTAGTTACGCTTAATACATGAAGAAGTAAGTCGAAATCCTAATATAATAATAATATAAAATATTATACTCTATCTACATGAATTATAAATAATCTACCAGTTTCCTGCACAAACTACAATAGTGTATAAGCGAAACAAATGCAATACAGTCTTAATCTGTACTTTTTGTCCAAGAAAATATTAAAAATAATGTACTTTACCTTAGCGTACTACTGCTCTTGTCGAAGCACTCCAATTCTGCTTCCACTGGTGCACTGTAGGGAAGCAGGAGATGCACTGGAATGGGGTAAGGTCGGCCCAGGTCCAACCAACACAAATGACTGCCTGCCTGCCTGCCTTCATTCAAGGATTAGACCTTTCGACTTGCGGTTTATGAATAAACTCAAACATTTACAGTTAATGTGTCTCAGGCCATTAGACGAAGTCCAAATGCGAAAACTATTGTCATTTGTCTGGGTTGCAGTATAATCCCTTCTTATAAGTTTGACAAATTCTGTAAAACATACAAAGTGTTCCATTTGAAACGCAAATAATAAATCAGATACAGGAATATAGTAACAGATAATATTAAGCAAAATGTACTTTGATAGATTTACAAGAACAAAGAAATAAACCAGATTGAGCAGATATACTTATTAAGAAGTAAAATAAATAAGTGCATATAAGTATAGTAGGCCTATATTATACTTATATAGCCTAAATGATGTCGCCAATGCCAAACACAAAGAAAGCTGAAGCAATATACACAGGACTTTTACGAGAAATAAAAGAGCTTTAAAAACAGACAGTTTCTATCGTACCGATCTCAACGGCGTCCGTGCACGTATGAAGGTCTCCAAATGCTAAATATGAATTGCAGGACCTATCGTATCAGAATATAAACTTGCTTAATGCAGTAGACTCAATGTGAAAAGCCCACAGTGACTTCATTTGTTGCTCAATATAAGCATTTACTTCTAGAGAGAATTCTTACTCAATCAAGACAATAATGATAATTAGACATCGGAAGTTAAGGCACTAAAAATGGTATTTTAGGCGCCTACAAAGGCTCTAAAAACAACAAAAATAAGGCAATAAAAGGCACTGAAATTATATTGAATCACCCATAATTCATAAAGTAAACATTCATAAGGCCATAAGTAACTTAAAAAAGTACACTGGAAAAGTAGTTTCTCTGTTCTGTAAACTTGTTTCACTTGTACATATTCATCCACAACTTCACGTCCATAATTTGAGTTACAATAAACAATAAGCAATTTTTCAAGATTAACGCACAAACTTCTATCACGTTTACTGGACAAAATCAGTGTGATGATGATTAATGTAACAATAATGAGACGTCGGTAGAGTCGCGAAGACCTACCAGCAAGCACCACAAATTATAGTTGGACTCACCGGGATTCGAAACCGGATTATCAGCGTGGAAATCCAACGCTTTATGTATTTGACTACTAACTGATGTTTGTTGTTGTTTAGTCAACTGTACGAAGACAGGTTTGAACCTCACAAGTGACACCAATAAGGCATCACTCATGAGGCAACTAAGTCAGGAAGGGGTAGGTCAGTGCTGGACTCAGGTAGCAGTGCTGGATAAGGACAAGGTCGATTCCGGAGTAAGCGAAACAATAACACTGCATTGCAACAGGGTGTCCCATATCTATGGCTACTATAAGAACTGCAATTTCCTTAGTTTCGAACGCAGAATTAAATGCAGTATTGCTGAGTGAGTAGTCATATAAAGAAAAAGGCAAAAAAAAGGTATATATAAAAGCAAGAAAATGATAAAATAAGTACATAGGCTATTAAAGTAAAAAATGCAAGATCAAACTTCATCAGAATGCTTCATTTCTCATTATTCGTGCACATTTACTAAAAGCCTTTAAATATGAACATTCAAATAAAATAGACATTTTCCTAAACATCCGATGTCTAATAACAACAACAATAATAATAATAATAATAATAATAATAATAATAATAATAATAATAATAATAATAATAAATGTCAGTGGTAGTAAAGAACGTTCTCTTACATAATGTAGGCCGAGCGGGCGGTGCGCGATCTGCACGAAGGCCATGCAAAACTCGGTAAACCGCCTCTCGCACACTCGGCATCCAGTTCAGTCTCTTTGTAGGAGTGGTTATGTTGACGTTAGATTGCATGTTATTCTTCTGGTTGTGTTAGTGAAGTGTTTAGATTTAGATTTCGATTTAGGAGTGATCTTTCGCTGCTGTTGCTATGTGGAACGGTAACATTAGGAAATTTTATTGCAAATCGTCTTTTTACCTTTCCACAATCATTCTTTTCCAGGTAAGTCTCTACCATGAAATTCCTTTGCCGTAATGTAAATTTCAGTGGTGGCATGTGAGCAAGCTAAACTAAACACTTCACTGACACAATCAGAAGAATAACGCGCAGTCTAACGTCAACACAATCACTTAAATCTAAACACTTTTCTAACACAATCAGGAGAATAACACGCAATCTAACGTCAACACAATCACTCCTACAGAGAGACAACTGGACTACTGAGCAAGCAGGAGACGGTTTGCCGAGTGTTGCATAACCTTCGTGCCGGTCGTACGCCGCCCTGTTGACCTACATTATGTAAGCGAACGCTCTATAGTAGTACTGAGTCTGAACTGATAGAGCATGTATGCATGGCGAGAGGTGCACAACGTAGACAGTGGAAATGTCGATCTCTAATCTCCCGCGTACTTCCCGCTGCATGCGACGTGGACAGTAACAATTTCATCTGGAACTTCCCGTTCCCGCAACATGCGACGTAGACAGCGGGAATTTCAATATGTAACCTTCCGCGTATGTCCCTTTGCACGCGACGTAGACAGCAACAATTTCGATCTATAACCTTACGTTCGCGCAACACGTGACGTAGACAGCGACAATTTCGATCACTTGTGTGAATGTAAATTTTCTGCTCTAGTCTTCTTGAAGACCATGTATGGTGGGTCCCTATCACCACGGCATGGCGCGTCCTCAGGTTGCGGATAGAGGAGACGGCCTCCAGATATGGAGGGTAGCTGCGAATATATTGAATAAGCAGTCGTGGACAGCCGATAAGGGGTGGTCCTCCAGCTCGGGGGTTGGGCGAAGGGCTAACAACCCATCACCGTAAAAAAACAGCTTGTTACGAATCCCTACAATAAGCCTCGGAATAGGACTGATTCTCTGGCACGACCACAGCAAAGGAATAAGGTTTTGAGATTTGGCACTTGGAACGTAACTAGTCTTTATAGAACAGGAGGGGTAACATTAGTAGCTAAAGAACAAAGTATATGATTATGTCTCGTGACCAGAATATTGTACGAAATGGAAATATAAAAATTGGAGATTTATCCTTCGAAGGGATGGAAAAATTCAAATATCTTGGAGCAACAGTAACAAATATAAATGACACTCGGGAGGAAATTAAACGCAGAATAAATGTGGGAAATGCGTGTTATTATTCGGTTGAGAAGCTTTTATCATCTAGTCTGCTGTCAAAAAATCTGAAAGTTAGAATTTATAAAACAGTTTATATTACCGGTTGTTCTGTATGGTTGTGAAACTTGGACTCTCACTCTGAGAGAGGAACATAGGTTAAGGGTGTTTGAGAATAAGGTGCTTAGGAAAATATTTGGGGCTAAGCGGGATGAAGTTACAGGAGAATGGAGAAAGTTACACAACGCAGAACTGCACGCATTGTATTCTTCACCTGACATAATTAGGAACATTAAATCCAGACGTTTGAGATGGGCAGGGCATGTAGCACGTATGGGCGAATCCAGAAATGCATATAGAGTGTTAGTTGGGAGACCGGAGGGAAAAAGACCTTTGGGGAGGCCGAGACGTAGATGGGAGGATAATATTAAAATGGATTTGAGGGAGGTGGGATATGATAGTAGGGAATGGATTAATCTTGCACAGGATAGGGACCGATGGCGGGCTTATGTGAGGGCGGCAATGAACCTTCGGGTTCCTTAAAAGCCATTTGTAAGTAAGTAAGTAAGTAAGTCTTCTTGAAGAACAAATATAAACTTAATGTTGAGTCAGAATTTGCAAAACTGACAGCTGCAAGGAAACATCAGCAATCCCATTGACAACCTTATGGTAGTCTAAAAAAGGAGCTTAATTTTCCAAAGCAGATACAACATGGTGCTTGTATTTTCGGATTATATTAAAAGCTAAAACAAAATTTAGTGTAACATCGTTATTCATTTACTAAGGATGCTTAATTCAATACATTACGTATTAAGTATTTAATTAGTAGAACATGTTTATACAAAAAATTTAGAGGGTCTGCCAAAATGAAGTAGAGTTTAAGGGGCCCGTAGCACAAAAAGGTTGAGAACCACTGGTCTAGACTATCAACCTGTCACGCACGCGGTCCGGGTTCGAGTTCCAGTTAAGCCTGGGATTTTTATTCAAAAATTCATAAGTGACATTTGTGACGGACAAGGTCGCAGTTTGGGTTTTTAATGGATTCTCCAGTTTCCCCATGTTAGGCATCAATATCATTCCGTCAGAATCCCATTCCATAGCATTACTCGACCGTCGTCGGCTGGAGATGAGCGGAGGCAGCTGCTCTACGATGAGCCTTCTTCGAAACCAAGATACAAAGCAAACCTTAGTGTAATCAGCTGGTGTGGATTGGGAATGCGCCTATACTTGTATTTTTGAAAGATGGGACATGACAGGAGCGTTGCGATCGGAAAAACAACTAAATGTCACATAGCGTGGTAGGCCTGTTGCTATAGTAATAACGGTTGAGTTGCCAAACTTACAGTTTCCATATGGCGAGTGCTTAATAGCTATCTTGGCTACATTAATTGTGCACACAATGTTAGCATTGGCACGTTTCGTCTTTGATTCTCTGTCGATTTTTGTATTGTTTTCTTACCTTCGCATCAATTGTCAATGAATGTTTTAACGTCAGCTTCCATCAGCTGGCAGCGTGGTAGTCCATATTGGCAACATGGACTGTAGTTCCAAGCTCGGCCGCTTAACTGTCATGTCCCATCTTTCAAAAAAACAAGTATATATGAGAAGTTAGTACAAAAGATCTACGAAGGCGCAATGTTTGATCGTAGTGACCAAGAGGGCTTATATAGCCCACCTCCAATGTTATCCGTTTCAATTTGAGCATTTTTTACCTAACCCTAGAGGGATAAGACTGGAGTTCCATGATGTGAGGTCGGCACGACAGCGCCTCTACCTAAAGAACTTTTCGCACACCGTCACCGTTAACAAAAATTGATATAAATGGCGTTTCCATACATTACGTCCACGGAGCCATTGTGACTGTCAGTGACACACTCGCCACCTGCAGGCCAGTAGCGTTGCAAATTTCAACTCGTAGAACATTAGACTTGTTCACACAAAGAGCGCAATGAAGCTTAGAGAGCCGTACTAATCGGTGGCGAGTTTGAGCTACAGAGCGACGCCACCAGGAGGCGTTTCTAACAATAAGTTGTGCCAGAAACGGCACTAAAGACATCACAAAACATCACACGAACAATAACGGTCGACGCGATAGGCGTAATCGGGAAGTATGACCGTAATTTGTTAATTTAATACACAAGTATTAACGTTAAAAATTTCAAATATATAGTCTATAAAATGTTTGTTATAGCACAGGACTGTACATGACTGCTGAACAGACTCGCGACTTGTGAGTGGAACAAATTGCTGAGAACGCTCGGCCGCTATACGGGAAAGGAGTGAGAGAGGATAAGAGGTAAAAGAGGGGTTGGGAGTTTACAGGCGACTGAAAATCAAGGTGTGAATTAACAGAGAGGATGGGGGATTTCCCCTCCTGTTGGAAAGTTATATCCCTCTCACAAATTCATATTAACATCCCTGCCAGGGTTAACTTCCATCCCCCCTCACAAAATATAATTGCTTTAATTCGAGTATACTTTATAAAGTACAGTATAAAGTAAGCAAAGAAAATATTGATGTATTATCATCATCGGCAAGCTGACAACAATCAACCTTAGGAATTACACACTAATCTTAAGCCTGCTAATGGATATAATAATAATAATAATAATAATAATAATAATAATAATAATAATAATAATAATAATAATAATTTCATGTGTGGTATTCTCTATCTAGGATTCTATCCCCCCCCCCATTAGAAATCTTAATTCGCACCCTGCTGAAAATGTATACACACACACACACACACACACACACACACACAGAAGAAAGAACTTTTTCATATGGAGTTAGAATTAATTGATTTTATTTATATTTATTTTGAGAGTACGTATATTGGTCAAAGTCCTATACATTGAAAGAAATTAAAAGAAAAAGTTTTGTTTTCTACCTATGCAATTTTGAATTTAAGTTCATTAACTTTGTCACTCAGATGGAATTTTTTTTTCAATGTATTTTACGTTTAATACTACGATCCTGTTTCATTATTATTATTATTATTATTATTATTATTATTATTATTATTATTATTATTATTATTATTAGTAGTAGTAGTTGTTGTTTCATTATTATTAATACTATTGTTTAATGTTGTTGTCTGCTTCTAACTACTGTATTACATTTCTGATTTAAATAATTTTTATGAACTATAGAAACCTACTGCACAGAAATTAATAAATATTACAAAATTTAGAATTGTAATAGGCCTATATAATTACTAAATAAAATGAATTGTGTACTTTTAATTTTTTTTATCATTTTATAAATAAAACTGAAAAATATATTTTAAATGCTTAAACCACTCACCATGTGACGATACATTTATAAACTACCTCAGGGTATAGAGATAGTTTTCGTCAACTTTTCTCTTGCGATCTTCGCCAACAAAATCATCATAGCACAGCTTTATGTATGGTGTCGTAGTGGCGCATTATATTAAGTTTTCGTCTTTCTTTTATAATTTTCTGACATATAAGGCAATGAGAATGTTCTCCAGCTGCTACAAAACAGCTTTCCCATCGTATGAAAAGAACATGGTTGGTAATCACGTTTCTTTCATTTCCCTACGTCCATTATGCACTACTCAATCACAACTCAAGAGACAAGAGAATATTGAAGAATTCTGAACAGTTAACTAGAGTACCCCACTCCTTCTCCTCCACCTCAACGATACCACCCCTATTCTGCGTTCGTGAGTTATTTCTCCGACTCTCCTCCTTCAGCTGATTGCTAGCCTTCAATGAGCACCGTTTGGACAGGGTTGTTGTAGCCTATATAACTTTGTAAAGTGTGTAAAATGCGATATTCTTTGGCAATTGTGCCTTGATCGACGTATTTAATTACGATTACGAATAAACACGGCACACTTCGATGTAGCCTATTCTATGTGCCAAGATTAAAATAATCTTCCTTAACAATAACAATGTATAATTTCTAAAATAGCGGCTGGTTTCGAGATAAGAAGTCTTTGTTTTCTTCTCAAAGAAGTACAAGAAAGACGTTTATAAAATGTCACTTTAATTATTAGTGAACGTAATATTACTTATTTCTTCTGTAAGTCTATTAATACGAGTATGTTTAATTATTGTATTTTTTTATTTTATTGGGTTATTTTACGACGCTGTATCAACATCTAGGTTATTTAGCGTCTGAATGAAATGAAGGTGATAATGCCGGTGAAATGAATCCGAAAGTTACCCAGCATTTTCTCGTATTGGGTTGAGGGAAAACCCTGGAAAAAACCTCAATCAGGTAACTTGCCCCGATCGGGATTCGAACCCGGGCCACCTGGTTTCGCGGCCAGATGTACTGACCGTTACTCCACAGGTGTGGATTAATTATTGTAAGTTTTGCCATAGGGAAGAATAACTTCGTAAATGCAATACTTCTGCATGTGCCTGACATACATTATTAGCATCAGAATTTAATACTGCTGTTATAATAAAGTTGTTTATTGTAACGAGGGTTCCTTATTCCTGGCACAGATAGTAAAAATGGATTGATAGCAAAAACTAGACAAGTCCAAAATATTAATTTTTCAGAAAACGAAGAGAACTGTCTTTCACATTTCTCATACAATCTAATAATCTGACATATTTTATATAGGTATCTCATATAATATCACCAACTTTTTACCAACGTTTCACTGTTCTCTTTTATATGGTTTTCTTGAACATATCCACTTTTTGCAAAAAATAAAATAAGTACACACATTAATTGAGAAAAAATGTATGAAATCATATTTCATTCATATTATTAACTGTATCAACATAGAAATAAATACTTTATAAGTGGTTTATTAAATTAAAAATATGTTGGAACGATTTCCTGAACAATAAAAACAATATTGTTATGTTTATATTTTTTTCTTTCTAAATGTGTGTCCTTCTGTCTTTAAATTCTTGGCACGTCATGTATATTAAATACCGAAAAATAATTATAATAATAACAACAACACAATAAATACTATGCTCAATAAAAAAAATGTTGTTATAATTATAGCTGTTTTCATTCATCACATCCACTGCTATTGTCATCTTTTGCCACCTCAACATTCTCCTCATTCTGATGACTTGCTTCTTTTGGATCTGGTTCATTTTGATGATCATTCATTTGTAAAACGAAATATTTAACCAATAATATCGACAATAACAGCTAATATGGCGATGAAACAAAAGAAGGCAACATTAATGCCATCTTCATGATATTTTCTAACAAGAACCGGATAAGTTTGTGACTTGTCCGTCTTTTGCTGAAAGACGGACTAATCTGCTTTTTGCAGAAACGCTACATTTTCAAACATCCATTTCAATGGTACAAATTCGGTTTTTGTAGGAACTTACGTCAATAGATGCCACTTGAAATGAAGTGAAGAGAACTGTACTATGCTCAAAATTGGAATTTTCGGAAATGTCCGGTTTTTGCTATCAACCCTTCAACCAGTGGCGGTTCCTCGGGGGAGGGAAGGGAGGAACGTCCTCCTCACATTTTCTTCTTTTGAAAGTAAATACCAAATAAAATATGTGCCTTGAAATTCGAGGAAGATTCGATAATTTTTAAATTCATAGATATAAGAAAAACTCGGTTGATCAAGTTTTAAACGACGTGCGCTCATGTGCTGTAGAAAACTGTGAGAAAGATGCCAGAATGTCTGTGTGGAGGAAAGGCACTCCATTCCTCCTCTACTGCAGTTAACACACATAGACAACAGCACACTAGCGGCCAGAGAAAGAGGCAGAGTTTTAAAGCAAGTAAATGAATGGAAAGGGAGATCTTCCTCTGAATCAGTCATGGGCGGGAAATAGAAACTGACTGGTCGTGCAGCAAGCTCGCTACCGCTGCCATCTAACGATGCTGCATTCAACCAGACTATAACACATCTAGGAGGAGACACAACAAAAACAGTTTTAACACAACGCTATGAAAGCCACCATGTAAACTTTTTTTAAATTATAAATCAAAAATATTATTCATTGCACTTTATATAGGCTACTATTCATGGTTTGAAACTTTCGTGGATATTTGAAAGTTAAAGTCGGGTTTATGTAAAACAAAGAGGAAGTAGTTCTACGTAGTTGGCCCCTGAAATTCACTTCTATTCATTGTTTACTAGACAGGGCAACAGCCAAGTTGTCAGTTTTGTACAAAATATATATTTGAAACTGAAAGTAGGTATTCCAAACTACATCATTTTTAACATAAAAAAATTAATCGGCCACCGGCAGCTTTGAACAATAATGATAGTATGACTTTACAAGAACTGACATTCTTCAAAAGCATGTGATACTGAACTTGTAAAATGTACATGTGGCAACACAGACCACGTGGGTGGGTGCAGTGTTCTCGCTTTCCTCAGATTATTTCCCATTCCCATTTCCAGTTCCGTAAAACAGTTACGGTTACGTGTTAGTAGCTAGTCTCTTCCAACACGTGTGATGCTGTAGTGTGCTCGAAAAATGCTACGAGGTTGTGAATTACCTTGTAATTGTTAATTTGCGCAATTATTCAACAAAGAATGGAAGTGAAAACATGATACATTTTGGACAATTTAGGAAACTCAGTTTACAAGAACAGTTTATTGCTATACAGAAGGGAAGGCCAACCCCAACACTACCTGGTCTTATATATACGCATGTAGGCTAATTTGTAGCATGTAGCATGTAGTTCGTGCTGTTAACTTCCTTCCTCCTCTTAAGAAATATGCAGGAGCCGCCACTGCCTTCAACTATTTTTCATTAGGTTATACAGAGAATGTAAGAGATCGTATTACGTTCTATCTAACAAGTAAGATACGATTCCTAGAAGAAGAATAAAAATATATCAGATTTTGTATTTTTGCAGACATTAAAAAAATATATTGTGTACTACTGGTTATTTTGATTTCAGATTCCATGAAGCAGTGTCGAGTATGGTATGTATGACCGTGTTTTAGTATCAATTTAGTCAGGGGTATATTTCAGGCCTGGCAGTACCAGGGTAATGTTTTTCGAGACTGGACAGTGCCAAGGCACTTTTCTGATTTTCATATTATCGTCAAATTTTGCACTTATTTAAACAATTTTATAATGAGGTCTACTCCGCACACTTAGCATAAAAAGTGCCCTGGCTCTGGGATATCGATATTAGTGGTACTACTGATATCCCAGAGCCAGAAATACACCACTGAACTTGGTCATAAAAAGTACAGGTCTCGAGTAATCACATAAAAAGAAATTGCGAATTTCGCTCTACGAGTATAACAATGTGGAATTAAAAGCTTATATTCCAGGATACACCTCTCAGTCACAAAACAAATTTCGATAAACTGGAAAATTGTGCCATATTAGTATTACTATTCTACAGCTGTCAGACATGGGCATGCACACAACTACTGCGGAGATGCCAAAAAAAAGATGGAAGGGAGGATTCTCAAGATTAAGCAGAGTGACAGGATGACAAATGCCGAACTTAGGAATGCCAAAATATAGTCATGGATTTTTATTCATATTCTTGAGTATGTTGCTTTTACATTCCAAAACAAGAGAATTGCTGTTCCGAATCCCATCATCGCTCAGACAAGTTATTATTAGAAACCAAACACACTTCACCGTGCTTACTGATACTGGACCTTCTTCATGCTCTACTATATCACAATAAATTATTGGCTCTTTCAGCATACGTGCTTACCAGCCAAGTGATCCGTGGTTCCATTACCAGTGAGGGTAAGACATTTATCTTATGTCCACGGAATCGGGTGTTTGTTTTTTTCATCTCAACCGTGGACCAGTGCCGTGCTCACCACACGAGCAGATGATCCACAGTATGAGCTCTTCTTCAGTAAAGGTCCGAAGACATATCCCCTGCATTGCAATGGATTGAAAGCCGGTATTGAAATGAGAAAGACAATTTTTTTCAAAACTCTTGAATTAATAGTATATTATCAAACTAGTTTATAATGTTATAATTGCATAAGTAAATGTTTACCGAAAGAAATAAGCGAGTTCAGTAACTTTTACAAATGCAATAAATTGTATAACATCATAAACGTGTTTTATATGCTATGGTTTTGTACAACATTACAAAACAAAATTAATAAAGTAATAATATATGAGATTTTAATGATGAGTAATTTGATATCGTGATCTATGAAGAATAAGATGTTATAACAACAGTGATGAATTAAAATATCATTGCACGGAAAATCGTTTCATATTAACTGTATGGTACATGTTTTGACATCATAATAGAAAGTCATTACATTTCAATTGGCATGGTAATTTACGGCACTGGTAAAATAATGTTGCAGGCATATTGTACACGATTTTGTCAATAAAGACCAGCGAATAGGGATTATAAGAATGGACCTTTGATGTAACCGGACTGATTTCAATGACCTTCAAGCCAGCTAGAGCGTGAAATTCTGCTTTCTCCCTAGAGTTGACGCTGACATCACACTAGCTAGCAGTCGACACAGAGGAAATATAACACATATAATTAATACATCTAGGTACATTATGTACTCAAATAAAATAAATTGGATCCATAAAATAATAAATTCCGTCATTAACTGTAATGTCTAGACTCTAGAGTTCCTTTATAATGAGAGTTGAGACATTGACCCCAACAACAATTAAAACATGTAATGATATGATAGCACTGAAAATGGAAAAAACAAAACTCTTATGAGAAGTAAAACCATATACCTTTATTATATTATATACAAATATTAAACGAATTTGACACATAATTTTATAATGTATTATATTATTTTATAATATAATTTATTATATTTGAAATATAAAAAATTATTATTACAACTAGTTCGTCACTGAGAAATAAGGAAAAGCTGTTAACTTGAATTTATTTGAAGCAAAACATTACTGGATTATGCAATAAGGTAGGCGATGTTTGGATCCTGTCTCAACTCTATTCTCAATTATTATCTTAGCATATGCTCAATTACACTAACCTCTAGCGCTTGAAAGTAGAACTAAACGCTGGTGTACAGAGAAACAAAACACAGGAAAATTCGCTCTGTGTCCATTCTTATAATCCCTAATCGCTGTAAAGACTGTTTATAATGCTGGAGTATAATAAAGTATATTATTTTATTAAGTAGAAATATATTACGATACAAGGCGATGAAGTGCTTTTTACAGAATCGAGGAAAAGTTTGAAAAATGAGCAGAGCGAGTTTTTCAATTTCCGAGATTTCGTAATGCACTTCACTAACGTGTATTGTACAGTTTTTGCATGATCATATTTTTAAAATTGCAAATACAATATATTTTGCATTGAAAATTTAGAGCAACATTATTCCAAAGTCTTCGCAAAACTGCACAGTAATGATAACTAAGTAACAATAAGTGCACTGAAATAGGTCTATTTCAGTATAATTTTATGTTATGAAGAATGGTTTCCCTAGGAACAAATTTCTATGTGAGAATTCTAACTTTCAAGGCTTTGACGCGAGCCCAAGCTCACAATATTTAGTGTCATACAATCTTTGACGTTTTACTAACACACATCACGTAATGTGACGAAATTTACTGAAACAATTATGAATCCAGTACACTATCCTGAACAAAATTTACGTATTTTAAATGAGAAAAAAGAAATTATGGGGGACGAAATATTGGTTGGGCACGGCCCCAGTGGCCCCTAAGGGCCAACTGCCTCTGTCAGAAATGTTTTTTTCCACTTGACACTCCATCTTTCTTATTCAGCCCAGAAATAGCACAAACTTTCTTCAAATCAGCAAAATAAAAGCGTACTTACAAGCACAACACTCCTAATAACAAATGACAAACAATAAACAATCTTCTAATGATGCAGTGCTGTGATGACAAACAGAAATACTACGAACTTATGCATCAGCCTAATAATAACTGGCAATAGCATGTGAACAGAATGTCCAGATCTAAGAATCCCTAGAGAAATTCTGAACTACCAACGAAATGGGAAAAGATCATATGGACGCCATATGAAGAGACAGTTGGAACATTTATTGTAGACAGTAACAGTATTTGCAGGACTATACCATGAGGAAGAAGAAGAAGAAGAAGATGATGATGATCTGAAACAGGAGACAGATACTGTGCTGTTTGAAGATCACAACCATCCGTGTATCTTTTAAATAAAAAGGATTTCTGTTCTTGCAAACGCACATTATAGCAAATACACTTCCACGTGCAGAATAGAATGTGATAGGATTGTGAATGATGGAAAGGAATTTTCTGAGAAATAATGACATCATCCATACGCATTTACATAACTTCATTTTTAATACAAAGTATACAGTCAAAACAAAATACAAGAGTGTGACAACATATACTGAATTATTTTAAACAAGTAGAAAATTTAGTTTAACCCTAATCCATTACATTATTTTTGTCAGTAAATCGAACATAACAGTGAAAGTTTTGTAACTTTGGTCCTAGAATAAGTTATTTATCCCTTACTTCTACAAAGCTGCACACTCCTGTACAATGCATCATATATTGAGCTATTATGAGGAATGTAGCAGTATTGCTGCATAAACACACAACCAACCAGTATATTGGATGTTCTTTGTTTTTCGTATTGTAAAGGTTATGTTACACCCTTAATCATAAATATGTACACAAGAAATGCTATACAGTTCCTCAAATGAAAAGAAAAGAAAATATCTACAAAGTCCTGATTCTCTATATTATTTTACATAAGAATTAAGATATTTTAATTTATAATTTTCTTGTATTTCAATAAAATATTTTTATAGTTTAATGATTTCATATTATTACTAAAACCCCCCCTGAAACCTGTATTTAGCCACGGTTATAGAAATTAAATTTTTGCACATGATTATAAACCATAATGATACAGTAATGTAACACCATTGCAACTTCATAAATAACGTTCCATAGTGTGTAAATTATGCCACTATGACAACCACGAGTTATCGAGCAAATGAACTGACTATATTAGAGCTGGGCAAAGGTCTTTATTTTTTCTTATCGACATACAGTTCATAACCTAATTCAAAGAATTAACAGTGGAAAAGAAAGAAATCTAAGGAGATTTTCAACAGTGCATTAAAAATAATAAGAAAGAGAAAAGACAGGAATTATTGCTGTATGCTGCTTCCAGAACTGCAAATGCATATGAGGCATACCATTTCTTTGCCTCTACCTGCAGAAACTTCTTTACTGCGACACGTTGCCCGCTCTTGTAGTGGACTAGGAGAATCTCTATGGAAATACCTTAACTAATACACAAAATTAACTGGCTTTGAAAATAACATTTCCACTAATTTGATTGCTTAATCTCTTGTTACTCCATGTGTGTCTCCAGCTTTCAACTGCGACCATTCTATAAAAAGGAAACAATGATTGTTAATAGTTAATAGTTTTTATATCACAAAAAGAAGGAAATAATAAATTATCAAGTCTTAGGGCTCATTTTAACAGATATAATTAATTTAATCTCGCATCATTATCCACAGATTTTGTAACACGTTATTTTAACACCTCCTCTTGTATAACAGAAAATCTAAGTTAGACTGCATTAAAGCATAACTTTCCTTCATCATATTTATTCAGCTGTTCTTTGAAATATAATTATTCATACTTTAATGAGAACTTTTTTTTTCTCTTGCACTACAGCCTGGGGCTTTTTGTGCTTACCATTCCTATTCTGTGAATGATTGGGTAGCTGAATGGTCGCGCTCTTGTACAAGTACAGCATGCTGCACCATAATGAACTTAGATTTATATAATATGAAGACTTCAATGTAATGTATTTCTTAATGTCGCTTATTATAAGTGTAAAGATTTACTTCCACTATTTCTTTCTGCATTTGAGACATGAATTTCGAAGTAAACAAACTTAATAAAAATTTACATACAAGTACAAGTGGAGATATCTGTACCAAGGAACGTAACATAATTGTACTCGAGAAAGTAATAACAGAAACATGGATGCCTGCAGGGAAAGTCAAGTGGGGAGGAGGTCACTTGACACCTTGTGTCCTATTTTGCGTTCTTTCAGTATCATAAAAAGAGTAAAGACTTTGTTGTTATCTACCATGACTGAGGAGCGTATAGATGCCCCTTATATGCTGAGTGCACACAGAGACCTCATCAGTTAAAAAAAAATGTTGTATATAGTTTTGGGTTGAAGACGCAATTACAATTTTTATTTTCTAAGTGATAAAGTAGTTTAATATGAAAAAATTATTAACTATAATTCATTAAAGTTAATGATTTCGAGTCTATATTTCATTAACTAAGGCCTAAATGGTTTACTATAGAAGAGAACTGTATTTTATAATGAAGTCGGTTTATTTGAACTGTATTTATTGTTATACATGAATGCAATTACAATAGCTTGTTGCCAAATAAACAATAGCCTATGTTCGGCCAACTTCTAATGGATAATACCAGTATTACCAAGTTATAGTCTTTTTAATAAAATTAATATTCAGTAAATTTAAAATATATATTTTAGATTTTGACTAATTTCTTGGAATTTAGCACAAAAACTATTATCCCCAGGTTTTCCAGTTAGGCCCTAATGGACAGTGTTTAAAAAAAGTGTCGTTATTGTTACAATCCGTAATTTTGAACTAATTGTTACTCTTTGTTGCACAGCAATTTGCCATCCATATAATATCATGAAGTCCACGAATGTGTAATTCAACTACCGTATTGAAAAAAGTGTGGATTAACCTCCCTGGGGAAAATTCCATGGGCGTTCATGATTAAAAAGTAAAAGACAAATGTAAGTCAAAGTTTGTTTACCGAGAGTACTGGTAACAAGAAAGTTTCCCGAAGATTGAAATAATAATAATAATAAGGGAAAAGAAATTCAGTAATAAATACAAAATATTAGCAGGAAGCAAGTCTACATGCTTGAAATTACAGCCACCAAAATGCAAGTCATACAAAACTCAATATCTGCTCAAAACAACTTTTGGATGATTACCCTGATTACTGATCACATACAGGAATGTGAAATTTGAAACATGAAAAAATAATTTGATTATATATTCTTCTATTGCAAAATTTTCTTGTAACACTTCAGAGATCATGTCAACTTAACCTCAGAATATAACAAATTAAAAATAATACTTTTACTATCAACCATAATTTACTTCCACTATTTCGTTATACACTATGCAGATTGCAATTCTGGTCACACAGCTGAAATAAATATATGACACATTAATCATTTTTAGTAAGTTTAATTTTCCAAATCCAAATCACATCATATCTATTAAAATAAGACCCATTTGAGATAGAGATAGAAGAGATACGAATGTATATTCCAGAAAGTGAATAGCAACGAGTGTTAGCACGAAACAAAAGCAGAAAGCAGTATTATTCACTGGCGATAAAGAAAGAATTCTGTTTGTTAGTAAGAAGGTGACATGAATTGCAAAGTTCCGAACCCGCAACCCCCCACAGCCAGGTTTATGAGCCATTTAGTTAGGAACTGTGATGCACGAAGAGACTCACACTAAGCATGTCGCACATTGCACACATAGGCTACGTACACACATCTGTTCATCGAATGAGCACAATGTTTAGGGAGCTTTCCCTGTTATCACGAACCTGCTTGAGGTTTTCTCGACCACCAAAATTTCTAATCGCATCCATTAGTTGGTCCCGTGGATTGAGCTGTGGTGCTGGCAGTGTCTTTGGACGGGGTCGGGCAGTCGATTTCCTGAGAGATGCTGCCAATGGAGGAGGTGCAGGGGGCTGTGATTCTGTATTTGGTGTAGCAGTCTTAGTAGCTATCGGTTCTGGTTTTGGCTCGTTGGAATTTCGTCTTAAGTATGCTTTCACATTGTTAAAACTCGTTGATGACTGGTCAGTAGTATCAACAGTCTTCCAGCTCCTTACCGCAGATGTTGATTCTGATCGATGCACCTTAGGGTGGAAGTTATTCGTTGTGTTCGAGGTTTTGGAAGGTGGTGGAGACGGATCCCTATTTGCTGCTGGACAAGCAAATTGGAAGCCTTTAACGACCGGCATCAACTGTTTTGGAGCAGTGAAACCATTCACTCTAACCACAGAGGATCCAGACACTCTCGACTGAACCCTGCTGGACTCTGATGCAGGTTCTCGGAAACTAGAAGAAGATAAGTTGTGATCTGAATCATTGGTAATTCCAACAACAGAAGTATACCTCCGTGTGCTCCTTCCACCCCCATTTTTGAGTGGGACATCTTGATATGTATTTACATTCGTTGTTGTATTCAAATTTGTCGAACTTGTGCTCCTATAAGAGAGGGAGTTATTGTAAGGTAAACTAGAAGCAGCATCACGGCCTCTCACTTCCAGGTTCTCAACCTTTCCATATGCTGACACTGGTCGAGAAGAACGGAAGTTAGGAGCATTATTTGATGATGAACTTACAACTGAAAACCTCTTCGTCAAAGAATTAACTCCTACAAAAGTCTCTACTGTGTTATCTCCATCGCTTTCCGCAACACTGCTGCCTCCAGAGCGTTCGCCATTTAGCATAGTGGAGGATCCACGGAAATTATGAGAGTTACTATTATTATTATTACTATTACTATTACTATTATTATACATGCTTTGCTGCTGGATGAAGGACTTTTTGAGCTCAACAGCTCTTACAATTGGCACTCTTGAAGGATCGTTGTGTTGAGAGGTGCTGCCAACACGCACACCTACTGTTGAGGATCCTGCTACTTCTTTGGTTTCGGAGTGTTGTGTTTCTGCAGTGACATAATTAGATGATCCAAATTTCTGGTTAGCCACGCCTATAGGCTTCCGGAAACCGGAGGCTGTCGTATGGGAAATCAATCTCATAGTGAGTGAGGCAGGTTCTACTTTTGTTATTGGTTCCGTGCTGTTTAGTTTGCCACCAGACACTTGAAATTTGTTTTGATCAGTTGCTTCTTCGTGAGAATTATTTGACTTGCTTGAAACTTCTATGTCTTGTTTTCTTCCTGCCGCAGAAGTCCTATCCTTGGTCTCTGACATTCCTGTTCGAGCAGGAGTTTCGTTGTGTTCATCTGTGCGGCCACCTTGACCAATGCCTATCCTATAGTCACCGTCCATTTTAATGCTAACTTGACTTTTTGGACGTTCGCTCCATGTAGCAAAGTTAATTGCTGGAGGACCTTGATATTTGTACCTCTTCTGTTCACCAGTACTTTCGTCATTTGATGGTTTTTCGTTGTTATTCTGTTGATTTAAAGTTACTACCGTTGTTTGTTTGATTAATTGATCACCGGAAGAATTCTCCGAGTGTTTTGATGCTTTAGCAGGCAGTGTGTCAGACCTGAAAAAAAAAGTTATAAATAGTAACAAAATATGAGACACACTGTACTGAAAGTTTAATGTAGTAATAATGTGGTCCTGTCTTTTAAATTCACATGTATAGTGGTAGCAGAAAGACTGTCTGGCTAGAATATTTCTAGATTGTAGAATTAAGCATTGTGCATGCAAGCTCTGCATCAAAAGCATCTGTTCACAACACTTGCGACCGTAAAAGTGTCCGTTTCCGTGTAATGACTCGGATTTGAGTTCTGGTGGAATTTTTTTTTTCTTATGTGTTCTTTAATCTAATTCAATGTCATTTCTTTTGTGTATTGCGAATGTTTTACTCAATATTTCCAACATTACTATAATACGCAAAGATTCACGCGATTTATCGTATGCACGCACACACACGGTATATACTGTATTTACTTACTTACAAATGGCTTTTAGAGAACCCGGAGATTCATTGCTGCCCTCACGTAAGTCCACCATTGGGCCCTATCCTGAGCAAGATTAATCCAGTCCCTACAATCATATCCCACCTACCTCAATATTATCCTCCCATCTATGCCTCGGCCTCCCCAAAGGTCTTTTTCCCCTCAGGCCTTCCAACTAACACTCTATATGCATTTTTGGATTCGCCCATACATGCTACATGCCTTGCCCATCTCAAATTCTGGATTTAATGTTCCTAATTATGTCAGATGAAGAATACAATGCGTGCAGTTCTACTTTGTGTAACTTTCTCCATTGTCCTCTAACTTCTTAGCCCCAAATATTTTCCCAAGCATCTTATTCTCAAACACCCTTAGCCTCTGGTTCCTCTCTCAAAGTGAGAGTCCAAGTTTCACAATCATACAGAACTACTGGTAATATAACTGCTTCATAAATTCTAACTTTCAGCATTTTTGAAAGGAGACTGGATGACAAAAGCTTTTCAACGGAATAATAACAGGCATTTTCCATATTCATTCTGCATTTAATTTCCTCTCAAGTGTTATTTGTATTTGTCGCTGTTGCTCCAAGATATATGAATTTTTCCACCTCTTTAAAGGATATCAATCCAGCAGATTTTTGGCTGTGGGATTATTTAAAAGACCGAGTTTAACTAATCCTATGACTACCGACGAACTAATATATGTAACTACTGAAGCTTTCCTGGCGACGTGATAATTCAAAATTTTCTCGGGCTTCCAGCCAGGTCATAAGTTGGTGATCCACCGACGTTTCGAGGATGTTCATCTTCCTCATCTTCAGGGTTAAAAGATGAACATCCTCGAAACGTCGGTGGATCACCTACTTATGACCTGGCTGGAAGTCCGAGAAAATTTCGAATTAATATATGCAATTTCACAACAAATTGAAGATATTTCACCAGATCTATTAGTGAATGCTGTTCACAACATAGAAGAAAGACTGTTGCTTGTTGAAGAAAAAATTTGCGACATATTCAACATTTAAACTGAATCCAATAAACTCCATATCTTTATGAGTAACAGGGGCTGTGTTCAGCCAGATCAGGCTAATGCAGCTATTTATTTTTGCTGAGTTACAGCAGCTGTGAGGGGCTGAACGACCATATTCCAAAACGTCTGCCGAGTTTACAAAGAAACACACAATTGTTCCGTCTATTCCAGAATATATGACACCATGGATGGTTGCCTATCTGGCCTGAAGCCAAAAAATTTTTGCTATTTTAGCGCTGTTGGTCAACAAAGGCCTTCGATGTGGTCACTATTTCAGTGCTATCTCTACCTCAGGGCTGTCCCAGCTGAATACAGTCAGTGTGTTCTTGTTTTGTGTATATCTTAATTCTGAAAAGGTTGTGGGGACATCAAAATATAACATACTTTTGAATAACCTGGTATATAAGTTTCTTGTTCAGTATTTTCAATATCAATATAACTAATACGTAAGTAGTCATGTGACAAAAAAAAAAACACACGTGCACGTACATACGAATCAATGTACTCTAAACTAATAGTGACAGGATTTATAGGAACTCATATAGTCATCTTAGTGCAATTTGCCATAGCTCATGTGAACAGTGCGTTAGAATTTAATAATTTCAAAGTAGACTATCGTTTTTTCCACCACTGTACAGTACATCTTCCAAGTTGCAGACTATTACTCTGCAAAGCTCTAACAAGATCTATGTATAGGTCTAATCAAATGAGTGAGAAATTATAGCTCTTTAGTTAACTTAGGTATGGTGTACTTTTCAAACATGATACATTGCTTTTTTCCTATGGTAGAGAAAAAAATTATTATATTCTAATCTTCATCTTAAATAGGCTGTAAGAGATGTAACTTGATTAACTAGCGACATTAATAGATATATTTTGAAACACAATTCACATTTCTTACCCATATTTTAACTGATGGCAATAAAGATCGCAATTAATGTGATTATAAAAGGCCTCAAATGCGTCCTAGTAAAGAATGCCACCTTCATTAACTGGAAAATATCAGTACTAATTTTGTTAATTATTTTTATGCTCATCAATCTAACTTCCAAATGTCAAATCATTTTCGAAAAACTGTCCTCTCAACTGGTCAGTATTCAAGAAACACATTCAATAAACATGTGTTTCTTATTAATGAAACTGTTGGTAATACCTGAGGGGAACAGAACTTTCTGAACTCTGTTGCTGACTGGGCGCCTTTGTTTGATGTAACTGTGGCAGAATACTTCTCAGGACCTGGAAAATTCATGACATAGTGAAAGATACGTTATGGAAACATAACTATATATCCTTATATTTATATGCACTAAATGTAATTGTTCCAGTACGCTCATTTTTATATAAATGTAAGTTCAGCAACATTATATGTACCGGTACAACAAAGTATGACAACAATGACAAATAAATTTCCAGTTTATCCATAAAGATTTCTGAAGGAAAAAAGTAAAATGTTTAGACTGTGTAAAATCATGAATACACGAAAAATTCTTGATAATGAAAATAATGATGATAACGAAATAATAATAATAATAATAATAATAATAATAATAATAATAATAATAATAATAATAATAATAATACTAATAAATCGGAACAGTACTAAAGAAAATTCACCAAATAATCTTAAAACATATGAAAACTATGGTATCTGCTGGAACATGAGATGCAGACGGAGGTCTTAAGTGTACAGCCAACATTGTCAGCAAGTTTATGGACAGTGGTAAATTAGTGACATTACTAGTGAAGCTACTGTTAGGGGTGCAAGTTTTTTGCAAGAGTGATAAAATGTGAAACGAATGTAAGGGCCTGTGTTTTTGTATTTTCATTTTTCGCCACCTATATATAACTTTTTATTGAATTTTAATTATGCGATAAAAAGCGAAATTTGTGCGTATTAAAATACGATATAAATGCAAAACCGACCATTTTTCAAATAAAATTTATCTTATATGAATTTAAATTTATTTTTAAAATGGCTCTTTTACATTCAAGAAGAATGAAAAATTTCAATCTGCAGAATATGTTGGAAATATTTATCTGCTTTAAAATTTCTTTCAATCTTTGGATAAGAATTTAGTGAAAAGTATTTCATCCTCCTAAATATTTTTTATAAAGAATGTAATTGTTTTTAAGCACACTGATACTGTCAGGCTAAGTTTATGAGCCAAATTTCCATCTCAATTAGTAAGTGAATCATTCAGTTAGAGGACTTCTCTTTTGCTTCTGCACATAAGCTGACAGACGAAATGTCAACATTATGTACTGTTATCAAAAGATAAGTTCGATGATTGTTACCCACAAATGTGTTGGAATTCTTACACTTTTCTTCAAATGAAAATGTGAAAGAAAAAATGAAAAACCTCATGTGTGTTCTATGATTTCTTTCACTGATGTCGCTGATTCATGAACATCTCTATGTAAGTACGATTTTAATTCCACATGGATATTTTCAATAGTTTTGGCCTATCTTAACTAAGAGTCCGTGTTTCCCTTCGAAATGGTACAAAATGCTACATTTCTAATTTCAAATTGCTAAAAAATCACCACCCCTACTTATTATATAAAAACCATGTAAAAGGCACAATACCAGTACCGGTAACATAAATAATAATAATAATAATAATGATAATAATAATAATAATAATAATAATAATACAGCTAAGTAAGTGTACATCGTCTGAAGATACATGGATCACAGTCAGCAAGAACAGTAAATAAATATAGAGCAGTCTGTGATATTCTCTATGACACTCGGCGGCAAGTGGGCTCAGCATCAACACTTGTCATACCCAGTGAATGGGGTTCACTACAGTTTTTCTCTCTCTGTCCCTGCCTTCAAGGACACTGCACATTACCACATTGCAACTGATAGCTGCTTGCTGTTCAGTTGCCTAAGAGCTCTGTTGATGTTTGTATTGATGTACATATGTTTTAGTTGAAAATTGAAGATTGTGGCTTAATATGGCACCACAAAAGTTTACATTACAACAAAGGATTTATCTTGTCCAGTGTTATTTGATAACGAAGAATAATTGTGGAACAGTGCGACGACGTTTTGCAACGCAATTTTCTGGTGTTCCCATTCCACATAGGACGACTACATTAAACCTCGTTAAAAAAGTTTAGAGAAACGGGGTCAGTTCTGAATCAACGTGGAAAGAGAAACCCAAATGTACTTACTGAGGGAAAACTCGATGAGATGGGAGAAAGGTTAGAACATTCTCCTCGAAAATCTCTCCTCCGTCTCTCACAAGAAATGGGTGTTTCGAAAACCACAGCATTTAGAGCCCTAAAATGCTTAAATTGAAGCCCTACAGAGTGACAATAGTGCATGAATTACAGCCTAGAGATAATGTGAGTCGTGTGAATTTTTGTAACTGGGTTTTACAAAGTATTGCCGATGGCGTTGTGGATCCTACAGTAATTATTTTCACAGATGAAGCATGGTTTCACTTACATGGCCATGTTATAACACAAAACAATAGATACTGAAGTACAGATAATCCTCATCTCATTCATGAAACTCCTTTACATGATGAGAAGGTTGGCATATGGTGCGCTATAACTGCATATAGGATTATAGGCCCTATATTTTTTGATGATACAATCAATGGTGACAGATACAGAACACAAATACTCAATGCATTTTTTTGAACAGTTAACCGATATCGAGTGTCAGAGTGCTTATTTCCAGCAAGATTCAGCAACTGCACATACAGCAGCCGAAACATTGAATTTGATAAGCGAAATATTCGAGGACAAGGTTATTAGTAGAGGATTATGGCCCTCCAGGTCCCCTGATTTGTCGGCCTGTATTTTTATTTATGGGGAAATCTAAAAAATAAAGTACGCAAAGACAATCCGTGAGTTAAAAGACAGTATTGTACGAGAAATCAGGAAAATTACAGAAGACGAACTTGCATGTGTACATGCCAATTTCCTTCGGAGATGTCAGGAATGTGTTGCAGCAGGGGGACATCATTTTCAACACCTTCTGTAGTCAAGATTAGTAAACAATACGAATGCTGTAATTTTAATAGCCGACTCTAGCAACTGTAGCGAACCCCATTCACCGCGAATGACATGCGCTGACGCCAGGCTCACTTGCCGCTGAGTGTCGTTGAGAATGTCATAGACCACTTTATGTAGCTCACTGAACTTCACCTTGCTCTTAAAGCTGTAAAATCAGAGTCCACGAAAGGTCACAAGAACTAACAAATGATGATAAAGAGGTTATTCTATTGTTTCAACAATATCCTTACATAACTTAAATGCTATGGAGACTGACTGGAAAAAAAAAAAAACTCTTACCTGTAGTGACTGTAGAGGTGTATCTGCATTAGGAGTCTGTGAGGCATGGGGTTGCTGCTGTTGCTGCTGCAGGAGGCTAGAGTTCTGCAGGAGTTGCTCTTGCAACTGAAGGAACTGTTCCTGTAGTGCTAGCAGTCTTGCTCTTTCTTCTGCTGTTATTACAATTCCTTGCTGTGAGCCTCTTGGTTCTTCTGCTTTGGTCTGAGGTGTCTCGAACTCTTCCTGACGTTCTGCTGGTGTATCCTGACTCACGTTGAATTCACTACTCGTCTTCCTGAGGCCCCAGTTCTCGTGCGTTCTCTCGACATTTCTGTCTCCTTGCTCCTCTACTGCCAGATTCCCAACAGATTTAGTTCTACTAGTGTATACTGGCCCAGACTGCAAACTCTTTCCAGGCTGTGAGGTAGTGTTAGCAATAAGCGATATATATGACGTAGATCTCTTAACAGAGGTCGCTACTGGAGCAGGAGGCTTAAACGTGATATTATTATTATTATTGAAAGAATTTGTTCTAGATAAATTGGCAGCTGTGTTATGCACCGCATTGTTATTCAATGAATTAGAAGAACCATATCTGTGAGTCTGTGTTGTTATTGGCTTCTTCACCGAGTTCAGTGCAGAACGAGTTCTATCATCATCACTATCCTCATTGAATATTTCGTCCGTTTCACGGGGTCTTTGGTATGCTGTAATGGTGAAGTTGGCAAGATCTCCACCCTTTCTGTTTGACGTGTCTCTGCTTTCTAGGGATTTTGTTTCGTTGCTGAACTCCTCCATGCCAACTTCACATACTCCAGTCGACTGTTTGGGGTCCTCTTCACACTGACGAGGGTCAAACAGAGGGTTGGTGCGAGTCACCTCATTCCTATGCACAGCTCTGCTGAGATGCATAACCATAGGATCATTCTGTGGCTGTGGCTCAGGGGACAAGCTCGGCTCCTGAAACACCTAGATAACAAAAAGATATTCTCAAATTCTACAGTATTAATTCAACGATGATATATAGAAGCTATCATTTATAGTATATGACAATGGTATTCAATCTTTTTTGCTTGAATATCCCCAAAAAATATATTTTTTACCTTCGTAGTTCATATCCCAAACTGCATTCCAATTATATAAGACTCTGATTGATGTAGGTATACAAAATAAATGATGATGATGATGATGATGATTATTATCAATGCAATTATTATGTTAATAGTAATGAATTATGTAAAATGTTACTGAAGCAAGAAAAAACAAGAGTTGATATTGTAAAAGGAAATATGTAAATTGCAGTAATTACTACCAACAAATATAACAAAAGGAGGAATTCTATAAAAAGAGGAAAGTTTCGTTGTAAACTGCCCGTGTCTCACTTCCTGAGCCAAGAACTCCCTACTGCTTATAGCCACGCCTTTTAGGTCTGCTCGGACTGTCACAGAAGCTGCAGCATGCGGCACAGTAGCATATTACATGTTCTGAAAACATTATTCTATGCCATTCCAGGAGTCTTTACTGTTATAATACTGGAGACTCTAATCGTGATTACCAATGTCGCTATTATCTCTCATGGCGATTTCCGAAAATATATGTGCACACTAGGACATTCTTCATTCAGTCTGGATAACTGCTGAATTACCATAGAGCAACGTTTCTCAAAGTATGTTGCCGGGGTTCCATGAGCCCTATTACTTACTTACTGGCTTTTAAGGAACCCGGAGGTTCATTGTCACCTTCACATAAGCCCACCATTGGTCCCTATCCTGTGCAAGATTAATCCAGTCTCTATCATCATATCTCACCCCCCTCAAATCCATTTTAATATTATCTTCCCATCTACGTCTCGGCCTCCCTAAAGGTCTTTTTCCCTCCGGCCTCCCAACTAACACTCTATATGCATTTCTGGATTCGCCCATACGTGCTACATGCCCTGCCCATCTCAAACGTCTGGATTTAATGTTCCTAATTATGTCAGGTAAAGAATACAATGCGTGCAGTTCTGCGTTGTGTAACTTTCTCCATTCTCCTGTAACTTCACCCCTCTTAGCCCCAAATATTTTCCTAAGCACCTTATTCTCAAACACCCTTAATCTCTGTTCCTCTCTCAAATTGAGAGTCCAAGTTTCACAACCATAAAGAACAACCGGTAATATAACTGTTTTATAAATTCTAACTTTCAGATTTTTTGACAGCAGACTGGATGATAAAAGTTTCTCAACCGAATAATAACAGGCATTTCCCATATTTATTCTGTGTTTAATTTCTTCCCGAGTATCATTTATATTTGTTACTGTTGCTCCCAGATATTTGAATTTCTCCACTTGTTCAAAAGATAAATTTCCAATTTTTATATTCTAAATTTTATTTTATACTTTTTTTTTAACTTAGTTATTTAACGACACTGTATCAACTACTAGGTTATTTTGCGTTGATGGGATTGGTGATAGCAAAATTGTATTTGGCAAGATAAAGCCGGGGATTCGCCATAGATTACCTGACATTCACATTATGGTTGGGAAAAACCTCGGAAAAACCCGACCACGTAATCACACCAAGCAGGAGTGCAACTCTGGATCGGTAGGCAAGCGCCTTAGCTGACTGAGCTGCGCTGGTGGCTATTTTATACTTAGAGGGTACTATAAAAATATATAAATGCTACGAAAATATAAATCAATAATAACATGAAACCACCGATGATGATGATGATTATGATGATGATGATGATAACAATAATAATAATAATAATAATAATAATAATAATATCCCAATAATATGCGTAATATTCTTATTTTTGAACGTCTAAAACGGAAAATAATACTTATAACTGTCATCACTGGATTCTTTGTGTATATGTCCACTAAAACAAAATACCGAAACACACAAAATGCAGAAGTAGAAATGAGACTACAACTTTTCACCATAAAACCAGATTGCAGGCTTAAAAGCAAACACATTCGTCCCATTGAACAGAATTATTGAGATACTAGCTCTCACTTGTCTGTTAATTATTGAATACTAAAGAAATATTACAAGAGTTTTGCAGTTACATTTTAGGTTAAAAGGGGTTTCGCAGTGGAAAAAGTTTGAGAAACACTGCCATAGAGGAAAGAGTTTACAGATGTGTACACATGACAATCATGATCGCGATTAGGTCAATAATCTCGAGTAGATTGTAGTCTACCACTGGCATTAGTATTTAGTTACAGGAATTGATGAGGACATAATTTGTTTTGTGAGGGGACAGCTTATACATTCACTTGGCTGATCTTGCTCCATAGTTGACGAAAGTAAACCTGAAAAGGCCAATGTATTGAATGTAGGGTAGTAGACTACTAACTGCACAGGACTTCTCACTCTCCCTCTCTGCGTCTCACCCCGCAAAGAAACACCTCAGGAAGCGAGACACGGACAGTACACGTTTCACTGATATAAAACCATGAACAAACTACCGTAACGTAAAGCATATCATACCTGCGTATCTGCCAACATAACTGTTCCTCCTTCTGTGAATGTAGGGGAATTCGAGTCCCTAAATGCTGATGGGGGGGCTGGAAGTTGATACTCCCAGTCCACAGCCATGTCTTCTGCGGAGGAAGGTGGTGGAGGGATAGCTTCTATATTCTCGTCCTGCTTTGTGGCAGACAGAGGAGGAGGTGGCAGAATGTTAAGGTCTTCACTAGGCAGCGAGTTCAGTTTCTCAACCTCATCAATGGCTGTGACAGGAGGAGGAATCAAGACATTCACGTCCTCATCCTGCTCACTTGCAGCCTCCAATTCTGCTGTTACACTCCTGAAAGCCTCCTCTACCTGATCGACAGCTTCTGCAATCCCGATCTCCTCAGTTTCTGTCCAAGAGAAGAAAAGAAATTAGTAAAAGCTGGAAGTCATACTTCAAACAAGGATATTATGCTGATTAAGTACTGGACTATTTTAATTCTGTAACTTGATATAATAATCCTGCTCCTACATTTGTCACTACAGTTCTTTTATGTCATGCAAAATATTTTAAGACTCTATTCTGATCAAAGAATTAACATCTTAGAGTGGAATTGCTAACTTTTAGAATTATGCTTTCTTATTCACAGCCAAAGTTATAGCAAATATTTCTTTATCACTTGCAGACAGGAATTTCTTATGTTTTATGCATTTGATGGTACAAAAATATTGGATGGTATATTTACTACAATTATTATAAAATTATTGTTAGGCCTGATTCAACTTGACAAAGTTCTACCCAGTTTTTCGATATGTTAACATTCAAATTTTCTCTCAGTTCTAATTGTATATTGAAAATGAAATCCATTGCAGCTCCATTTTCAATAAACTGTTAATTCAATTTTATTGTGTACTCTGTAATTATATTTACAACATCTGTCATATTTAGCTCATTTCGTACTTCATTTTCTATGGTTTAAGCAACCAGCAGTCTACGTACTTTCATTTATGCTTCATCTTTTTATTTTATTTATTTATTTTTAAATATATGTTGGTGGGTACAGTTTTGGAGTCATAGTTCAACACCCAAATAGTCAAAACTTTATAAAGTGTTCATTATTTCCATGTAAATTTTTAACACAGACCATTTAATTATGAATTATTTGCTTTACTTTATGAATTTCTAACTTTTGAGCAGGTAGAAGGAAACCTATTGTATCTGTCGCCATTCTCCAGTCCCAAACTAGGTGACTGACTAAAAAAAATAGTTTCATCTTTCCTTTGCCTTCTATGTAGATAGAACAATAAATCCGAAATGGATTTTTCTATAGCTGCGACAATTTGCAAAAACTAAAGAGTCAAGCATCATGTTAAACAGCATCAAAGTCTTAAATCGCACGCATGTGCAAGTGTGGAAATGTTTCAGTTGTAATTCTTTGCAATTATATAGACCTATGTTTCTTCTTTTGGAATAGTGCCCATCCGAATTTATATGGACTAAGCACGAGGTGAAAAGTGAAATGGGGGATTAGGCACAGTGGTTCATGAACGAATCTATTCAATTTCTATTATTGTTCAGAGATATTCTACTGTTTAAAATACAAGTACGCACAGTAAAATTTCATTTACAAGTTTTTATGGGGTTCTGAAGAAAAAAAAAGTATAAGTGTGAAAATCGTATAATTGAAATGGCATTTAATTGCATCTGAAATAGCATTAATATTAACAACATGTGATTATTAATAAAAAAGAGGGGGGCAGTTAGAAACACGCTTCCCCTTTCTTCCACTCATTGGAATTCAAAAACCAATTGGCAACCTTCTCGTCATATCAGGTTGAGTCTACTGTCAAAACATTTTCAGTTTGGAAGGGTGTTAGGATAGCTGTATTCAGTGCAGTCACAGCTTTCGACCTGGATCCTCATTGTTTAAAATGTTCTGTTTCTTCCCTCTGCACATACTTCTCTCCTCTCTCTGAATTGATTCTCCCACTGGCGCATAACTGGATTTACTGAAGCCAGCACGTGCGAAAACATGAATGGGCAGCTTCGAATGTCCAGAAATTTCAAAACCGGTAACATCTTAACAATGAACACATACCAGTACTGTACTGTATTTACGTGATTATAGAACATTGGGTCCAGGGAACATTCGTGTTTGATAGAAGAATAAATCGTTTAATATGGTATTTAATTTAAAGTGTATTTAAATAATTAAAATGCTATCATTTTGGTCCAGAGACCACTCATTTGGTGCAAATATAATTCGTTTAACATTTTTCTAAATTAGTCTTGAATGCATCCTTTAATAAATCACTCCAAATTAATAGAGTTGATTGTGTACGAAGATCATTTTTATGTTAACCTTACTATGCATCTTTTTTTTGTTAAGTTTATTTTATTCACGCCTTAACATCTGATGTCATGTCGCGTGTTTAGAATGTGTGGGTATATCAGCAGGCCGTTTTTACTCTTGTTGAGTTCCTGTTTCTATTGTGTGTTGTAGATGGCTTGTGTTCATGTAACTGATTATTATAGATTTTGATTAATGTTTTTGGTATTGGTAATTGAGGCGGTGATGAATAATGGCATGTATCTTTCCAATCCGGCATTTGCCTTTATGACTAAGAGAAATCATGAAAAATCTCAGTCAGATTGGTCGGCCACGGGGTTTGATCCCAGGACCCCCGAATGCGTGTGTCTCAAATGCTACCGCCTGAGCCAACTTGCTTGGTTGTATATCATTGTTTATGCAAATAATAAATGAGGTACCCTACATAAATATTAAGTTATTTTAAGAAACACAGGAAACGAATATGGGTAAATTATGAGCGCAGGAACGCCATTTCACGACACCTTTTAAAATAACTCAGCTCCAGTGATCTCTATGGTAAATTGAGTGTATAAAATTAGAGTATTTTATGAGGATCAAATAAAGTTGCAATAATCAAGTTATACAATATTTCGACAGAATATCAAGTTTTCTGTGCGTACAGATTTCTTTTCATCTACCTCAGTCCTCATTTCTAGCATTACATCCATCTAGAGAAACTACAAATTTCAAATAGTGAAGGTTAATTAGCTTCTGAGATTACTTCATACAAACACACAAAATATTCTCTGTATATTAATATTGATAAACGTCAAGGCCGCCTTAAATAGACGGAGTCATTTGTTTTGATTTCATTGTAGCCATCGTCGTCGTTCCTGCAATAACTCCTATGTCACATATCGATTTGCAGATTTTTGCTCTATTAAATAACTTAAATAGTGATGCAGCAAATAATACAATCTACTATATATAACTTAATTATAATTCTTTCTTTCGAAAATGTAAGAATTCACGATCTATGCACTACTGCAATAGAATGAATAAATTAGTTTTTCTTACTACTAAAAAATTTAATATTTTACACATAGAAGTTACAGAACGACATTAATCTGAGGCGGCGGTGGAAATGTATTGTTATTTTAAAACTCTTGTATATCCTTAAATATCAGTACTATCAAAATTTTGCCTGGGATAAAACTTATCATTTTTAAAAAAACTTTTGTTATGCAACATTTTTCACAAAAATCAATAATAAGCGAGATATTTCGGTTTAATTAATTTAGGCCCCCTTATAACCCTCCTTTTAAATAAAGTATTTTGAATGCTATATAGCCTAAAATCTAAGTTACAACGAACTTAATTTATATCCCAATTTTCATCGAAATCCGTTCAGCCATTATCACGTGAAAAGGTAACAAACATCCAGACAGACAGACAGACAGACTTAAATATCAGTCCTATCAAAATTTTGCCTGGGACAAAACGTATCGGAAATCATTTTTAAAGAAACTTTTGTTATGTAATATTTTTCACAAAAATCAATAATAAGCGAGATATTTCGGTTTAATTAATTCAGGCCCCCTTCTAACCCTCCTTTTAAATAAAGTATTTTGAATGCCATATAGCCTAAAGTCTAAGTTACAACGAACTTAATTTATGTTCCAATTTTCATCGAAATCCGTTCAGCCATTATCGCGTGAAAAGGTAACAAACATCCAGACATACATACATACATACATACATACAAAAATTTCAAAAAAGCGATTTTCGGTTTCAGGATGATTAATTATATATGTTAACACCAATTATTTTTGGAAAAGCGAAAATTACCAGAAAAATTTCGCTTACAGATTTATTATTAGTATAGATATCTAAATAAATAAACTTAATTGTATATGAAATTATTAATGAGATACTTTTCCCTTCTGAAAGCAAACATGTTCCCTTCCAATAGGTAAAGTATATGGCACAAGATATAAAATACAGAAATACTGAAGGAACTGCTAGGAATTAAATTAATTTTGTTCTACATTTCTCAGTACTTTCACCTGAATAATTATGAAATTATACAGAGCCATGAAGAAATCATTTTATGTACATATTAGTAAAGCAGCAATGTTATGAAACTAATATACATAAGAAGCAACTAGAAAGAGCAACAAATCACAATTCACTTGCCAGAACTCAGTTACAAATGCAAACATCATTCTCTCTGCAAAGAGAGCCATCTCTCCACACCTCTTCATTTTACCAGTATTGTTTCAAAGTACCATTACAAAAGACCGTGAGAAATTTGATTTAGGCCTATATCTTTGCTATTAGTATATTTACTCCCTCTTCATTTCTACCAAAATATTCTAGGGAGATAATACTAGAATGTGTAATTAAAAATTCAGACATTAAGGTCTACAAAAAAATATGTAGAATTTCCAAATATCTTTTATTACCTACTTAGGTTCAATACTTTCTGAAACTCTGAAATTCAGTTTTTACAGATATAGGCCTGGTTTCTTCAACCTTTGTTAAAATGCACCTAACATAGTGTTAATTAACTGTAAGTTACAAGTATGAATTGCTGTTAAAAATATTGCGTTTCTTCAACTTTACATTTCACATTTTAACATTCTGTTTGTTAACTCTCTGTTAGGACCAGAGATTCTAGAGTTGAACCATAACCTGTAACCAAGTATAGGCTCAATTCTGTTTTCTGAACTCTGACAATTGCGATTCTCGCTTGTTTCCGTTGTTTGATTCAGAGAGGATAGAAGTCTTTCTATTCTTGGGACTAATTTCTCTTCATTCGAAAGAAACCTTCTGCTGGAAATTATTTCGCAGTATAAACCAATTAATGAGAATAAACAAACAAACGGATCTAAGTTGAAAGCGCAAAGTGAGGCTTGGCAGAAAATAGCCTATACCTTTGTATGAACGTCTGTTCTGTCAAATCACAGAAATCATCCCCTCTGTTTATGTATTCATGGATATCATTTTCTAAATAATCCAGATATATAAGTTCAGCATCTAACACACCAGCCATATTGGATACTTCTATGCTAACAGAGAGTTAAATGATTTAACTACATGAAATTGGGCAGTTAAATTAACATAGGTTTTAACAGCCTGTTAGTACTAACAGTATTTGAAGAAATGCTTCAACTGTTAAGTTTACAGTTAAAATGGAATAACACACTGTTATAATTTAACAAAGGTTGAAGAAACCGGGCCATTATGTTGTGAAGATAATTTTGGGGATTATAAGTGTGTGACTTAATTTATCCGACATTGAGAACTAGAAGTTCCATCTTCAGGGTCGTATCATTATATCTCAGGTGGTTTGTCTCCTCTGTCAGGTCAGTCACTCTTGTCTATTCAAAACAGTCAACAGAACGAGATCAGGCTGTAAGATATAGTGATAACACTGAGGATGGAACTTGAAAACAGCTGCAAGAATTTTAATCTCACAAATTGCAAAACCTAGAATCTTCATATTTTCTAGAATTCTCTATTTTCTAACTATTTAAATATAATTCCATTTTGTAATTTTCATAATTCATTATGACAATGAAATAAAATTAACTCCAGATTGTAAAGTAATTCACGATTAAGAAAATGGGTGTGGGCTTGTTCCCCAACAGAGGAACGACATTTTCCTCTTCATCAACACTTCCAGAACACCCTTTGAGTAGGCTATAGGGCATTTGAGAAAAAAATCAGCTGAAGAATGACATTAAACTACTTGCCTCAATGTCAAGCACAAGCTTAAGAGAGAGTGAAAGATTTTCGACATCTTTATGGCATCATGATATCATGGCTCATACTCTTGTATAATGTTGACTGAGTTCTGGCAATTTAAGAGATAAGTTAGTAAAAGCATGCACCTGAGTCATATCCCAACACCCATGATTGCTTGGATGCTGGCGTCTCCATTATCAGCGACTCCATATTGGTCCAGCGTCCCATACTGTTGTTGTTGCTGCCACTCTCCAAGAACGCCGGAACCTCGTCCATGCTCTGGAGACTGGTGCTGCTACCCCTACTAATGGGTGGGAACTTCTTTTGCACTGCATTCTTATCAGCCACACGAAGGCTTCCCCCCCTGCATGGACCCAAACCTCTTTTCCCCTTAATTTTCAACATGTTCTCAGGTGGTGGGCGTCTCAGTGTTGACGAGGCTTCAGAACTCTCGTGCTCCGAGTCATACTCAAATACAGAACTAGCAACAGACACAGACTCGAAGTCGTCATATGAATCCAATAATCGTTTATTGACGGTAGAGATGTTGCACATCACATTGTTTTGAGCCTGCTGAATATCAGATTCTTCTGAACCCATGTCAAACATCTCCATTTCATTATCAGCAATGTTCAGGTCATCGTCTGAGTCCACAGCAGAACTCCGAGAACGCCATTCCCAGCTGTCGCTGCTCACAGATTCAGTTCCAGACTGGGACAACATTAGTATTGTGGACCCCACACCAAACGTCCCACCCACACTGTCACCATCTCTCTTCTTCACACTCCCTGCACCACTACTTTGAATGCTGTTGCTGGATACTTGTCGCGGTGGTGGAACTGGTTTCAGCCTAGGCAATGAGTCCCCTTCTACTCCACCACTTCTACTCTCATCACATTGATTGAGTCTATGCCGAGTGCGGGGTTTGGGAGTTGGAGCGTGTATTGTTAATTCTTGCTGAAGATCTGGTGTTAGGGTTAGGTTATAATTACATGCAACAGAAAAAGTACATGCAGGAGATATAAAGCATGCTCAAGCATTAGTAACATTAATAGAATTACTGTTAGTGCTTAAAAAAGAAAGGCAAAATTAAACAGCAAAAAGTATATTAGGTACAGGTATAGGTATAGGTAAACTTAAGAACTGATATCAATAAAAAAATCAATTGAAAGAATTATTAACAACAGGAAATCTACAATATATGTTGCAATTATCTACAAACCAATGTAGCTATTTACAGCCCATTATAACAACAAGCACACATTTAAGTAATGAAAACTATTTGTAAGCAAATAACTTGTAAATATTTGGTACATTTCATTCAAACAATATCAATAATATGTATAAACAATGTCAAACCATGTTTTTTCAAAATTTACCATATTTTTATCATTGTTTCTATAATTTAAACAAAATATTAAACTCATTGCATATTATCTTAATAAATATTTCAAGAACTATGATTACTATTAGGAACCTTACATCATCGTTATCAAATAATTCATAACCTAATATACGTGATTTTTTTTTTTCCTTTGTGAGATCAAAAACGATTAATTTTACTTTCAGAGTAAAAAAATCAATCTTCTCTGTTAACAATCTTTCTCAAAAAGCATTGTATCTTGCAACTCATGTTTCAATTCTCCATTTTGCTAAAAATGAATTAATCTTGCTTTTTCTTCAAAGGGCAAGCAAAGCTTTCGTTATCAAGTATAAACCTACTTTATTTTTTACGTCATTATTGATTTTCTTAATTTTTGAATAACGGACCTATATTGCTATATTGTAAGTTAGAGATTACCTAGATCATTTCACTATTGATATGCTTTTGGAATTTCGATGTATGTGAGATGTAAGTACTACCGGTACTGAATTATAAGACTGTTTTATAATAGATCAAATAATTAACAATTTCTCAGAACGTAATTTATGAGATAAAAAGTAATTAGAACAATTATTTGTGAGAGGATCTAAATTTATTATGTGTAATATCAATAATATTAATGGCAATTCAAAAATATGCCATATTAAATTCTGCTTGTCTAAATATAACTGCGTTTGCATATCAAAATTCTATAAAAATAGGGTCAAATTTCTTCATTTAAACAGTTATCTTCAAAAAACATTTTACTATGATTTTTTTTTTTTCCAGTTATAAAGTTATTAAAAACAATTTATAATTTGGTGATCCATATTTCCATAATCTTTCATAATCTTTCTCTCTCACTCACCTAAAAAATTATACAAGTATCATCTTAAAATTATTAGAAATTCAATGAGAACTAATTTAAAAAAAAATTCAAAAAGGTAAATAATATATAATTTGTAATTTATCTACGATCTGAATGGAATCTAGACACAGCAGTCAGTGTGTCAGTCAAACTCGCCATTCAGACAAACTCAGCCCTAGTCTCCAAAATTTTGTCCAGATCTTGTAGGAACTTATTCCAGGAATCTATAGATTCCCTCCTATTGACCAGGAATTCTGCAGGTGGTGGTGAAAACAGACTCACCCTCTTCTCGGAGTTCAACGGCATCTCCACACTGTTGTCTACACTCGTTCCATCATACTTTCGTTTTGATCCAGTTGGTGAACTGTGTGAACTGTCGCTAGTTTCACAGGGAGTGAGATTACATTTGTTGATGACATTACTGAGATTTTGTTGTGAATTTTGGCCATTTTTATTCAAAAAAGAAATATTTTCAGATTGATTAACAGGTTTTGAATCATTTTCTTGTGGTTTGTTACCAACTTTTACAGAACAGTTCACAGGTAGATTGGCAGTATTGCTTAAACTTTTTATAGGATAGTCATTAATCGTGTCATCATTAGGTACACGGATAGCATTACTCCTATTACCAGTACCATCTTGTACAGAAGACACTCTTAACACTACCTCTGGAGAATTAATTTCATTTGAACTATGATATGACCTAACCTTCGTTATTTTTTCTGGACTCTCTGAATGAATTTGCAGAGGAGGACAGAGAGCAATCTCAGAATTATTTGGACGTGTCACTGAGTTATTTATAACAATATTTTCACATTTTTGTGAATCGAAATTTTTAGGTTTCTCCGAAAAAATTAAAGAAGAATGGTTTGCAGCTGTGTTGTAAGAATGAGGTCTCACTGTGTTGATACCAGGTGTACCAGGTGTAACAGTTTTTATAGGTGATGTGATCTGTGATTGCAATTCCATCTTCAAATTCACATCTGGATGTTTTTGTGATTTAGTATCTAGTAACAAATTATGGCTAGTAGAGACATCTTGATCACTTTCAAGAACACACTTGGATTGAGTACTACCATTATAAGTGCTACATAAAGTTCTTATCTTCAAAATGGGGGAGCAAACCTTTGATTTATTGGCAACTTTTTTCTGCCTATTCCTAAAAGCAGGTTTAGGAGAAATGGATTGTAGCCTACGTTTTGTAGTTGTGGAAGAAGACCCTGTAGTAGAATTTTCACATGCATATGAACTACAACGCTTACTTTTATGCCTTATAGGGGGACTTACTTCAGCTAAATTCCAATTGCCTTTCCAAGAAGAGAGTTTACTATCATCCTTTTTTAGCTTACCTTCAGGGATGCTCTTAGCAGCAGCTTTAGGACTTGGAACAAGCTCTACAGGGGCCTCTGGTGTAGTTTCTACAGGAGACATTGCAAGCTCTTGGGAAGGTGTGTCTTGTTTTTCAATAGCGATTTCAGGAGATGGTCCGTTATGTACTTCTTCCTTTGTTTGTTTGGAAAGTGAAGAAGGCTCCTTATGCATGTTCGTAAGGCTAGAATTTTCCTCAACTTCAGGAATTCTGTAGTCTTCGTCTTCTTGTGATGACGAGGACTTGTAATCATGACCAGACATTTTCATCTTTCCTGGCAAAGTAGAGCATTTGTCTGGAAGCTGATTGCTGACTGTGGTAGAGGTCTTGCCTGACAAATGTCTCTCTAGTGACGTTGTCTTGTTGTGGTGCTCAACAACGTCCTGCTCAGTAGAAGACAGAGATAGGGATGACATGTTGTTTTGTTGCTGTCGATCTTTGGTAGCTGCTGCTGCTGCTGCTCCAGGGGGCGGTGGCGGAGCTTTCTTTTTCTTTTGACCTTGACCTACAATAATTAGGCACTGTATTAAAATACTGCTATGTATAAATAATTCGATTACACCCACACGCACACGCACACAACATTGCATAAAGCAAACATTTAACATCCCTCTAAGTATACAGGGTGATTCACGAGGATTTGCCGTGACTTACGGAGCTTACTTCCAAAGACATTCTGAGCAAAAAATGTCATACAAACATGTGTCCTAATCTTAATATTTTCAGAGTTACATTAATCTGAAGATATTTGTAAAATACCATTATTCTTTAGTTTTAAGGGTAAAAGAATATTACAGATAAAGAATGAATTATTCAGAAGTATCATTTCTTTAATTAGCTAGTATTCTGAAGCTAAAAATATGCTGTGAATTCCACAGTTGCTTCGTACAGATTATTTTTTATTTATTTATTTATTTTATTTTTTTTTTTTTCATTTTTAACCACAAAATTATATTTTTCTTACGCATTTATCACACAATTGTTACAAATCACACCACTCTTGTAAATTCTTCAAGGCTGTACATTAGGATACATAATTAAACTGTAAAGACTCAAGTTCCTAAAGTTGTATGATTTGTAACAATTTTTGTAATAAGTGCGTAAGAATAATGTAATTTTTAGTTAAAAATTGAAACACAAAACCTGTACAAAGCAATTAACAACACCTTTTGGCTTCAGAATACTAGCCAATTAAAGAAATGATACTTCTGAATAGTTCATTCTCTATTTGTAATATTCTTTTACCCTTAAAACTAAAGAAAAAAGGTATTTTACTAACAACTTCAAATTAGTGTAACTCTGAGTACCTATATTGCGATTAGGACACATGTATATATGACATTTTTTGCTCAGAATGTCTTCGGAACTCAGCTCTGTAAGTGATGGCAAATCCTGGAAAATCACCCTGTGTGTGTGTGTGTGTGTGTGTGTGTGTGTGTGTGTGTGTGTGTGAGTGTGTGTATATGTTTTTGATCTTGAATAGAAGTCCACTAAATATGAATTTGTGTGTTAAGCAGACAATGCCATTTTGACGTCCAAGTGAAGATATCTTTGTTTCTATTTTATAATTTTAACCAAGACTAATTAATATGATAGTATCATATATCAAAACAAAATACATGACAATTTGCATTACACCATTAAACGGTAAGTTGAAGGCAGCTTGGTACCGATTTGAAATTTACAAAGGGATGTCAAGAATCGAACTGTGAAGACAGTCCATCTATCTGAAAGCTTGCATGCTTTGTTGTAGCAGAATAAATTCAGGTTTTCTATCACTAAGATTAGAATACATACTGTAGGTTCTGTATAAATGAGACTTAAGATGATGTATTGAGATATGTTGTAAAATCAAGGGAATTCACAGTAAAACTTTGCATGATAAAGTAAAACTTCACAAGATAACAAACGAAAGCAATATATAAGAGTCTTCCAAATGGATAGAAGTACAAAGACGTGAATGGTATAAGAATTTCAAATAACAGTATGAAAAACTATCTAGCAAGCAGGTGATATTCTAGTCAGGGAAACCTCTGTCCCCAACGATCTAACTTAATAGGTTACCGGTACTGGTATAGACATAAATTGAAAACAAGAGGAGAGAAAAAAAATACGGAAACAGAAACCATTTTGTGTAAGTACAACTTCAAGATCGTACATATAAGTAGTTTTATGACTTAAAAAATATTGAATTTATTAAATTACGAAACTCTACAATGAATAAATATGTATTGCCGGTAACCTACTTAATATTTCATGTGCAGAGGAGTCAAAGGTTGCTTAACATCCCCAATACAATATAAAGGAGTTTTGCTGGGTAAAACTGACTATGATGGAAACAGGTTGGGCGCAAAGGTGTGTGTCAACTGGATGGTTGCCATCTTGAATTCAATTCAAAAAGTTTAAATGGGAATGGAGTGATGCGATACAACAAATAATATTACAATTTCACAAAATGTAACGGTAAAAGTTTTTCCAATCTGTCTTTAACTGGTAAAAAGTTATGCAGGTACGAATGTAACTAATTTCTCTCTAACATGTGAGGAATGAATACAGATAAATTTTTCACAAATGTGTTTCATTTCAATCATTATTACAATAAAATTATGATAATTTAAGTTTAAATTATTAATAACTCATCATAACATATTACAGAGAGAAAGTAAGATTGAACACAGAGCTCTATGAACATGTAGAAAGCTGTCATCATAGAAGTCTACTATCACTGATCCAGTTATGCAGTTTGCTGTGCTATAAGCTGCAGACTACCTGTACCCTCTTTAACCAAAGTGCAAAGATAAAACGAACTGATCGACTTTAAGAGGTACAATTCACATAAAATAAGTGATTAATAGTTATTGCATGCATGTTTCATTTTTAGTGGAACCTAAGCTACTGATAGAAGGCCTGAACCTATCTTAGTGTATTTCATAATGAAGTTGTCTTAACATCAAAATGACCTACTGCTAACACTATTAGCAAAATACTTTGTGTGGAGTGTGGCATTGTATGGGGCATAAACATGTACATTATGAAACTACTGAAAGCATTTGAAATGTGGGTATGGAGAAGAATGAAGAGTGTGAATTGAATAGACAAAATAAGAAATGAAGCTGTGCTAGAAAGAGTGGGTGAAGAAATAATAATGCTGAAATTGATCAGTAAGAGAAATGAAATTGGCTGGTCACTGGCTATGAAGAAACTGTGTACTGAAGGATGCACTGAAAGGAGTGGTGAACGGAAGAAAATTTCGAGGCAGAAGAATATATAAGATGACAGACAACATTAAGATACTGTATATGGATTGTATGTGGAGACTTAGAGGAGGGCAGAAAACTATGGATGAAGGAACGAATGAATGAATGAATGAATGAAACACTACCATGAAAGCTTTTATCTGTAGTATAATTTCTCTAATATTTCAGATCTAGAACTGATGAAAGTAGCTGGACACACCTGTTGATGATGCAAGAGAAGTGTTAGAGGTGCTATGTTGACAGCTGGCCATGCTGCCACCAACTCCAGTCAAGCTTGACATAGACCGTGAAAGACCGTGGTTATTATTCTGAGTCTTATTTCGCGTGGGTTGTCCTGATGTCAGCTTTCCTCGCCGTGGAAGTGTGTCCGCAGAGCAGCTGAAATCATTAGAATTTGTATAAATACATTTGGAGTCATTATATAAATGAATTAATAATTTCAACCACAAGAATTGAATAGTCGTTAAATTGTAAATACAGTAGAGCTTGTATAAGAGCAATTTTGTATGGTTACTTCAAATTACGTCCATTAAGACTGTCATTGTCATAGCAATAGTGTATGAATACAAATGATGAAATTAAATGCATTTCTGGTTACCTGCTATTTCTTATGTATTCATAAGCTATCTGTAAACTAGCAATTTTGTGATGATAGACTAAAGCATTGAGGGTGCGAATTTTGCCATCAGCATTTCTGTCACTGGCATCAATACTAAGTGACTGTCATTGTCAATGACAGTCACTTCTGTCATCACCATATTGGCTAACAATAACGGCGACAATGATCACGAAGACGACAATAATAATATTCATATTAATAATAATAATAATAATAATAATAATAATAATAATAATAATAATAATAATAATAATAATAACAATAACCATAATCTGTCTCTTTCACAGTCAGACCAGATAATATTGCACATTCATTTTCTTAATGCATTATTCAATTCATAAATCTGAATACAGCGTGAAATGCAACATTTTATCTTGTGTATCACGATACATCAGTCCAATTATTCAGTATAAGGTATGTGGGTGTTGTCAATCAAGACTTTTAACCACAGAAAATAATAATTCTGTCTTATCAAATATCCTCTTGATTCTGACGATGCTGGCATCAAATCCAAAAACCCTTCACTAGTTAATTGTTCTAGGCCAGAAATTTTCAACTGATGTACAAGTCTGCAGATATGCTGCTGGATTTGAGATAAAGTCGCAAAAGAAGCGAGGAATAAATCGAGGGACTTGCCGCAAGAAGGGCACATACTTGCAGATCAACTGTGAAATAATCGACTAGCTGCCCAGAACAAGGCTGTAACCCTCATTTCTCATAAGTTGACATTTTCGTGAATAATGGTTGTTAATGATGCGCTATGTGTAATGCTTGTACTCGTATTAAAATCAGCACATAGTCTGATTGTCAACCTTGCTCTAAAAAATTAAAAGTATGTACAGTACAATGTGTTTTTCCTCATTTTATAAGAATTTCGTATTTGCTGGTTACAACCTTGTTCTTTGTGGCTATATCATCAAAGTAAATTTTTTAAGTACAGGCATTTAGTTAGCCAAACATCTAGAGTGTCGTTGGCTTTCCACGCTGGTAAAAGGGTTCGAATCTTCGTAGATCCAAGTGGAATTTGTGGTGCACAAAAATGGTGTTTGGTGGTGTGTTTTCGACGGGTACTCCCTTTCCCCTAACATTCCACTATTGCTCCATTAATCATAATCATCGTCATCATCTTCATGCAGTGCTGTATAGTTCGCCTCCCATAGTGCACCAAGGGTAACACCTATGGCGGCTAAAAGAACTACAACTTCGGTGCATCACCTACAGATGGGGATGCTTGATGAATGACGAAAGTCAAGTACCCGCTATTGGGAAGAGAAAAAAATCATAAGTACTGTGTATCTGTCATCTACTTCTTTGCACTTTTCAAAAGATACGTTTTTTACAGATGTTGAGTGTCAGCTCTACACCTCAACTACCAATCTGGAGGACCATGAAAACTTGTTAGATTTACTGTAGCTTAGTTGAAATAACCCAGTTTTAAGTCGCCTACCTTCACCCATCCCCACGAGCAAAATATCTAGAACTATACTTGTATCACTTAATACAAATGAAGAGTGGCGAGTTAGATACAACGAAGAGGTCTACGAAGTAACAGAGGCGAATATAACTTATATAAAAGCACAAACATTAAAATGAACCGCAAATGTAATAAGGTTAGATGGTTGTCTACCCATCAAAAAAATTCCAACTGCAACAGTTGAGGACTGAGAAGCAAAAGAAAGACCTAAGCTCATGGGAAGATGGAATAATTGAAAATACCGGTACTGCACAAGCTCTTGGATAATCTAATTGGAGATTCTTAACAAACGACAAAGAAGGCGGAGGAGGTTAGAGGGGGTTCCAAGGGGAGGGTCTCACTCAAAGAGGTCTGTTGTGTCGGTGTCGGCAGTGGTGGTGGTGATGGTGATTTTCATAAAAGAGTGATAAGGGTGGGAACAATAAGAATTTAATAAGAAAGCTGTTATAGTGAAAATAGTGACAAATTCATGACGTATCATCAAACGTATTTTTAATTTTAACATAGTGCTGCCAGGATGCAAATTTTACAATCACTGAACTAGTCTTATTTAATCATATACGACTTTAGTAACTTAACAGGCATAATTTCTAAAAACTGCTTTCATGAAAACGAAGTGGGGGATCTGATGAACAAGAACTCACTGTGGACTGTGGAGTAGTAGCCTCTATTAGTCACTATCAATATCCAAACCATTAAAAATGGTCGTGTTTAGAGGAAATAACATAGCCTATAAGTTTACAGCTGGAGTATTGCAGTCGAATTACTTTTATTGTCAGAAACAATTCGTTTTAGAAAATCAAAATTAGAGCTTATCTATCTCGGGTGTTAAAGAAATCCTTTCTCATTGATAATAAATACTTTTATTAGTCTTGAACTTTCAAGTAAGTTAAAAAAAATCCCTAATTTTTTAATAATTTTATTTTTAAGTTGGTTATTTAATCACGCTATATTAACTACTAGGTTATTTAGTGTTGATGGAATTGGTCATAGCAAGATGGTATTTGGCGAGATGAGGCCGAGGATTCGCCATAAATTACCTGACATTTGTCTTTTGGACTCTCAGGAAAAACCTCGAAGAAACCCAACCAGTTGATCAGCCCAAGTGGGAATCGAACCCATGCCCAAACACAGTTCCAGATCAGAAGGTGAGCACCTCTGCCAACTGAGCTTTTTTTTAATAATACAATGATCAATATTTCAAACGCAATCTTAATACTAGGCTTTTTAAAATATAATTTCCGGTTGCTTTCTATACCACTAATGTGCATTATGATAAGTTATGGAGAAATATTGGAATAATGGTTGTCCACAGCAAATTTTAATCAGTCTTTCTGGGATATGTTTTCTCAGAATTTTCCTATAGATGAAAAACAATTATTGGAGAATTGCCCCCGTACCACAGCTGCTTTTTACCTAGACTTTCCATAAAATTTATATCCCACATCTTCTCTTCTTTAACAATTTAATACAAAATCATCATAATGAAAGAGAAAGAAGAAAGGGAAAAGACAAAAATTAAGGTCCTCTTATGAAAAACATATAGTCGTCAGTTACACATTATAAAATAGGTATTTAATTTAATTTTCGCATTCTGCCTCATACTACTGAATGCAGAGAGGAAACTTCTTATTACATAAAATAGTGAAAAGCTACAATTTAGAAATATAAATAAATCTAGATGAAACAGAAGTTGTTTTCTGCGATAAACATCAATTAAGACGGATAATTCTTACAAACAACAAAATTATTGGACAGGTACAGAGTTTTAAATATCTGGACTGTAACATATCATACTGGTATGATCAAAATTTTGATGTATAAGTTGCATAAATTTTAAGAAATTTGTGGTATGTACCTTTAAAAAATCCGAAAGAAATATGGTACTGGTAAGAAAAGATACAAAGCTTACATTTTGTAAAACAAATTCTGTCCCTGTCATATCTGAGAAATGGACAAAGAATGGAACAGATAACAAAATTATATGAATTGAGGACCGTTTTTGCAAAACTTGCTAACTGCAAAATTTGCAAAATTGAGATTTTGATGGATTCGTTAACATAAGGCAGGCCTCTACACGATGTTCAAGGCGTCTTAGTAAAATTGGGTTATTTCTCTTCATTGTAGTGTGTCAAAGTGTGATCGTTTTTTCAAAACTTGCTTTCTGCTATAAGTGAGAGATACAGCAAAACTTGCTTACTATAGTGTTTTCTCTCTCCTATAAAATTTAGCTTTTTCAGTTAGCAAGTTTTGCAAAAACGATCCTCAATTGGAAAAACGCAATTCTTGAGATAATAGGTTTTTTTTTGACACAGCCTCCAAGATAATGTTAGTGATTTAGATATCACGAGAGAATTGGAAACAAACCTAAGTAATAAAAGTGAAGTATATAACCAACTGGTACCGGTACGAAAATATACATATGGACACAGAATAGCCAACATAATAATATATTACAATCCACTCAATTTTCAGATTCTGAACGCCCATGGAGAAGATCAGAGAACTGACTTACTCTGTAGATGGTGATGTTGATGATGATAAAGAGTTCTTCGACAACTTTAACTAGTGAACAAAAGTGTTCTGTTACATTTTATTCGTCTTTGATCAAAATCAATGAAATAACAACAATCAAACGTAACTGGAGGGGAAAAAAATACATTTTCTGAAATTATCCATAATTATCAAATAATAAGATAATACCTGAGAGCCAAAGATATGCTGCGTAGTTGTCTTACACTGAAACACTAACGAGATGCTTTGTAAACTGTCCTTGAGTGTTGAATTGCCAGCTGGTGCTCACTGATGTCACACACACCACACTATCACTGAACAATACAAGTGGTGTCTTGTTACAGTAGGGCTATACTTTTTCTCCCATCCCACCTTCCAAAACAAACAACACCTGATGGTACCATGACATTACCAGATGCCTGTCTTGCACGTTGCTTCATCGTATGTGAAGGATAACAAACATGTTTCACGTGTAAGAAATGCGCATTTTGAAATTTGGTTGTATCTCTGAAACTGAAATAGTGAGATAGCTTATGGTACGAAACAAAATTAAATTTCTTTTTCTCACTCTTGGCATAAAATAAAGAAATATTTTATTATATGTTGCCATTTGGCAATAATTGATCATAGCTCTAATCTTAGCATATTGACAGGGATATGGTAGCATTACACAGATAAATTATCCATCTCATCAACACAACGGCAATAATATATATTTTATGATGACCACTTTATTTGTAATATCCTGAAATCATGCGACGAATTTATAAATACAATGAAAACTTTCTGTTGGTTTATGTTTTAGAATATATTAAAATTCAATAAATATTAGATGGTAATACAAACAATAATTCATATTTCAAAAATTGCCAATGCAAGAAAACCAATGTTTCATAATGTTATCCTGCGTGTTTATAGCAAACAAAGTAATATATGAAGAGTCCACTGCAAGATGTCACTTTCTTGTCGAAAATGAACCAAGACTGTCAATGCATAGCTTAAGAAATATAGAATGTACATACAGAGTTATATGGCATTAACACTGATAGTCATTGTCCAATAATGATTGGAAAATCACAGTTAAGCTTTGAGCGCTAAGCATTTTAAACTTTCAATTGCTTTTCCTGCAAAATGTATTCCAAATGACATCCATCATTCTTGCAGTGGAGTCTTCATATAATTTGAATATATAGATTACGATGTAAAATTACCTTCCAAAATGTGAAGACATTAAAACTTGCAATGCAGTCATTCACAGTACCAAATTCTCTATTCAGTTTTACTAGCAACATATATGGGACTTCAATTTCTATTTAACAGAGCTCCAACAATTCTTGATTTACGTTTAAAACCAGCGTCTCAATATCTTTATACAAGTACTGTATTTCAGTGAAAAAATTGGTTAATGAGGTCATACTTTTCCACTTTACCAGCCCTTGTATAATACTATTTATGACAAATGCAAGAGTGAAATGTAGACAAAGAAAAACAACATAGTGTTTGGGATGTGGCCAATTATTATTAGGCAAACTGCAGTATTTTTAACATCGTTCATTTTACTTTCTTGGTAGATATATAAATGATGTACAAATTTTATTTTAACACATCATCAGGTTACATATTTTAGATAATTATGTAAAAGTTATACAAAATAACGTTTTACTCAAATAAGATGTAGTCATATTCTTCTTGATTTTCTATGCATTCATTCAATTATAGTATTCTGTCCAAGGGCAGGTCTTTCACTGCAAACCCAGCATTCTCTAGTCTTTCCTATTCCTGTCTTCCTCTTTGTCTCCTCTTAATGTCGTCTATCATCTGGTATCTTCTTCTTCCCCGAACTCTTCTCCCATTCACCATTCCTTCCAGTGCATTCTTCAAAAGGCAGTATCTTCTCAACCAGTGACCCAGCCCATTCCTTTTCCTCTTTCTGATCAGTTCAGTACCATTCTTTCTTCAGCCACTTTTTCCAACACAACTTCGTTTCTTATTCTGTCTGTCCACTTCACACACTCCATCCTTCTCCATATTCACATTGCAAATTCTTCTAGTTGCTTCTTCGTCGTAATGTCCATGTTTCTGCCCCATACAATGCTACACTCCACACAAAGCACTTCACTAATATATTCCTTAGTTTTCTATTCATAACACAATCATTTAAAAAGTAACACTACACACTGTCTGTCCCCAAAAATGATCGATTCTGAAGAAACTATATGACAATTTCTAGACAAGGTTATTCAGTTCTCTTGGTCCTCTATCAGATATCAAAAAAGGGAAGACTGATGTTTAGGGTGGTATTCTTCGTTGTTATTGTGTATTGTAGATCCTTCGGATAAAAATTAGAGCAAGTAGGGAATACCAGTAGTGGAAATGTTTTGAATTCACAAAAGAAAGGGAAGGTGAAGGAATACGAACATGGATACTTTATTGCAAAAAACATTTACGCAATGATACAGTCATCTGAACTGCTGCATTAAATGTATAATAAAATGTGTCATTTCATGATGGCTTTTACTTTTATTTATAGCAAGCTTATTGTTTAAAAATTCTAACTCTATTCTCACTTTGTACTGTCACTTCAAAAAGCACAAAGAAACAATACATTTGTGTTCCCTTTCAAATCCTAGATAAACATATTACCACAACAGCACTGATTGTTACAGATCTCATGGGATATCCTAGCACTGTTGACAAGAAGTCACTAATGATTACTCTAGGACTTACAAATAACGACTCTATATTAATTCAAGTAAAAAAAAAAAAAAAAAAAAAAATTGTCTCACACAAGACAATATGGTACATACTTATCTGACATCTGATGGCCATCAGCAGGAGACTCGCTGAGAACAGAAGCCTCATGATACCCACTACTGTCCGAGCTGTTGCGGGAATGTGACACAGGTACGTTCGTTGTCTTGCTGTTATTCTCAGAGTGGCCATTCACAACAGTCCCAGTACTGGATTCTGCTTGCATATTTGATTCCTGAGAATGCATGAGAAGATTTCACATTAATAGAGCATAACGATTAGTAACAATTTAATTGGACTCCATTTTAAAGTCACAGGAAATTCTTTTAAAATGTCATTACCTAGCACGAAATCTTGCAAAGTTAGTGTTTCCCATAGCAAAAAGGTGTTTGCTGATACATTTTCACAAGTGAACATATGAGAACCTATTCTACAGGAGACACTCGAAATGAAGACCGTCTACATGTATGCTTCACATTTTTGGAACAAGTTCTTTGAAACTCATGCATTCGTAACATAGAATTTTAAGAATTTCTGTTATTTTAAATACCCATTGAAAGTACTAATTGCAACTGCCTGTGAAAAGTTAAAGGTTCAGGATATAATGAAACAACACATTTTGTCTGAAACGAAAACTCGCCAAGTAACATTTATTTATCACTTTAACATCACAATATCTCTATGTAGGCTCAGCAGTTGTTTCTCGTGCGATAAACATTGCACATATCTGCAGTCATAGTGGCGATAGTTGCAATGGTGCACTGCCAAAGATCCTCAAGACCTCTGACTATTGTTCCATAAGCCTCATCTTTCATTTAACCACAAGAAATAAATGTAATGGAGTAAGATCAAGAGATTTTCAGGGCCATGCATCCTCCTCTACCAATTCAACAGCAGGGAAAAATCTGCTCCAGAGATCTGGCAAACTTCTATCTATCAATGGAAATGACTACCATCTTGTTGAAAATGGACGTCAGGCTGTAGGTGTTGAAATGTAAGACAAGAACTGCTCTAATGTATTGAGGCATGTGATGCCAGTAACAGTTTCCTCGAAAATTCGGAAATGAAGGACCCAGTAATTTCATTTTGTGGGAGTACACATCAAACTTTGAGTTTAGGACTATCCCAAATTTAGTGAAATTTAAGTGTATGGGTTTTCTGTGCCCCAGATGCAGACATTACGACGATTCAACTTTCCTGACACATGAAAGACTGTCTTGAAGAGATAGTTAAAGACATCAATGGCAAATTACAGTCATGTAGGCTTGTCGTTTGGGTGTAGCTGTTGTATTGATTGCATTTTGTATGCATACAGTTTAGCTGGCAGCATATAATCAGAACTTTTGTTGCCTGAATCTCTTATAGTAGTTCCTGTAAATGCTGCTCAAATGTTGTCCACCACCTCTACTACTTTACAGCTACCATCATGCTATTTTAACACACTTTCAGCCACTATAAATGTGTCATGCCGTTTCTTTATGTTTTCAGGAGTTGATGCATTTGGGTTAAATACTTGCATAGCATTAAAAGCACTCTAAAATTCGATTTTAACTCAAGAAACTACAGCACACTGCACTTTTTCCTGTGGCAACAACACCAAGACTAACAGAAAAGCTCACAACACAGGGTTTGTTGGTTGATTATATAGGCTAATTTTACTAATGAAATTTATTATTTCATTTTCTATGTATATTACAGGCCTAAATATTTTCGTGAATTATGGTTTCTGTATTATTAGTTATTTGATTTAAGTTAATAATTAATATAATCGGTGGGAATTCAAAACATTACAAAATTTGACAAGTTTTCCTTTCAGATGACACCTTTTGCTTCATTAAATCTCGAACCATCAACTTTTTACAGAAAGTTTCAATTACCGGTATTGAAATTAGGTGCAATCAAGCAGAACACTATATTTTATGTAACTTGACTACCGAGAGCACAAGTGAATACTGCGACTTCTAATACTTTCAAGCATATTTTAATGAACGTTACAACTTTTTATTCCTAATGCTAATTTAACATTTTCTTGTTGAACTTTGCAGATTTTGAATTCTCTGGGATTTCGAAATTCTGAATATACGCTCTTTACTCTAGAGCTACTAAAGAAATATGCATGTATAAAAATATCGCAAATCCTAGTCATCAACGTACAAACAGTTGTATTGTGTTTTTAATTATACATCTCTAAAATTGTTCTTCACAATGCCATAACGATTGGATGTCTTCTTAAATAAATTTCTTCTCAAACAAGTGCTGCTCAATTTCGTGTACTCACAGACTGTTGTTTATTGTTAGAAGGTCCATTGGTTAAGCTGGGAGGCTTTGGTGCAGGTCGTCTCTTCCTGGCTGGTCTTGCTGGTGGAAGTGGTGCAATCATGGGTGGCAAATTTGGTGCAGGTGGTGAGGCTGATCGACTTGCTGACTCATCAGATCTGGCAGGAGAGATGCTGCGACCTCCCAGACTGTCACTGCTGACACTGCCTTCGCATACACTCTGCAAACAGATAGTTAGCACATTAAATCACTGCAGATTTTAGGAACTCTGTATGTATGTTGTGTATTTACAACCAGTGTCCTAATTGGATATCACAATCAATAAAGTTTCCTATTTCACATTAACAATGCGAATATTTTGTTATTTAAAGCAATATTTATTTTCTAAAGCATCATTCATTAACACTCTAATATTTGAGGAAATTTCTTTTTAACTAATATTATTACTGTACATCCATCAACATAACCTTGAATAAAAGTTACTACCCTAACACAATGTGTCAACAAGTAGTCTATCCAACAGTGCTGATAGAACTTTCCTCTACAATAGCTTCTCATGGCAATTATCTCTTAATTCTCCCCCAGAAAATAACTTTATATATCTTCCGACTTAGCAATCAATTCATCTATAAAAGCTGTCTCTGAGCCCTTATTGAGAGCTATTTGGATTGAGAATTATATGAAGTCATAACGAAAGTATTGTCGATATACAAAGTGAAAGTAATGTAAGTGCACAAATTTTAAAAGAGTACAATAAAAAACTCTAATACCATATTAGTCCCAACTGAATACTTTTCTCAGAAAAAAATTATTTTCCCCTAAATGTTAACCCTTTTTGCACGTATGATTCTGATTTTTACTCTTACCATTAGAGAAACTGATAAGGAATGATTTATCTCTTTGTAGGTTTATCAATTAAATGGACTGTTTTTTCACAAATTAAATAAAAAGATTAACACGTAATTATTTTCTGTCATTAGAAGATCTTACAATCCTGTTGCAGTAACTGAGGAATGGAATGCTGCTATTCAGACCTGAGTTTGTATATATTTGTAGGTGAGCCAGAGATGCGCTGTTGTCAAACTACGAAAACTTTCAGCCTAATTTTCTAACTAATCATGTAATTAATTACAAAACAGTTTTTTCTTACTTATTTTAATGTATCTATTTCCTCCTTCAATCTGTACAACAACAATTAAGGAAATTTCTATGATAGCTTTGAAGGGTTCTCTGCAGATTTTACAGAGACACTTGTACTTCAATTCAAATTACAGTTGAATTATCTCAGTCTATTTTATTTTTTATCTATTTTTTTTTTATTTTACTGCAAATTTTCATTATTCTAAAACATTATCTATTGTAAATTTTAGTTTATTGTAAACAAACTTCTTGCAAGACATTTTTAATGTCACACCTTAAATGTTACTGTTTGATATTATTTGCCTTTGGCATCCTCACCAAGTTGAGGAAGATTTATTAAATTAAAAAAAAAAATTACTTCCAGCCTGTATAAAAAAGCCTTTAAGGAACTCCCTTTACAAGCCAAGATATCTATTCTCAATCCTGTCTATGAACTGAGGTAAGGTAGTCAAGATTCTTCTTCCTGTTTTTCATGTATTTGCCATGCATGAGCAGAAAAAAAAACACCCACGAAGTATGCAAAGCATTTATGTCGCAGATTTCCCCTAACTTAATGTTTTATTTCCAAGCAACTTGTATATCTTATGTGCGAGTATCTGTAATGTGATGTAATACTCAATTTAGTGTTGTGTTCAGCGTTTATTTGTAAAATAAAAATTAATTTAGTAGTAAGTTTTTATAACAAAACATTTTATTGCAGTGCATTGAAAATAAAATAGAAGCAAAAAAAAAAAAAAACTGAAAAAGAGACATCAAACTTTAATACTATCAGCAAACTGCAACCATCAAATTTTTGTATGACAAGTCGCCACTGACAAACTTCATACTCCAGCCTATGAAATGTTGGGTTATTTCATTTCTAATCCCGAGCTTTAATTAAGTCATTGGCTCCTCTTGACTGGCCCGGCTGAACTGACACCCATTTTCAGTTTATGCACCCCATAATAATATTAAGGCATAAATGGATCTAACGAGTAGTTATTGGTGTGACATCATTTACCAAGGCCAAGAACAAAGTAATGGAGAACCTATTCATCCTTATTGATGAACAACATATATATATATATATATATATATATATATATATATATATATATATATTTTACATACAAGGGGCGAATGTTCTTCATGTGATGGAAATCACATTTATGATTTCTTCTGCCTAAACATTCATAATCTTCGGTCATGATCGAACCTGTGCACCTTCGTTCCAGAAGCAAGCATTGCAGCCACTAGATCACCGAGGAATCTCTTTTGAGATGTGGAATGTGACATAATAAGGTAACGAAAAGTAAAAAAAATGTGAACACTTTCATTGTAATCTTGCACGTAGTGCTATGATGAACTATGCTATGTTAAGGTCACCAGACGTCCCCATTTCCCGGGGACCGTCCCCGAATTTTGCTTTTTGTCCCCAAACAAAATTCGTCCCCAGAATATCCCCGAATTTAATAATTTGTCTCTATACATCCCCGGATTTTAAATTTTAATTATTATAATTTTATGAAAATGCTGTTGAATATATCTGGTCTGAAGAAGACCTATTTATTCACAAGATAAGATATCTGTTGAATGTATATGCTGAAATGTCCTCCAGAAAGAGAAAAAATTGAAGAGACAGTCCATTATTTTTCTTCCAATGTAGATAGATTTGGCCTGGATGAAATCATTTATTTCATTAAATTTCTTGCTTGAAGAAATATGTGACTTCAGAGAAAATAGCGAAGTGAAATGAAGAAAATGCTGATCTTTGCTCAAAATGGAGTGGAATTTTTTTAGAATTTCTCCAAGAAAGTGATTTTCTACAACTTTAAAAGTTGATCAAAATATCTCCGCATCTTCCTGGAAGTTATGTTCAGTGAAGAATTGTTTTTCTTCTATGAACATGATGTGGAGATCCGTAACATCAGAATGAGTTTAGAAACTGTTCGAGCCATGCTTGCTATCTTAAGCAACTTGAACATGACCTCACAGGAATTTGCTGCAAAACTGAGATCCAGATAAGACCTGCTTAAAAAAATTCACTCTTCTGAAAATATCACCAGTTTAAGTAGTAGTTAAGAAGAATCTTTAGCGTGTAAATAGGATGAGTATTTTAATTCTTTAAGGTGTATGAAAACACATTAGTGAATGGCAAACTAACAGAAATTTTAAAAGTAGTTTTTTCATATATCGATATCAGTTCCCGAAAATTGTGAAACAAATTTGTTAACCTTATGTTATGTCACATTTTTTGCTTATAACGTTAAACACTCCCAAAAGCTTTAAAGTTGAAAGTAATAAGAAGCACAGAAATAAATCCAGGAGGCACCATAATTATATAATCGAACTATACTGGGTGTTCATTTCAAAGTGTGTCATGACGTCACTGTTGTGAGTCAGCGATTTGAAGAGAGTTTCAGCTTTTATGTCAGAGAAGTTGCCTATATTCATGGCGTTCAATCCGAACTTGAGAACGTGTACAGTATAACTTCAACGTCGTAGCAACAGATTGTGGTCTGTACAGTCTGTGTGCTACCATAACCTCTCTCGAACTGTGTTTTGCGCGGGAAAGTCGTATGCAGGGTATTTGTTATCGTCGGTTGTGTACAGCAACATTCCATAACACAAATCAAATGCTCCGTGTTTATGTTGACCATCGAAGTTAATGTCAATGAATACGTAAGTAATCGTCTTGACTCTCTCCCCATATCCCGACAGTAAGAAAAAAACTCACTTCAGTAGACTACGTGTTTCTAAACAGTTCACATTCCTGCCACTACAGGCGTTACCGTACATATCGGTACATACTCTTCAGAATGAATGCCGTACTTGCTAGGCAACTTCTCTGCCTCATAGGTAATTCGCCTTTGCGGAAGTGTAGGAAAATTGAATTCTCTAGACTTATCGGCTAGCCACATGACGGCATACAGCGAGCCATGACACACTTTGAACTGAACACCCAGTATAATGTCTTGCTTTTGCAGATGATGTTGATATAATCAGTAGATTTACAAACGGCATTGTCACAGCATATGAACAGTTAAATAGAGAATCAAAGAAAGTGGGGCTATCAGTTAATGATAAAAAGACAGGGTAGGCTATATGATGATGGATAGGAAAGATAGATTTAAGGAGGTAAGAGAGATAAAGGTAGAGAGGGATAGTTTTGAGAAGGTAAACTAGTTTAAATATTTGGGATCTGTAGTAACAGAGAATGATGATATGCACATTGAGATCAAACACAGAGTGACCGCTGGTAATAGATGTTATTTTTCTCTGCTTCCTCTACTGAAATCGTCAGTGTTATCAAGAAAATCCAAAATAATAATTTATAAAACAATGATACGACCAGTAGTCTTGTATGGATCGGAAACTTGGACGTTATTAAAGAAGAATGTAAAAGTTTTAAGTGTGTGGGAGAGGAAAATATTGAGGATATACGGATCTGTTAACAATCAAGGTATTTGGAGAGTAAGAACAAGATTAGTAGATATCAGTAATTGAAGCAAGAAGACTCCAATGGCTAGGGAATGTGCAAAGAATGGAGGAAGATAGAGGCATGTGGAAAATATTTACAGGGAATGCAGGAGAGAGAAGACTGAGGGAGCGACCTCGCACAAGATGACTGGATGATGTGGAGAATGATTTGAGGGAACTGGGGATACAAGGCTGGAGAAGGAAGACTGGAAATAGAGTGACTTGGACCAAAATTGTTAAGGAGGCCAAGACTCTTCATGGGTTGTAGCGCAACGGAGTAACATTAAACACTCCATCCATGCAAAAGAGTATTTTAAAAAAACGTACGGATTGACTGCGCTTGTTGAACACAAGTCCCAGCCCAGTGCCTGTGCCATGCTGTTGACGGGCTTGCTGGCGCCTCTTATCCTCCTCTCGCTGTAGTGCCATGATGTCTGACGAAGACAATGCTGATCCGAGACCAGGTGCCCGACTTCGAGCTACAACTGTCACTTCCTGCAGTCTGTAGTCTGCCAGGGTGCAGGAGGGACTCAGCAACTGAGACAGGTTTGCTGCAGAAAAACACAGTCAAGATTACCATTCACAATGCACTAAGCAGATTTTCATGATACTTTAATACTGAATTATTATTTGTATAAACACTGGTCAGACAACATTACCATCTACAGTTGTCATCGTGAGTGGTTGAGGAGCTAAATACTTAATTAGATACCAAGTTAGATATTTAATTGAAGACAATGAATTTTTAAGATTAAGAGTTCCAGATGAGATTTTAAGATTAAGAGTTCCAGATGAAAGTTTTCTTTCCTTAGATTAATTATTGTTTTCACTTTAGTAAAGAACATGACCTTTCTCAGCTTAATTTCGAAGAATTCTTCCCTAGATTGGTTGCTAATTAAAACTACAGAGTCCAGTTTATTCTAATTTAGTATCTAGTTTTATGGTGTCAAAGACTCGCTATTCATAGTTTATCCCTGCCCTTAGGGAGACAAAGAAGATTACGAAGCCATAATAGAATTTGTTAACAGTATAGAGCTGTTTGTTATGGCCAATATTAAGTACTAATGCTGATGGTGGTGAATAAAAATTCTTAGCATGGTTTTTATTTAGGAAAGAAATAAAGCTGTAACACCTGTGTTCAAGCAGGACGACACCTAAGAAATCCTGCCCCTACATGAAAAAGTATCAGGCAAGATTTACTATTTCTCATCAATGTCAAAATTTTAATATCACAAAATATCTTTAACAATATAAACTATTCATACAATCATATAAAAATATTCCTCAAATGAACTCAATCTTAACATTTCGTTAAGCTGTCAGTCACATGTCTGTAGGATAAAGTAAGTTGTCGAGAAGTGCAATTAGAATATGCTAATTTATTAATTTTTCGGATGGTTAACGATGGATATACATGGAGGATGAGCAGTAACAGTGAGTTATATAGCCTATACATATCTTCCGATATTATACATTTAATTAGGATCTCCAGATTAAAATGGGCAGGACATGTCAAGAGAATGGAAGAGAATACCAAAGAGAGTTATGGAATACAAGGTTGAAGGGAAGAAGAGAGTTGGACGACCTAGACTTCGGTGGGAGGACTGTATCATGAAAGACATCAGATAGCTTGGAGTTAAGAACTGTTGGACAGTGGCCAAGGATAGGGATTCATGGCAAAGGATCCTGAAAGAAGCCAAGGCTCGACCCGGGCTGTAGAGCTACTGATGATGATGATGAATTTATTAATTTAAAACATGTTTTGACTAAAACTACATCTTTCTCCTCACTAGATATTGAGGAGTAACATCGAAATTGACTCTCACATAAAAATGCAATCCCCTCTCTTGTTCCCCTTGTACTTCTCTTGTTCTCCTCATCTTCCTCTTGTAAAGATTTGCAGCATAGTAAAGCTATGCACCTGTTGACAGGTGATCGCATACACGTAGTTCTATGCAAAGATATGCAGCATAATCGATTTTCTATTTTATATTCCACTAGCAATTTACAAATTTAAAGTTTCGTTAAAAGTTCATTACTTCAATTTCATTTTCTGACCGAAGATCTCGCTATAACCGAATCTATCAGGTGTAATATATGGGCAAGACAAGACAATACCTTCGATGGGTTTTTTTTACCGACTACATACTTGTCATTGTAAGAACACTGTTTAAGGGATCCAAGATAAAGTACTCGTATGTCAGCTCTACTGAAGGAATTAATAATATGATGGTTAAAACTTAATTCATTTTACAATTCAATGAATAAAGTATCATTCAAATTTTTCCTACAACTTTTCAAATAAAATGATGACACAAGAACCTCCTATTTTTCCCCCCTTAATTGGTACATCTATTTTTTATTCCTTCTGTCTCCTGTCCTCTTTTTTTTTCATTCTCCCTGCCTTTCCTTCTCCCTCTCTTTCCCTTCCCTCCCTTCTCTCTTAAGCATATACAAATAGTGATTTGTATTTCTGCAGTAAGCTGGTATAAAGAGTAGAAATATTTCTAACAATTTTAATTTTCAACAAACACAAATTTATTGCCATAGAAGTTATAATTAATAAATGTTAAATAACTAACATAATGTCAATTCGTTTCATACTCAATTATATTGATTTCACTATTTATGAATTTTCCTGGACAAGTGTTAGATTCGAAACTGTTTCACTATACTATACTTATTATCTCAAAGTGACACTGTTACTGCCTGAAATGCTATTCTGATCCGAACCAAGTTAGCTTATACTGGGTGAATAATCCTTCACCGCCTGCACTTTCATGGCTTATGGTTAGTCAGTGGAATCAGCTGCTAAGCCGATTATAAATTCCCCACCTCCACCACCATGCTCAAGGTCGCACCAGGCATCAGTGTGAGTTATCCTCTTGCAAGATAAGCACGTGTTCTTTAGGCGAAGTAATATAGTGTGTTAATTTGGCTCAATTCAAGTGTTCTATTCCTCAAAGAGTATTCATGTATAATTCATATGTGCATACAGAATCAGCTCCTGCTGTAAGGAGATTATTTCAAGAGAGATTACCTGGTGTCCAAGTTCCAAATTGGAGTTTGATTCAAAGATTGGTACCTAAATAAATTTCGTGAAACAGGAAATGTTCTTGATAAAAAGCCTAGACAGCCACGTACAATACTCACAGAAGAAACTTCAAATAACATTGGACATGGCTCTGGAAAATTTCCCTAAAAAATTACTTCAACGTCTTTCTCACTAAATGGGTATTTCCTATGTTCGGACAGCTGTGAAGATACTGAAATTAAATTCCTTGCTTGATATGGGTGAGTAAATTAATTTACTCTACTTGTTAACTGTTTACTTTTTAAGTGATTATTAATAACTTACGCGGAAAATTGTAAGCAGATTTACTGTGGATTTCCTGACACTCATTCACCATAGTTAACAGCTTAACTCACCCAAGACCCGCAAGCAGTGGAAGTGGTCGCACAGAGGATTTTCACCGATTAAATCATATTTATATGGTACATACATTTAATAAAAGTAAGTCCCCCAGTTACTTTGTACAAGAGGCTAAAAAGGAAAGAAAAATATCCAGGTGGTGTGCTTTTAGTCTAATACTACTTAAGCAGTTACAATGTGTCTGATTACCTGGGTGACGCATCTCATATTTGTTGGGGTCCAAGTTCTTTTCAGCACATGTCTGGTTAAGGATATCAGACAACAAAGTCCTTGGACTAACACGCATCACATACAGCTGATTTCTTGGTAGATGCACCTGAAACAAATTATTATTATAATCAAAGGTATTATATCAAACTAAAAAAGAATCAGTATTACATTTTTATATCAAACTTAAGAGACAGACTAGAGCATAAATTTATTACTACACAACATTTCGGATAAATCTCGGTAATTTCTCAGAATGTGTCATTCCTATATATCATTTTTGCCCAAACAGATATGAATTCAAGAAATAACATATTTTAACAACATTAAAATAAATTGTTCTGGACCAAAGACTTCATAAACACCTTTAGTTTTCCATTATTTGTTCCAGGGCATATTCTGTGCTGAAAATCAGTCGACTGCAGGGGTGTACGCAAGGAGGGAGGGGGTTACTGGGTTTGAACTCCCCTTGAACTTTTTGAAAAAATGACATATTTAGATTTGAGCATTTTTTTTTTATCCATAATCGTTTCCCCTTCTCTAATTTTTCACTGTCAGAGTAACAAAATTTACATTGACATAAGGCATAGTGCTCCTATCCCTCCTTCAATAAAATCCCTGTAGTTGGTGCTGTGGCATATTCGAATTATAACAATGCTATCTTTATTATAAAGAGACCTACCACCTAGTACCGACCTTGTTAGTCAAGCTATACATACCTGAAGTCTAAATGTCTGTTCGAATGGCTGCTGCTGGTTCAGAGGTTTCAAAGGTGCTTTCTTTTGGACAGTGTTGGTCTGAACCTTTGACTTGGCTACAACCTGTATTGTCCATGCATCAAGGGCTCCGATAGGTGTGCTGGGCTTGTAAGGAAGGATTCCTCTCTCGCCTATTGCTTGCAGAACATGGCCTCCCGTCGAGATCTTGTTCACAGTTGTCACCTGGACTAGCAAGTCCATCATAGGTGTGCTGTAACAATTACAACATTATCATATCATCTTTCTGCTACTTGCATACACAAGATGCAAGTGTCGTCTTCTTACTTCTACTTTCAAATCTTAAGCACCTGAAAATTACTTATGAAAAAAATTACGGTTTTTTAACCATGAAACAGTCTTGTATTAATGCTTGTACGTTACATAATAAAAAATAAGCTTGTTTTCAAGCAATAACTATATTCCCTTCATAATATGTATGAAATGTATGTTCCTCCCAACACCCAAGATACATAAAGACAAGTTTATGCTAAAATTTGGTTAAAATTAACTAGATAACTACTACTGAATGGGTAACCTGCCTCAAAAATGAATGCCAATTTAGCAGCAGTTAGAGGAGTACCTGGTCTTTCTTTGGACGGATCCTGGTGCAGACATGGCTGCCCGGAGACTGAAACCCTTGCCCACGTCCAAGATCAGTGTAACAGAGGTTTACTCCTCCGAAATGCCAGACACCATCATGTTCGATCCTTAATTGCAACTGCTTTAAGAAAAAAGTCTTGGATAGTAGTAGAGGAAGTTTTTTGCCTTGCTACTAATGGCTCCTCTAGACGTATTGACATCATAGCATATTCCCAGACTACCAAGAAAGGTTATATAATTGATCCTACCATAAGGATTGAAACGGGGAGTAGCCAGCCAGAGGATGTCAATAAAGAAAAGATCAACATTTATCTGCCAACAGTTGATTACTTCAAAGCAAAATACCAGCTTGAAGACATTGAGGTGATTGGTCTTCTTATTGGAGCTCGTGGTGTGATTCCCAAGTTCTTTGAAAGCTTCAGGAAGACTTTTGAACTACCACAGACACTTACTGCTGACATCATAACTTCAGTTTTGAAACACTCTTGCCAAATTCTGAGTCATCATATTCACTCTGTTTAATTTTTTTTTTTATTCACTTTATATTCATATATGTTTATTTTAATTTTCTTTTTACAAAATTTATGTAAACATTTAATATTGTAAAATTCATGTAGGAGAGTATACTGAGTCCTTCTGGGCTACCTCCAATGGGAGGCAGTTATTATCTTATCTTCAGAACAAAACATGCTTGTTTTGTTATATAAAACCTGGATGTCATAATGCAATGGATATCAATCCATTGCAATGTACAAGTAGTAAAATTATTACCTACTCCAAAAAATCTGAACTCTTATGTAGCTCTCTCCTAAACAATATTAACGGATAATGGTATATTTTTCTCAAAAGTTGTCACAGAGATGGCAAAATGCATCTTAAGGAAAAATTTTGTTCAGTATTTAAAAATAAATAAGTAAATTTATATATATATATATATATATACATATACATAAGGCAAATGAAAGCTGAACACCAACGTTTGGAGTAGGAGCAAAAATAGGACACTCAATAACAGAATCTTACTTGTACAAATTTCAAACAGACAGTCCACTACGAAAAATTTTCCAAAATGAAAGTGAAACCTTGAATGTAAAGAGTGAACCGTAAATAATGTCAATTCAAAGTGTTATTCTTTGAAATATTACTTATGGCTTTTTGGGAACCCGGAGTTTCATTACCACCCTCACATAAGTCCGCCATCATTCTCTATCCTGAGCAAGATTAATCCAGTCTCTACCATCATATCCCACCTCCCTCAAATCCACTTTAATATCATTCTCCCATCTACGTCTCGGCCTCCCCGAAGGTCTTTTTCCCTCCGGCCTCCCAATTAACACTCTATATGCATTTATGGATTCGTCCATACGTGCTACATGCCCTGTCCATATGAAACGTCTGGATTTAATGTTCCTAATTATGTCAGATGATGAATACAACGATTCTTTGAGATATTTCAAACCAAAAAAAAAGCTTAATACAATTTTGCTCGTTTTTACTTCCTTTTCGAGAGAAAACAAATATTTTATATGAAACATTTCATAGCATATTTTGGGAAAGCCATTGAATTAATTCCCAATATGCTCAGTCAATTTAAGAAAGCAGTGTATCGTAACTTTCGAGGAATATCACTTTTGTTGACGTGGTACAAAATTTTGTCCAGTATTCTTTTGAAAAGATTACCTCCATATGTAGATGAAATTATTAGGGATCATCAGTGTGGTTTTAGGCGTAATAGATCGACTATTGATCAGATTTTTTGCATTCGACAAATACAGTATTTTCTTCTTCGAGAATTTCTGTCTCATATTTGTTATATTAATTTTAAAAAATGTGTTATTCTGTGTCAAATTGGAAGCCCGATTTGGACCAGATTGAACAAATAAATAAATATCCTTAGAAGGATTCATATTCGGATTATTTTTGGCCAGACATATGGTGGGGCTCTAGTAACATAGATATTTGTCCGTTGCCAATGCAATGTCCTGTTTTACTCTATATACAGGCTTAACATCCTGCCAAACTTGCAGCTTAGACGATTCCAACACACGATTATGATTTTCAAATGGAATATCATTGGTGTATCTCAGTCATTGTCTATGCCAAGCCTTACTTCTGTATAATGATAAAATACACACATTTGGTCAATATTACAGTGTTCATGAAATCGATAAAATACTTACTTCTGTATGTTTCTTCTGAATTACTGTTACGGATAAAAAACATTTTTCTGTTTTGGGGACTCTCGAATATAGCTACTATAATCTACTGAGCACGACCTCATATTTTCTTTCTCCTTCCGCATCCCCCAAAAATTGTCAGAGGTATCTGTTGTCTCAGTCGAGACATTAAATTGACACGCAGAGATATTTGTCCCCACAGCTGAAAAATTAGTAAGGCTGGAACACCTGTCCAGTAAATTTTTTTCTTTGATTTCTCATTCAGGGAAAAATTTCTTTCACCATCAATAAATCTACAATCCTGCATCATAGATCTTACTTTCCTTCTGACGAAGTCTAAGCTAAGAATGTTTATCGTCCTCAAAAACCCATCACTAGGGCTAGGATTTTGATGACCTATAAATCATGAAAAAATGTCCTAAAAACAATGCATTTATGACCTAAAAATCTTAAAAAAATGCCCTTAAAGTGTCCTAAAAATTGATCTTACATAATTGGTTTAGTAGGAAAAGAGGTTTTGTACTACATATTTAGACTAGTAATTAAATTAAATTTTACATAATTTTTTCTAAGTAGTACACTTTAATTAATTATTTTACCTGATGTAGTTTCCATGTATGATTATTTACCTCTGCTTCGGCATGTGGACCAGCAGTCGACTGGTCGGTCTTGGCCCTTCATGGGCTATAGCCCCATGGATTTACTTTACTTTTAGTTTCCATGTAGTCTACCACAAAGCCACTCTTATCCAGAATTAGCAGGTATAGAGGAGTCTATATTGAAAGGGTGGTTGAACTGATCCATTACATGGGGTGTACTACGTTAAAATGGCAATATTTGTGTAGATAAACGATGAAAATATTATACAAAATAATGGGTATTAATGGACAAAATATGTAAAGAAAATATCAAAGGAAATAAACATTATTTTATATTAATAATGGGGATTTATGGCCAAAATTGAATGAAAATGCCTAAAAAAAAGACCGAATAAAACAAAAGATGCTCTTATGAGTTGAAACAGGCAAAAAATGCAAAAAAATGCTGTAACAAATATGTCTCAAAACACTCAGTTTATCACATAACATATAAATACTAAAGCAGCAATGTTTCTGGCTTACTAAAAAAAAGATGCAATTTCATCAAAATCCTAGCCCTACCCATCACCCTTAACCTCTGGACCTGCGAACATAGATTCTAACACCAAACAAGGTAAACACTATACTACCAGAACTACGGACAAAAAATAAATTTGTAAACATTCTGCAGGGACGCGACAATCATGAACCTAAGATATTAGTAAAGGGGAATACCCACAAATGGAATTTTCAGAACACTACAAAAATAACTCCTCCCACTGGCCTTACCTGCGCTCAACACTCATCTTGACAGATTGGCCGGAAGGCAGCACCACTCTGAGGTCCATGGAGCCCGCCAACATGTCAGGGGGTGTGTCCTCCGTCACAGGCAATGGGGGTGTGGGAGCCATCGCGTCACTTCTTCTGTAACAATTACATAACAAAAATCAGTTTTGTTCACAGGCTTCATAGTTTCGTTTTAATTAAGGCCTATTTTCTTTAATAGGAACCTCATCACACATTTAATATATATTAAGGCTAATTGTGATTTATTTCGTGATTTTTTTTAAATTTATTTGTAATGTACACCTTTCTAATCGACTACTTCGTTGACGGATGATAAACTCAAAGTAAACAATTTTACGGTTTTATTTTTACACATAAATGGGAAGAAACTTTAATAGTTGCTCTGGAATGTCAGAAATATTAGTTACGATCTAAAAACATATACACTTCAAAAATTAAAATTACAGTTGAATCGGGAATTGCAGAAACAGCACATGTCACGAAAACTAAATTTTTCAGTAGATACAAAAAACGGTATTACTGGTGGCAGACCACATCATGGGTTATAGTAGGCTACTAGCTTCTTCAGACAGAAGTCTAATAGACGTGTTGTTTTATACCAAATTTATTGGAATCTAATGAATTGTTAATGAAATAAATCAGTATATATTCGCTTGACATGTGCTGTTTCTGCAAAGAATCAAAATTGTAGTATAATAATTTCAGTTCAACGAAAGTTTATTTGTCAAATTAAGGATATAATATATGGATAGGCCTACTGTGTACTTAATACATAAGTCCAGCATATAAATGAACTTATTTTTCCACAATAGGCCACTGAAGAATATTATTGTAAATTTTTGTATATTCATGTGGTATGTATTGTAACGCATTAGTTTGCGTATATCATCAAGCTTCTCTCTTTGAATTGGCACGATTTTGTCTGGATATGCCAATGAAGAAGGTAAATATGGTATTCTCCTTTGTACTTACAAGCAAACATTCTCATGGGAGCAGATAAAAGAAATAATCTTTTTTTCATCATTTTAATAATGTCAAAAGAAGTGTTTACACAAATTTTGGGCACTCGAGCGCAATTACGAAGGCCATAAAAAATAAGTTTCCCTGGGGCCGTTTACAGAAAGAGAACAAAATACCATGGAAAGTTTTATTGGAACAGATATAGCAATTGTTGAGTTATTTTTCAATGTATTCACCGCCAGAATTGAGACATTTGTCATTCAGTGGGATCAATTTTTGTATCCTTGTGTCGTAGATGTCTGCCGTCTGGAATCAAAACCAATGTTTCGGCACATGTCTTTGACACGAGTTGTTTCTGCGCGCTTCCAGGATTTCACAGGCCTTCAAATGTGAGACGGCTATATACTGACATATCCCTATATCAACAGTCCATGAAACTCGAATAAACTCATTTTGCCACAAATAGTGACATGTGCTGTTTCTTCAATCCCTGATTCAGTTATGATACACGAATCATAGAGCAAGTGATGAGTTCTAATTATTATTTGGGGACGAAGATAACTAGCTATGGATTCCTCGATGAACAAGTCAAAGAACAAGCTAATAAAGCAGCAGAGTTTCCGGGTGTCTGAATAATCTCATTTGGAATAATTAGTATTTTAGAAAAGAAACAAAAACAATAATATATAAAATTAAACATTTTAATGCATACTTACTTAGCGCATATTTTTGAAATGATAAAACATATTTTAACAGCATAAATGCATGAATGTTTTTAGATATTTTTAGTGCATATAAATCCGATGTCTAGTAACACTTCACATAATCTGAAGTTAAAAGCATTGTCCTAGGACTGATCATAACGCTATTAGGCCTCACGGTCTGATTATGTCTCCTCCAGGCTGCCCGGGTTCGAGTCCCAGCCAGGTCGTGATAGAATTTGTGGTGGACAAAGACGTTGCAGAGGGTGTATAAAACAGTCATTAGACCAATCATGACATACTGAGTTGAAACTATAGCAGTTAAAAAAGAACAATACAGATGTTTGAAGCTAGAGAAATGGCAACCCTATGGAAAATAGTTGGTAAAACAAGGTTATATAGGATAAGGAACTGTGAAATCAGAGCGGCATGTAATGCATAACCAATATAACAGAGTGGACCATTAGAAGGAGAGACGAATGGAATGCTCATCTCTCAGGGATGATAGAAGACAGGATGGTAAAGACAGCCAGAGATGGTAATCCAAACGGAAGAAGCAGCCTTGAAGAACCTAGAAGAGATGGAGTGATTCCGTAACTGGAGAGAATAGGCTGCAAGCCTAAATAAAAGAAGTTATCAAAAAGTCTCGCGAAGGTGACACATACTTCCTTACATATTTTATCATACTCGATATTACTTTTTATAGTTTAGCCTATTTGCGAACTAGTCTTCAAACGACATACCAAAATGAAATTATTGTTAGTACGTACTCAAGCAAGATGAACTTCAATTTTCTGAATTACACACAAAAGATAGGCCTATTCTTTATGACCTAAAATTAAGATGTGAGATCGCTTACAAATTGTACGTTTTAAGTAGATATATGAGTATGTAACATAATTAATTTTTCACAAATTACATGGAATAGGTACACATATATTGTAATAATTTAGGCCTATACCGTTTTTTATATTTACGAAAATCATAATTATAATTTATACAATCTTAAATATATTATAAAAATAAGAATTTCCTATTAATTAACCTGTAAGACCTTACTTCAGTGGATCACTCACGCGCGAAATGTGTTCACGAGAGATAGAAAATCCTTTGACAATGAGCCTGCTCTATCTTGCTCTTCGCTATATTTATTTCACTGTGTTGCAGCCTCGATATTTGAAAACTTCGAATTCGCAACGAAAAGTGGAAATGATTCTATACACAATAATTTATTTCTCCCAGTATTAACAGAAAAACGTTTGGCTATGTGAATCGTCTGACTTCTCAGTTTAGTTTATTTTGAGTGACATAAAAAAATCAAGAAGATAATCATGCGAAGATTCTAAAAATTGGGCCCAAGTTTTTGTTTTCTATTAAGAATCTGTTATTTGTAGTAAAATTATTATATTTCATGTGCATCGTTCTGGGGTAAATTAACTCGTGGATATTTAATAGGCTATGTACAAAATCCAACCAGCAATTTAGGAGAAATAAGCACACAGAGATATACTGTATGGCATATCCAAAATCACTTTTTTCGGTGAAGAGTTACCTACTAAAAACATATATTTCCGGGGAAATCTCAAAATCGATTTTTTTAAGCATCACATCACTTTCTCCAATAAAATCTAAGTCCTATTGGGCACAACACAGGTCAACACACGCAAATGATACATTCAAGTCTTATTTCTCTTGAGAATCGAACAATGTTTCGCGAGAACAGTAGTCACAAATACAAACACTGAGTTGTAATGTAAAGAATGAGTCAGTAAATGTTTGATAAATATTTTATTTTCTCCTTTATACTTAGACTGCAATTTCACAGCGAGATATCAATTTTAATAACTTCTATTCCGTTGGGAGGAGCTGTCAAATCAAGTTTAATGACGTAACCGTTTCCTTCTATCTAACTGTTAACGGGAATGAAGGATGAATGAAAAAGGAAGCAATTTACGCAGTTGAAGGAAATTAAATACTACAGTGTGAAAACTACAAACGTTCATGATACATTCAGGAGTGTTTGGTTTGTATAAGGCACTTAGTGAAAAGAATACACACAAAATAAATTAGATGTGTTGAAATACGGCGGTTCTTGGGTCAGGTGAACACACGTTACCTCCCGCGTGAGCCCCATAGGGTCCCACGCCCCCTCCCCACCATCGACGGGCTGTGACCGCACCGGTCCTGCAAGTGACCAAGGCCTTCTGCAAGTGCTACTTATATACAGACGGCCGCAATTCAGGAGCCTTCGATCTACTTCAGCGCAAGGGGAAAATGGAAATTTCTAATACGTCAAATTCTGCATATACTATTTGACCCTCTCTTTAAGAAGCTTTTTCTAACTATAAAGGTTTTAAGTAAAGACAGGACATAACTAAAGCCCAAATCAGTATGAAAAATGCATAGCCTATGACATACAACATTCTGGAACATATTTAAAATGATACTCTTTTCTAAGGTGAGATCAGAGGCACTGTATTACCAATGTTTAATGATCTTTAAGTACCTTTATCTCATAAATAATTACATGTATGTATGTATGTATGTATGTATGTATGTATGTATGTATGTATGTATACACACATGGGTCATTCAATAATTAGTGGCAACAATGTTTGTATGTGGCGCTATCAGCGGTAAATGATGCAAGCTGATAATAATGAGAAAGAAGAGCATCTCATGTGTGTTATCTGTGAATTTGAAGACAATAATCTCATTTATCAGACCTATTTGTAGTGAGTTTAATTTGTAGACCGTTATCTGTAGTGCTCTAAAATATTTAGCAAATACGAACAAAGATGATTCATTAAAATTCAGATTGTAAGAAGCAACACTGGAAGCTTGTGGTAGACAGACTTCACCATATCGTACCGTGGCTAGATGGGCATATACATTTCGCAACGGGACGGACGTATAAAACAAACATTCAGCTACAAAAGACGCCAAACCACAAGTTTTTTTTTTTACCAAATAGTTTCCGAGGTATTTATTTTATGCTATAGTGTAGGATAAAAAAATAAAGTATTTTTACACATAAGACGTATTTCGCAATTAAAATGCACTCACAATAATAATTTCTCAATAAATTATACACCAAATTAAGCAGAAAATTCTAAATATTTGGGACAGAAAACCAAATTTTGAATTTTCTTACATATTTGACCTCTGACCTCACCTTAACGTGAAACTTCTTTAAGAAGGGTATGAATCGAACCCTGTGAAACAAAATTATGTGACAGGCGTTTTAAAGGAGCTTTGCGCAAAATAATATCCTGTGAATAAAGTCGTTTGCGATTTTCCACCCATTTACACAAACTAACAAATACCGTAATTAGTAAAAGTGGGGCTGCCACCAAGCTGTGCATCTTCTGTGTAGTGTTGTGTCGTTACACAGTCGAACCAGTGAGTAAGAAGTTTCTTGCCAGAAAATGTGCAGAAATCAGGGACAGAACGAACGAGAGCAAAATATGAAAGAAAACGTGCAAATGAACCGCCGGAAATTGAGCCAAAAATGAAAAAGAATAGATTGGAACGTGTGCGAGAATGCAGAGAAAGAAAAAAGGCATTTGATAAACTCTCTTCTACAGTTCAGTTACATAGTGTCAACGATTTAGTGAATGTCCCTACACCGCCAACAATCAACGAGTTCAGTATCTGATCCAAATGGCGTCAATGATGTAGATTTAACTGTAATTCACCATATAAAGACTTCAAACAAGTACTCATCAGTTCTTTAAAAACAATTTATAAACAAAATAGTTTTGTGTGCTTCATGTTTTTCTATATCTTATTTTAGCTATCATAAACAAACTGTTTCGTTTTTAAATTCTGAAGAGTAGGCTATTGATTATAAAAGTGCTAAATTTATTCCAGATTTATCGTCTCTCATTGCACACATATTTAAGAAGATTACTACACATTTACAGCTTAAGAAGTGTCACTTCCGTCGCGCGTAGAGGCCACATACTTATTTTATCTTTTTACAGTGTAGACTTGTCAAAAAAGCGACAGAATCGTAAGTTTAATACCTAGCTTAAATATGCATGTAAAATTTGCAAATCTAATCTTTTTTTTTTTCGTGTGCGTATCGATGACGTAATTTAAAAATAATATATGCATGGTATTGAACTTCCTTCCTTCACTGACAGAAGTAGAAATTTCACCGTGGAAAATATCATAATGATTAATTACTTAATTAGATACTGCAACGGCAGTTCATTGGCTTGACTATAGTAAGTACTGTACAATTTAATAAAGGTATTATTTCCTTTTTTAGTGGCAGTATATTCTAATAGATCTCCATACACTCGTATATTTAAACATTTCTACGTTCAATCGTTTGTCCACAAATAATTTTCGAAATCAGGGAAGTCATTTATACTCACGCTGTATTAAATTGTAATTGCATGTTTATAATAAAATTAATGTTTTAAAACATTTCGTGCATATTTGTATCTAAACTCGTATTTGCATACTTTTCGGGACTCTGGCTAAACAAAAATATGACGTATAAGTTTAGTAATGGAGAATTGAATACTTCAAAATGCACTTCCCAGTAGTAAAGTGAAAACAGTAAACAGGATTAACTTGAGCGTGAACCCCAATTGTGACAAATCAATGAATAAGTAAGACTTCTTTATTGTTATCTAGAATGCAATTTCAGTGTTAAGATTCAACCAAGCAGGCGTTTTCAATTTGTATCTGAATTAACTTTGTTATAATTCAAGAATATCGCATAAAATTGAATTTTATTACCAATTTACGTGGACTGTCCAAACGTACCAAGTAAGCTGATCTCTCTCTCTCTCTCTCTCTCTCTCTCTCTCTCTCTCTCTCTCTCGACAGAATACTGTTACGAAATGCGTAACAAATCTAGACTTCTTTTTCAAAAAAATCTTAATTGCATTTAGTACTCCCTCTGTAGTAGATTTCTGCGTACTTGTACGTTAGCAGAGAACTAATCTTTAAAAGAACACAGAACACAGGTAAAGCAAAGTTTTGTTCTCTGATTAAGCAATGCAAATTTCAGTTGTTGTACGCACTTTCACTCTCACGCAGTCGACACAACAATCTAACGTCCCATTATTGTAGGCCTACATGCCGCCCTTCGACGTATAGGAACTGTCCTATGCGTCAATCTGAAAAAAACAAGTTGGTGGATCTATCGGTTCTATCATATACAATCAGTCGATCGCCTGTAAGAGTTTGACTCCGAGTACACGCACAACACAGCAGACAGAGAAGTTGCCGTACACACGCGGGGCTGCTACTGTTCCGTTTCAATACGATGAGCGTTTATCTACTCGAGGGATTGGGCAATCCGACAGATTCCGTCCTCCTTTTCCATGCAACTACTGTTTTTTCTATCGCAATTGAGACGCTCAGTATCTCTTATCTGTTGTCGATATCTCCTTATTTTAGAGAAAGTCTTTACGTATTCATTCTACTAATGTGTTTAATCTAATCTGTTGTAATGGATACAGTATCCTCTTGACATATTTCACCTTCACAAATGACTCTTAGAAAGCCGTGACTTCCATTCATAGTTCATTGGATCAAGTTGAGTTTTATGAATGGGTAGGTAATTGCTGCGTCTGCCGTCGGTCATGAGATCTATGGGAACTCAGAATGGCAGCACAAAGTGTCCATCGCCTTCATTTTATGGATAATAGTGAATGGAAAAACGGTGGAATGATGAAAAATGGGGATTATTCCAAAAACATCTCTATGTATACCATCCTATACTACCTTCGTCCACTTTGAATTTGTTGGCACGTAAACCCGCCGCAAAGCCGAAGTGTAAAGCCGGTGCTCTAGCCATCAACTAATGGCACGTCTGCTCGACAGCTAGTACTGCTATGTTATAACACTATACTTTCGTTAAATATTCAGAATTATTATAATAGTTACGTACATTAAATATATTTCAAGTTGGAGAGGTTATAAGATCACAATGTTATAACCATCTAAACTCAGAACCATTAAGAAGTACCCATCCTGTTTCATTCACGTTCAAGATTTTATGGCCGTCTAAACCGGCCATATAATCAACAAAGTGGTTAGAAACAGTTGAATGATAAATTCTGTTACAATAAGTAGGTTATTTTACGACACTGTATCAACACCTTAGGTTATTTAGCGTCTGAATGAGATGAAGGTGATAATGCCCGTGAAATGAATCCGGGGTCCAGCACCGAAAGTTACCCAGCATTTGCTCAAATTGGGTTAAGGGAAAACCTCGGGAAAAACCTCAATCAGGTAATTTTCCCCGACCGGGAATCGATTTAATTTAACTGTGAGATCTTTACGCGACTGTCGACACTGTTGTTTTTTTATTTGGTTATTTAACGACGCTGTATCAGCTGCTTAGTTATTTAGGGTCGATGGGATTGGTGTTAGCGAGATAGTATTTGGCGAGATGAGACCGAGGATTTGCCACAGATTGCCTGATATTCGCCTTACGGTTTGGAAAAACCTTGGAAAAACCCAACCAGGTAATTAGCAGGCGCGCAGCACCGGATCGGCAGGCAAGCACCTCAACCGATTGAGCTACGCTGGTGGTCTGTTGTTACCAACGAGTTAGAAAGAGAAGACTATAGAGTGGTCATGTTGTCCTGTACAGCGCTCTTTGCGGTGCCACCGCGAAACACGGCACATCTGAACTAAGCGCCCACCTTTGTAAAAATTCGTCTGCTTACAATGTTGTATAACGGAGGTAAGAACTACAAAAAAAAAAAAACGAAGAAAAAACATGCCTGTTGTGTGTGCTGCATATAACTGCAATGTCAAAAGAAAAAATACAACCGATATATCATATTTCATGTAAATTTTATGAAGTTAAGTCCATAGTTTTGTTAATTAGCAGCATTTTTTTTCATGCATAAATGTGTAACAACGCCCGGCATAAACAAAATAAATGGTTCACTGGTAATGTACTTAAACTAAATACGGATAAAACCACTACAATTCCGTTTCAGACCCAGTGAAAAACAAATAGCAATATAATATTAAAATTGTATTTCAACACCGGCATCCTTTATTTCTGCTCCTTCTGTCCTTATTGCTTATAGAAGACGATGAGATGTAGCTTATAAAAAGTAGGCCTATTTCGAAGACAAATGATTAATCAAATAAATGGTTCACTAGTAATAAAGTTAAACTAAATACGGATAAAACCGCTACAATTCCGTTTCAAACCCAGTAATAGCAATCAAATATTAAAATTGTATTTCGACACTCGCATCCAAAATAACTCAAAACTCTGGTGTAGGTCGTATTGTTGTTAGTATTTTGACTGGAAGGACATGAAAGAACATAATTGAGCACCCACGTGCAATAATGGGGTAAGTATGAATATATTTCGTAACTACTTACCCCATTATTGTACGTGGGTGCTCAATTATACACTAATAATATTATCTGTGGTGCCACAGCCCTTGAAAGGCTCAGACAGATCAGCCGGCTGTTGGCCTCACGTTCACATTTCGATAATAATTATACTCTATTGTAACAAAAAAAAACTGAAAGCGTGTTTGGTCATGTTTTACCCACGTTACAAGCTTGGAGGTAAAGGTTGTTTACTACGGTTAGGGCCTACTTTCATTCTATATCTTATTGTATAATAAATAGTTTTGCAACGTGCAGAGACTGGGAAAACAATTTAATAAAATCATCCATATCATACTCGTTCATTTTATAGGCAATCTTGCAGGTCGCATTTAAAAGAACCTAGGAATATTAACATTTTCTTCAGTATATTTGCTAGGACTTATTGTCATACTACATGACAATTTTGCCCAGGTTATTCTTTTAAGCATTCCTTCTAGGAATAGCACAAGTGTTTTAAATTTAGCGTACATAAGTTTAGATTAAGTTCCTAGCACGTATTTGACGAAATACCAGGTTTTTCCACTTCAGTTTAACTGATTTATGCAAACGAAATTTTGACAGCTGACGATTCTAATGTCACTTATCGCCACTCCCACTTTGTTTTGGGCGCATAAGTTCATGGCGGACGGTCGTTCAATTTTCTTCAAACATGGCGGCGCAATGACCACTCTATATCTTTCTCTTTCTAACTCGTTGGTTGTTACATTGGACTGTTGGCATCTATCGGAAAGTCTGCGAACCAGGTACAGTCTGTAGGGATTGATGTCTTACCCTTTCAAATAACTAGATTTATAGTTATTTTATGGTCGAGGAAATCATTGAAGATCCAGATCAGATTGGCCGGCCTCGGGATTTGAAGCCGGAACTTCCCAAATGCAAATCCGGTGTTTTATCACAAAGTCATCTTGCTCGATGTTTTTTGTTTCTGTAAGATAGTCAATGTTTTGAGTTTACTGAGCGAAGTTTACGTGTTATAATCACTGAATATATTCATAAATGGAATTACATTTATAGTTTACTTTCTTTGTTTTTAGAATGATGAAGTTATCAGCAAACAGCATTGCATTTATATTTAAGTATGTTTAGTTATCTTAATTTTTATATCTATATTTTTCTTGGATTTAAAATCGCATTTATTGTTTCGCATTGCAGCGGAAGTAATTAAAATATAACGTTTGGCTTGGAACAAATTAAGTACGCTCGCAAATAAAAGTAGACCAGAACAGCGGTTAGGAATGAAGAGAAACTCATTTACGGAACATGCTATATTACACGGCCTCCTGAAGGCTATGACGAGATCGTGTCACGACCCAACCTGCGCTTGCATAACACCCTGCCTCCAAATGAGAAAATTGCTTCCAGAAAGGAGCGAGTAACTAACTACCTAATAAGTGCCATTGTTGTGACTGTCTCTCCAATGTCACGGCAGCACGACTACACTTGATCGTCACCAGAGGGCAGGTGCGTGCACTACGTCGCTCTGCTACTTTCTGAAATTGGAGCAACTCTCAAACCCGATTTTGCAACAAGAAGACATTCCAATGTGTTCAAGCCGACAATTTTACGCATGCGCGAACAATGAAATCGAACATGAACCATGGAAAAAATTAAAAAGTTCTACTTTTGAATTATATCAACCTCGTTTCTCCTTAACAGTGCTTCTTTCCGTTTTCAAGGCCCTCTACGAGTAAGACGTGATGTTTGTTACAGTATGCGAATATGTTTGTTTCGGGTACTGCAATCTATGTGAAGTCACTGCCCTCCGTCCTATTTCATATGTTGAATTCAACATACAAAATATTTCCTCCTGCATACTTATCCTGTTTAATGTTTTTTATTCAATATTTACCAGTGAGATCATGCGTTATTCACAACTCCAACACACGATTCAAAGAGAGTTGCACCATAGTCAAGTATAAATAAAAATGTTGTTTTCTTCATTAGTATGTTTGTAACATTGTAAATTTGCTTCATAAAGGTGTAACTTTTCCACGTCATATTTATCAAATTTAATATCATAAAATACAATAAATAAGATAAGAAATATGGCGCAACAAAAGGACTGCTCTAGTCTGTTATGAATCAACCTAGTGGGTGGGCGGTTCCCAGAAATTTATCTCTAAGGATCACGCCTTCAAACTCTGGCCGAGGCGATGAATTTTTAAGGGGAATTACTCTCTTTACTTCAGAAGTAAAGGTTCGTGTAATAGTAGGTTTACAACTCGTAAAATAACAGTCTCGGAATAAAAGGACCGTAGGCTATTCCGCACTCAAATCAAACTTATGCTAGTCAATATTCTTGGCTATTACCCTATCATCAGGGTAATGAATCAAACTTATGCTAGTCAAAACTCTTCCCTATTACCCTATCATCAGGGTAATTAATTCTGATTTTTATACATCCGAACTTCAGAAAAGTATTGCTTCATATTGTCAGACTAGTAGGATCTAGAAAGTCTTAAACAACCATATCTCCCTGTGTTAGTATCCAAAAAATAATTGCCTTGTTAAATAGCTAACTCAAAACATTATAGACGTTATAGCATGGGATATAATTAATATTACAGTAGACTAACATCACAATAACAAAATCAAACACATACTACATGAAATTAATCGGCCCTTTACAGAAAAGACTATAACGGAGCACGAACTGTTTCTTTCTAATTTTGTGAGGTATTATTGGTGATCCATTCAGTTCGTTCCATTTTTACGTGACGTAAACAAATAATTTTTCGGCACAGTATGTTGACAAAGTGTAAGAACAGGGATTTTCGTTTCTTCATTACACAAGTAATGATGGATTCTTAATTAAAAACCATAGCTAAAATAGAAGCAAGAGATCATGCTTATAGTAGTGTGGCACCTGGTAGAGAGGTCTTCGCGGGTCGAAAATCTTAGGCTCGACCCGGCCTGGCCCGGTCAGGTCCGAGCTGAACCAGACCCGAACCCCACCCGAACCCAGAGATTAATTTATAATTATCAACCTGAGCCCGACCCGAAAACTAGCAAATAAAGCAGAGGCCAGAGGCCACAAGAGTCAGAAACAGCTGCGAGAGAGATCATTCCAGTATGAGCATGAGGAAGAGTAATAGATCTTTAAGTATGGAAATACGCTAATAAGATGGAACTCCTTTGACAATCATGCTATTAAACAATTGTTTTTCTCTACTTAGTAACTCAATTAACTCTTCAAATTATAAAATCATAACACAGTTGTCGATAACAGCCTGCATGAAATATCTATAGATTTAAGTTGAACATTTCCGCTTGGATTACCTATGAATGATTCAATAAACCGACATGTTTTACGTTAAGCTACTGATTCACCGTCACAGTCTTCACAATATCTTCAGAAGAAGATTAAACTTTCTTTCAGTTACGAATTGTATTTATTTATATTTCATTAATACAGTAAAAAATAAAGAATGAAACACAATTACTACGAATATGATAAAGAATGATAATAGGCTATAAAACAAAACACCATCTCGTATAAGTTACTGGAGAACACTGCGCTGTCCACATCAAGAAACATAGTTAAAGAATATTGCGATCGGTCACACTTCCTATTTGTATTCTACACATACAGTATATGCTAAAATTACAACAAAAACATATTAAAGTACTTTACAAAAGTATTTGTTTACAAAATAGCAATATGTTGACTATATAAATATTAGTTATATAATATATAGAGAGTTCTTTAATAACTCTTTGTTGGTAGATTTGTTTAATGTGCTATCAATTTAAAGAAGATATTGCAACTGCGGATCTGGGATGAAAAAAAGTTAAAGGAACTTACAGTACCGGTAGTTCTCAAAAAAATTATGAGATCACTTTGAAATTCATAAAGTTGTAAGAACTGAAAAAATAAATACAATTAGAAAGAAGTAAAGGCACTGAAGACAAAGAAATGAAAATAAATATAAAAAAAAAATTTAAAGAAAATAAGGGGACTAAATAAGAAAAAAGAGTATTCCCCTAATTGTCTTTCTTTTTTTTTTTTTTTTTTTTTTGCAAAAATTAAAGCAAGTCTATTTTTAAATTTAGGCTACTTCATATTTTTTTGTTAATTTGTTTTAGTTGCAAAAATTTCTCATTATTTACTTATAGCGTCATTTCTTTCATTCCACAGGTGCGCCTGATAAATATGTCTATCCAGCTTTCCTTATCAAAATACCTTAAAATACCCCACAATACAAAAATATTGTATTCTATTACGTTCAATAATTATTGTTGCCTTACCTTACCCCTCTTATCGAAAGGCTGCGTTGTGCATTTCCTCAACTCGATTTCACTTGTCTGGAAAACAGACTGTCGCAATTTGTCTAGGTCGTCTGATCTCAAGCCCGAAGTGTTGCATCACGGTCTTTGTGACAAGCAATACCGTCATGACACATGCACTGCATTCAGATGTTTGTGCACTGTGTCGTGATGCAACCATCATTGAATAGTTCCCGACGACTGCAATTGCAATCAAGCCATGCATGCCTATGACCAGAGTTTTAACAATTTAAATTGTGTTTAACACATTCAGATTCAGATATATATATATATATATATATATATATATATATATATATATATATATATATATATCAAGTAACTATGTAGTATTGCAAAGAACCCTCCCTCTCACCCAAATCTTATAATTTTCGCTTAAACTATATAATTTTAACAATATTAACCATTTTATGGTCTGTGAAGTATGGCCTTAGTGAAGCCAATGCAAAATTTATCTTGCAATAGAAAACGAAAATCTGAAACTTTGCAATGAATATGATCGTTACGTTATTTATCCGAAGTAGGACCGATAAACTTCGTGGTTAGACGTGTGGCGCTGCAGTGCATCTCTCCATCATTTTAAGTTTAGCCCTGCTGAGTTTGAGAAGTTCACTAAATTGATGTCTTCCTAGAATGAGATGACATTTTCTTAGAGAAAACTTGCACTAGAGACTTTTTCCAGGCTGATCGTGTGAATAAGAACTGTAATACGTAACACAGAAAGGAGTTTGGAGAAGACGGACGTGATCTATTTGAAATAAACATTCCATCACTTCCACAGAGACATAAAAATATGAAAAGCCTCCCAGGAAATAGCTGACATCGCGTATAGTTTCCGTTAAGTAAACGAAGCAAACATGTTTATACAGAAATGTTTGCCAGAATTTTAATGTGTGGTGTAAACACTTGACGGCTGCGTGAAGAATAATGACTTTGCTTTAACTACAAGATTAAATATTTGACGTACGTGTGTGATATTTTAACTATATGTACATTAAATCACCAATAACACACACCTCTCAACTCTGCACCTCGCACAGGCTTCGTCGTAACAGACACATCAAGTAACACTAGCCCACACTTGTAGCAACATGCAGCATAACGTAGGTCTATACATTGTGACATATGCAACAGCGACCTGCTTGAAAATTATATCTTAGTCTACGAGTTTACAAGCATTGTACTGTGAATGTAAATGACTATTCGTATTAAACATGTATTTCATATAATTTTCTTATCTCGACAACAAAATGCATATTTTTATTAATACTTGCCCTTCTACAAATAGGCATTTTGTTTCAAGGTAATGGCTATGAAAAGAAAAAAAAATAGTAATAACTTTTGCTTTGTTGCTTGTGTAAATACTGCAACACTTTTCTTTATTAGGGTCTACGTCCTGTGATAAAAACATCATCTGCACTGTGCGAAATATTCAATGACAGACGCAGGAGTTTGTAGAAGGAAATTCTCAGAATTATATTATTACATACAACGACAGAGAATAAAATAATTTCACTGGCATTTTTTCTGATCTATTATGATTACATTATTCGTAAGTATAATACAGTCCATAGTTAAGTAATCTGTATAGAGTTAGAAGAGGTTGCAAAGACTCTTAATTCCAAGGTTACCGACACGTGGCAAAGTTTCTATACTCATATTATTTTAATATGTAGCATAGAAACAGAATACGCTACCAAATCATACTGCCGTTTTGTGTAACTTTGCATATTTTCATGAAATTCCTACATAAACTAACACTAGTAAGAGTCTGAATTCTCTTACGCAGCAGTTACAATATTTTATACATATACTGTATGTCTAGCATATTCATCGCAGTGATGACAAACATAGTGATGTCAGTTGAAGTTACGTCAGTGCTGTCAAGTTTTTCGTTTTGTCCTGCCATTGTTTTTATGAAGAAAACACTTTTGGAAAATATTGATTAGTCTAGAGACCGGATTTTAAAGGGAATCCCTTTTTTATTTCAACACGAAACATGAAATAATTAATTACGATGTTCAAAACTATCTTCCACCGACAAAATTATGTGGTTTTGGCTTCCCTTTTTTAGTCCATAATCCTTTTTTCCCCCTATTTTAAGAACATCAGTTATTTTGGTCCTTTTTGGCAGAATATAGCAAACATTTAGATAATTTTCCTATATGTTTTCCCGATAGGCCTATAACTTTCTGAGCAAGCGAAAATAAATATCGTTCTTCTTCTGATTCCAGACATTGGAAAACTAATAAAGTGTGCTGATTTAGAGTTCAGTTGATGTTGAACGATCATTTTCTGTTTATAAAGACATTCTGCATTCAAAGAGGCAGAATCCTATTGAAATGTTGAATGTGATCAAATACATCACATGCCTTATGTTATGAAACGATAAATATAAGCTTGTGTGTGCTATGTGTATCCATGAATGTGCTGAAGTGTTTTTTCAATTAAAATAGCACCCTTTTGAGGGAGTAATATAGTCTTTTTTGAAGTTCTTTTTTGACTATATCAAATACAACACTTTCCTTATGTTATGAAACGATAAATATAAGCTTGTGTGTGCTATGTGTATCCATGAATGTGCTGAAGTGTTTTTTCAATTAAAATAGCACCCTTTTGAGGGAGTAATATAGTCTTTTTTGAAGTTCTTTTTTGACTATATCAAATACAACACTTTCCTTATGTTATGAAACGATAAATATAAGCTTGTGTGTGCTATGTGTATCCATGAATGTGCTGAATTGTTTTTTCAATTAAAATAGCACCATTTTGAGGGAGTAATATAGTCTTTTTTGAAGTTCTTTTTTGACTATATCAAATACAACACTTTCCTTATGTTATGAAACGATAAATATAAGCTTGTGTGTGCTATGTGTATCCATGAATGTGCTGAATTGTTTTTTCAATTAAAATAGCACCATTTTGAGGGAGTAATATAGTCTTTTTTGAAGTTCTTTTTTGACTATATCAAATACAACACTTTCCTTATGTTATGAAACGATAAATATAAGCTTGTGTGTGCTATGTGTATCTATGAATGTGCTGAAGTGTGTTTTGGGGAGCAATATAGTTCTTTTTCAAGTTCTTGTTTTGGCTATAACTTTCCCCCTTTTTATTGTCCTTTTTTGGTGAAAAATTTTTCCTTTTAAAATCCGGTCTCTTTTCATTACATAGGCTACATAGACTCAAAAAGCAACCAACAATTTTTAACTTAGGAAACAAAATTGATAAAATTAAACAACAGTGGTTTGAACGTATTATAGAACGTATAAATCCATCTAGAACGACAAAACAGAATTTATAATAGGCCTACAAACCACGTGGACGACGTTCTATTGGAAGATCGAGATTACGACGAAAAGATAATTTTACAGCGAAAGTAAGTACATACTAATACATATTTACTTTTTTCATTGTAACCAAGATCTCTTATGTCATAAAGAGATACTGAAAGTAAAAAATTTCTAGTGAGTCTCCTACTTCTTACTGAAGAGACTTCTGAGGCATCTGTCCTAACCACATAGTCTAACTTACACGTTCCAAAATTCAGCAAACTTTAAGAACTTCCAGATATTTACTTACATTCTTTTATTCTAAAACTACATTGTTTTATTCTAAAAGCGATATTTTCGCTGAACAAAACAATTGCTGTAGAATATCCTCTTATCACTTAATAACATACGGTATGTTCCTTATTCTTGGATACAGGGCCGTGCGATGAAGTGTTCGTCTTCTCTCCTAGCTTTACTTTACTTATGCACATTCACACGAGTATTTCAGAATATTTTCTGCTTACATACTCGTATCCGGAATCTAGTTGTGAGTGTATCTAAATTTCAACAGCATTGGTCTTAGGTGCAGCTTTAAAATGTGCAGTCTCAGAAAAAAGTTTTGTCGCACAGAAGATACTTTATTACAAGTCCCAGAAAGGAGGCAGCGCACATGATCAGAGGACGAACGACCTGGTTCACACCAGAAGGACTAGTTGAGGTAATAAAATTAGTTTTGTTTCATTGCATGTCTGATTATGCTCACTGCCTCCTTTCTGGGACTTATAAAGTACCTGTGTGACAAAACGTTTTTCTGAGACTGTACGTTACATTACATCCGTTAAACAGAGACCTTTGAAACTAATGAATTTAAATAACCGAAGTGATTACACAATATTTCATCACAAGACCTATTCGTAAGCTGATGCTCGTTCCAGACGCAGAAGCGGAGACAATTCTTCCCCCAACAGTGACGCAGTTTCACCTACAGATGACAAACCACAATAAAATGAAACTATGCGCAACTTTACGTTTGTACAGGCACATCCTTGACATCCGCTGATTGGCCTTTTGCCATGACCCGACTGCCATCTCTCATGTCACAACAGTGATTTAAGAGCAATTTCATTGTTTGGCTTGTTTCACGGTCAGGTGACGTATCAAACAAGTGAATCTTCACTCGGTTACATAATTAATTTGCAACTAGGAGATCGCGACCCTTTGCACACGAGGTGTCTTCAATCAATTGTTCGTGGTTGGTCTCGCTGAAAGAAAGAAATTATCGACAAAATCATATGAGTAGGGGAACTACTATTTCTATATACTTGCCCTGTTTATAGCGGTCGATGTCTTTATTCACAATCGTTTCATAATATTCCTTGAATTGCCATAACTTCGACCACAATATCTTGCCAACTCCTTATGGGTCTTTTTTTCTCACATGACTTCAATGAAAGACTCTTGATATTGCCTCACTCCCAGTTTGATGTAGTTTTATTTCAGTTACCGACAATGTTCCTTAATAAAATAGCATTAGGCCTACCTAATGTGCCGACTTGCTACTACTCTAAGAGGGAAAATTTTATACGATCTCAGGACTGCGCGGACTTTTAAAATTGCTTCCAACATTGTTTGTAAAATAAAATTCCTGCTGTGTGACAATTCAGTGAGGGCATGTGTACGCGCGGCCGCGCATACGCGTAGCTTTGGTTGCCATCGGTATATTTCTCACACTATGGCGACTCTTATTTTCCACCCTCAATATTTCCTTCATTTTGTAACACTCTTCGTATTTCGTACATAATATCAATTTACTGTTTTGTATTTTCTGTAATAAAGAAATTACAATAGAAATCAAAAGACGAAAGTGGAATTGGATGGGGCACACAATTATGAAAGAAGATAGAGCAGTAGAAAGAATGGCTTTGGATTGGAACCCCCAGGGTAGCAGAACAAGAGGAAGGCCAAAAATACATGCAAGAGAACAGTTTTGGAGGAAATTGCTAGGGAGGGGAAAACCTGGAGTGAAGTGAAGAAGTTGACTACAAATAGAGTCCGATGGAGGCACTTTGTGAATGCCCAATGCTCCTCATGAGGAGATACAGGAGTTTGATTGATTCTCTGTAAATATCCGTACCAGCTTAGCTATTGCTTAAATATAATACATACCTATATACATCGTGTCCCGTTTAGAGAGACTGAGAAATAAATGCTCACCATTTAGAATCATATGAAGATATTGTTCTGATTTACATCTGACAAGATGCAGAAACTGTCTAAGTTTATGCACCAATGGTTTAAAAACAGTTGCATGTTCATGCGCATGCGCCATAGTACGCAGTAGAACATTCCGTCATTGGGCCATTCTTCTTCATCGAGACAACAGTCCACAGGGAATGTGTATCTAGACATGTTTCAGAACTTTTGTTGTTGATCAACTCCTCTTAGAATCGGTTTTTCAACAACATGGGGCTCCACCCCATTACTATGGAGCAGTGCGTGGCTTCTTCAATGCAAACTTTCCGAATAGGTTGATCGCCCTTGCCTGGCCACCTAGGTCAACCGACTTGACGCCCACTGACCTTCCTCTGGGGCTTTGTGACAAGTGTTGTGTACCAACGTGATACAGTTGACACTTTGGAAGAACGAAGACAACGCATTATAAATGCAGCTGCGCTAATCACCTGCCAGAGCCAGGTGCCAATTCTCAATCCAGTACCTGATAAACCCCAGGGTCCGGAGTCCCAAGCCCTTTCCATAACAATATCTAAAACCCGTACTACCCCAAAGAATTCACTCCATCCTATTTTAACTATACAGATGAGAGATGAAATGAGGTGAAGTGTTGATGAAATTAAATAAGGAAACGGGAGTACCCCAAGGAAAACCCTCAGAAATGTCTGCTTTGTCCAGCACATATTCCATTACTATCTGTCCGGGGATTGAATTCGGGTCGCACGGATGGAAGACCAACGAGTAAGAGCTTGAGTCACAGATGCGGCCAATTACAGAGTTCATTGTAGGTCTTATGACTACCTGCCTAATTAGAATATGCGATATAGATAGTAACAGCGATTAAGGAGTGCTTAGTTACTATTGTTGTTTAGTCAACTGTCCGAAGACAGGTCTGAACCTCGTGATACCAACAAGATACCACTTATGAGGCAACTAGGTTAGAAAATAATAGGGTAGGGTGGCTAGTTCCTTTCCCCCTCCATCGCATACATCGCTGACCAGCTACATATCACACTAATTTAGTTAATATTCCGGGATCTTACTCGTTTTATACTGAAGAACTGTTCAAAATTAACGATATGATATGGTGATGAAGGCGGAATGAAAATAACAATAAAAATCAAAGTACCCTGTAAGATAAATCTATACAACTTCTGTTTTATCAATCACAAATCCATTACAATCTTCAGAGAGCATAAAATACGTCGTCGAATGACTGCGTTAACCACTTAAAATGTTTTGCATCGGTAAAGGCTCAGCCCCTTCCACTGAAGAATAAGCAATGCAATTTTTAAAGCACGCACGTATTCCCTACAAAGTTCGTTTCCAGGCAATGATAAAATATTTACTGTATGTTCTCTAACATCTTGGTAATATATAGCTGAATGCATTCCCGAGATTCGTAAGATAAGAAACATATGTTAACCACTTTTAATTTCTTGACGACACTGAAAATCGATGCAAATTTATGCCAGTTTAGTATATATATATATATATATATATATATATATATATATATATATATATAGAGAGAGAGAGAGAGAGAGTTATTTTACGACGCTGTATCAACATCTAGGTTATTTAGCGTCTGAATGATATGAAGGTGATACTGCCGGTGAAATGAGTCCGGGGTCCAGCACCGAAAGTTACCCAGCATTTGCTCGTATTGGGTTGAGGGAAAACCCCGGAAAAAACCTCAACCAGGTAACTTGCCCCGACCGGGATTCGAACCCGCCACCTGGTTTCGCGGCCAGACGCGCTGACCGAGCTTAGTATATAATTCACTTTATTTCTCGAGGGTTACGCCTGCAAGTGTTTTACATTTCTTTTAGACCACATATTGGACTGGCACGATGTGCATCTCCCATGACGTGGAGTAAGCTCGACGCCAGACTTATGAAAAAACAAATGACATTACATCGACAACAGATAAACAACTATGTCCTTGACAGGATTCGAACCCACTATCGTGACTTCTAAGTAGCGATAAAGCTGCGCCTTAGTTGTTGCATAAACCTCAGCCAGTCTTTCGAGCCGAATACCTTGAGTAAGTCTTGGCAGAAAGAGGAAAAATGGGCATTACTAACCTTGGACTTCCCGAGGTTATGACAACTTTCATACTCGTTTACGCATTTATTGAAAACTTCTGTCAAGTTTCCAACAGCTACTACGCTCAATACTTTAAATTCTAAGAAGAAAAAACACTGAAGCAATAATTAATCATTAGAGTTGAGGAGAAATGTACAAAGTACTCAGTAGTTCTGCTAAAATAGCTGTGAAGCAGTCTGACTTCACACTGATGACATGTTAGTCAGCCATTTACATTCTGTACAAGTTTCCAGTGTTTTGCAACACGCAGCACCCAGTTCCGGGTTATATGACGTAACGCGTAGACCGAGGAGGACAGGGTGACCAGCAAACTGAAGGCTCATGTGTCCCGTGTTAAATGACGATTACATGGCGGAAACATGAAACACTACACAAGTTTAGTATAGACAACACACGTACCCTACCAGAAAAGAATAGTTTTAGGTTAACAATGAGTTTTCTTGATCGGTCGCATTGTACACAACGGTATTATGCACGCAGCTCCGTTGTCTGCGTGTTTCCCTGTGTTATCTCAGGTGGAAATGCAGCGTTACTTTAAGGGATTTCCACCGTCCGTCCATTTAGTGTCGAAGGAAAGTACGAATTATAGACTTGGGACGAACCCCACTAGAATAAGAAACACTCTCGTCAGACCAGAGGTGCAAACAGAGCTTGTGTTCTTGATGACTTTGCATCAAACAACTGAAGTAGTTTAGTAAAAGGATTGACATCCACAGACTATCACAAAAACATTGTACGAGCTTCATCAGAGAAAACTTTGGAATGATCGAGGAATGGCTGGATACAGAGGGATCGACATCTTTATTTTGTCGGTATTTATCTCAGCTTAATTTACAGTTTTGAGACTCGGAAGCATGATAAAAATGCGATGCGATTCCTCTATTTCATCGTCGACTATCGACTAATGCAGGATCGAAATTTGGTTCCTGTACTTCATCGACGACTAGCGCAGGATCAATATACAATATGATTCCTAAACATGCAATACGATTCTACTTCACCGTCGATTAACCCAGAATAAAACTCTGATGGCGTTCCTCTACTTAATTATCATCTCTACGTAACGAATCAGGCCAATTCGTTTCAATTAGAAGTAATTCCTATTCCTTGTAAATAAATTTTGAATTAAAATTATAAAATATGATTTACAAAATTTCTTAATAATTACAAAATTACAACATTAAAATTCTAAATTTAACTTTAACTGTTCTATTAGGATGTTCCCCTCTCTACAACTTGGGCGAATGTAAGTACTGTCTTTTTCTCTCTATACATTTCTAGCTGATAAAAACTTACTGGCCTATTCCTAAAGGATGTTCCAACAAAAGAGCCGGATTTCTTAGTGTGAATAAATGCAACTAAAACATAACAGAATAGATAACAGCGCCGCCAAACCAAAAAGACAATGACGCAATATCTTGTTATTTTTTAGTTTGCGCCACTGCTATCTGCTTTGTTATCTGTTTTTGTTGCATTTATTCACATTATTAAATCCGGCGTCCTTGTTGGGACACTCTTCATATAGACTCCTTCAACATTTCTCCATCTCGTCATTATTCCATAGCATTCCCCGAACGCCGGGTGGCGACGCACAGAGGGGGCTGGCCTAGGGATGAGGTGGATTGCCTGCTTGAAACCTGGGTACGCAGCGAACCTTAGTGTAGTCGGCCTGTATGGGTTTGGGAATGCTTCTAGCTTGAGGGTTAGCGCAATAGATCGTAAAAGGTCGCAGTGCTGGGCCAGAAAATTTCATTCCTATATAGACTCAGGCACATACTATATCTCTAGGCCTATATGATCTACCGATGTCTCTATTGGTATGATAATTTAGTTTTATTTTAAATTAATATATAATTCTATTTCTAGGCCTATATGTATGGTTCGTTTTCGTTGACTCAATATCAATATAGCCGCTCCTGCCGCAGTATTTATGAGTGCATTGCAATCTCTCAGATAACCTTTTGTAACTGAAAATCGTCAACATAACAGATTAAGAAAAATACAGGGATCTACATGATATATCCAAAAAGCATTACCAGTTGATACATCATCACAAAATAAGCCACCTGTTCGGATAGGCATGCAAGATGGGTGCAGTCGTGTTCAACTTGTCCTAGGCTAACAGAGGGCTCCACCTCTCGGAGCTGCAAGGCCAAGAACGTTCGTTGAACTTCCTGCGGGTCACCGCCACGCCTCGCTCCTCACGCTGGTTGCTAGGATACCAGTCGCTTCTTTGTTTCCGCGTTTACAATCTCTATAGACATCAACGTGTTATAGAGTTTAAATTATATTCTCACACCACCGTCATCTAGATACATTTCAACATATTAAATTACGGTACTAGATTCTACGGTTTAGAACTCGAAATGTATCAGTTCAGTCGGTTTCACACCAACACAAGTAGCAAAAACATTTACGTTTCTTTGCACTGCTGCATACATATAACAGCCGCAAGGGACAGCGTTTCCGGAAATTGTTGCAGAAGTTTTCGAAACCTCCAAAACGTTATCATCCTCCACAGACAAATAAAATGATTCACCGAGTCATATTTCGAACCCGATTCGGAGCCCGTTAGTCTCAAATTGATTTTCTCCACTACTCTCGTCTCTTTTCCATTTCCGACTGGAAAGTACAAATTCTGTACTATTCATGGTTTCTTCTTTCGTGATTCTTACTCGTGGGTAATTTCTATTGCAACTGCTTGTATTTCATTTTAATTTATGCGCACACCTTGACGAAATCAGTTAACTACTGAATAAAAACGGTATTTTCCGCACCACACGCACACACTTCCCTTATTAGTGTGTGTGTATATATATATATATATATATATATATATATATATATATATATATATATATTGGTATTAGAATACACTTTGATGGACAGGAACAAAGTGAAAATATTAGAACAGAATTAAAACAGCGTTGACCAATTTCACAAGGAATAATCCTCCAACCCCTAACTGCTTATGCCTGAACGCACAAGATCTACCATTTGCACTCAGCGGTCACTTTCCTGGACTGACCAACGCCTCGTAGGAATAAAGTCTTCCCACATGTTCTCTCCTCCCCAATTACTTTATTACACAAGTTACGCTTTAAATTCGTTAAAAATGTTTATGTTCGTTAATTTCTTGTGCAAAGGTTCGTTAAGAGTAGAGTTTACTTCCGTAATAATAACATTTGGGGGCGGCCGGGTAGCTCAGTTGGTAGAGCAGCTGGCTACGGACTGGAAGGTCCGGGGTTCGATCCCAGGTGGTGACAGGATTTTTTCTCGTTGCCAAACTTTCAGAACGGCCCCGAGGTTCACTCAGCCTCCTATAAAATTGAGTACCGGGTCTTTCCCGGGGGTAAAAGGCGGTCAGAGCGTGGTGCCGACCACACCACCTCATTCTAGTGCCGAGGTCATGGAAAGCATGGGGCTCTACCTCCATGCCCCCCAAGTGCCTTCATGGCAAGTTACGGGGATACCTTTACCTTTACCTTTTAATAATAACATTTGGAGGAAAGTGCTGGTTTCATATCTGTTAACTTTGACAACTCTATCGAAGAGAATCTCTTATGTAAATCCATCTTCCTGAGGTCACAATATTATGACGTCACGCTCAACGTGGTGACATAAGACGAAGACATTAGGTGGTGATGCAGTGTTTCTAGGTGCGTTGACCAGATCCAGAAAGTAAATGTCGAGTGCAAATGATCAACATCGATTTGGAGAGGCTGAGTGCATTTGGACATAAATAAGGCAAAGGGATTAAACCAGGTGCAAATGGTTACTGTTCAATTAAAAATGCAAAACATATGGGGAGACCCAGAAAGAGATGGCGATACTAATAAGGAATTTCGAACAGACCGAAGTGGCTAAACCGTGGTCGTGGTGGTGGTGGTGTGTTGTCGCTTGCGTACATATTCCATTCATATTGGTATGTAGCCTATATTGCGCAAAGAATCTGAAACAGGTTAGCAGCCTAAGTCTCTTCCAAAGTTTACAAAATTGCACAAATTATTAACATAGAATGTACAGATACGTAATTAAAATTTGGAGTGAGTCTTGATGGAAGTCCACCTGTATGTAGGCAACAATTTCACACAACTGTCCACAAGTAGCATATATACAGGAGCTCTTGTTTACTGCACATGCGCAGGGTGTTGTAAGCGAAACTTACACAATAAGGGAACTCCAAATTTCATTTCTGTATCTGTACAACTCCTAGAGACATCTCAACCTTAAATGAGAATATGAAAGTAAATAGAGTATTTCTCTCTCTTTGTAACACGCGAGCTATGCCATTAGCACTGTCCTGTTCTGTTACTATTGCGTTGCCAAATAGGCTCATTATTAAAAATTTAAATGTCGTAAGTTTAAAGCGGTGAATACAGAGATGCGCTGTCTGATGGATCCGTTATTTAAGCTGTCATTAATTTTAGCGGGCTCAAATTTTCATAAAAATCCAAACTTTTACTGACAATACTTATCAAGCAATAAATATCAACACGCCATTTTTCTGGCTTCATTGGTGTTTGAAGATACGATATGTTTCATCTGGGTCAAATATTTTTTACAAGTTACATATTTTCATATCGAATAGTTTGTAAAAAAAAAATGATCTCACAGTAACACAACATGTTAACTAGCAAGAAACTCTTACATCACGGGATCAAGCGAGAAAAATGCTGACCATTGTTTGAAGTTGTTTTTAGACTGTATCAGAACCCCACAGATCGCTCCAGTCTTCAACCAAAACAAAATTTGTTTCTCAGCTGTCTCGCTATGATGTGAGTCATACGCCAGGTGTGATCAAGGCCTTGCTCAAATTCACACGTCTTTTAATTGCAATAAACAGTCTATGATGTTCAAAAGCAAACGCTGTGAGGTATTTAAATTATAAGTAATGGGGAGCGCGGCAGTGTCGCAGTTAAGGGTTTACGCTGCAAGTCGGAAGGTCGCGTGTTCCATTTCCGATGAGGTCATGAATTCTCCCATTGATCTAATCCTCCCGGCAAACAATGGCCTTGGGGATCACTCAGTAGATCTATCATCCCTATTGCTAGGCCTACTTGTGCTAATGCGGATTGTCTAGGAAAGTGAGAGTCTTAACCCCCATGACCTGTAACAGGGATAGCTTTATTCTTTTTATATAAATGATATAATTATTTAATTTGATAATGGATGCGGAATGTGGAAAAAGTCGTAATATTGGTAAACTTGGGAATATTAAATTACTGTAGAACCTCACTAATTCGGATTAATTGGGATAAAATTCCGTCTGTTAGTGAAAGTCCGAATTATAGAGAATTTACTGACAAATCATTATCTCGACAATTGAAAAAATAATTATATTGTATAGTGCTTAATTAGTAACTTAAAAAAAAAGAATGAGTTTGAAGCATTATTACTGCATAGGAAGTAGGCTACATAGTAACTAGCTTTTACAAATGTTTTGCTCACAAAACATAAAAAAACGAGTTTGAAGTTCTTTAGTTCAACTCAATTAGAAAGTAGGCCTACTAGCTTTTCAATTTCCAGACTGTGTTTTAAAGAAAGACGCGATTTTTGCGTCTGTTTGCGATGTTGTTCTTTACGTACATCATGACGCATAAAACTGCTTAGAGTTCGGATTAGTCCAGATGTAGGTCCGGTACCTAAATGAATTTTATGTTGGGTAATTCGAATTTATCACCACATTTTTTCCACTCTTTCTAGCTATTTCTACTTTCAATGTGTGAAATATTAATCTCCAAGTGTCTTGTGTTAAAAAAAGGAGAAATATCACAAATTCCGAATTAGCGGGGTTTCACTGTACTTTTTTTTAAAAGTAAATTACTGCTAATAGGGCAAGAAATTACAGAAACGGGTTTAGCTGCAGAGTGTTCAAAATTCTATTTACGCCTATTCCTAGTTTAATAATGGTCATAATTATTTAAAAAATGCAGAGTTTCTACGGGGTGTTAAAAAGTATCCAGTATTTTAGGAGGTAGTAGTATGCATCAAAACAAGAAAATAATATCTAATAAACATGGGTCCTACAACACATACTTTCTGAGATCTGAACACTTCTTCATTGGAAGTGGTCAATGTGACGTCCATTTATGGCAATGCATTTCTCTGCCCTACAATACAGCAGACTACCAGATAATCGTACCGTAGTTGACACCCCTGGCATGGAATAATGATACGTCGCAAGGAATACTGAAAACAAAAGTCTGGTTGCGGATATGAGCGAGGTCCAGCAGAAATGATGTTGTGAATTTTTGTAATCAGCATGTGTGGGTTGATGAAAATCCCCATGCAGTTGAAGGACAAGGCATCAGCACCGATTCTCAATCAACGTATGGGCAGGCGTTCTTGATATTATATTAATAGGGCCATACGTGCTACCACACATACTTCCAGGACTTTCTTATTAACGTACTGCCTGTCTTGCTGGAGAATGTGCCATGTCAGCAGAGACTAAAGATATGGTTCATACACGATGGCATACCAGCACATTTTCTCTACAATGTGCATGAACATCTGACGCTGATGTTTCAGGACCATTGGATTGGTCGGGGAAGCACCACACCTTGGTCTGCTCGCTCCTGAAACCTAAATCCCCTACAGCCTACACTTTAGGTTATGGGGACACATGATGGAACCAGATCAATTTCAAAGTGTGCGTGATTCCTTACGCCAAAGGACAGAGGAATGCATTGCCATGAATGAACATCATATTGAGCACCTCCTATGAATAAGTGTTCAGATCTCAGAAAGTATTTGTTGTAGGACCCATGTTTATTAGACATTATTTTCTTGTTTTGATGCATGGTAGCACCTCCTAAAATATTGTATACTTTTTTCTAACACTCTGTATATGAAATGATTACAAAAGACACGATTTATCTGTGGTTTACTTTCCTGGTGGGAGAAGGATCACTACGACCCAGACTGTGGCCTAGATCTATTGCGTTTACCTTCCAGCTAGTCGCATTCCAAACCCGCGCCGGCTGACTACGCTAAGGTCCACTGAGTATCCAGATTTCTAGCAGGTCTCACTCGTCTCTAAGCACGTCCTCTTTGTGCGTCGCCAGGCGGGAAACGCTATGAAATAATGGAATGGAGATCGGACGGATGTTGATGCCTGACATGGGGAAACGGGAGTACTTCGAGAAAAACCCCAACTGTGACCTTGTCTGCCACAAAAGTCACTATGCATTTTTCAATTAAAAAGTTCAGACCTGACCGGGACTCGAAGCAGGACCACCTGCGGATCTGCATGACGACGGCTTTCCACAAGACATCACACTGACTACTACTGACTGAGCCCTATGTGGAATTCGAACCTGTGATAATGTCTTCCATTTATAAAGTACCAAAACAATGTCGAGATGTTCCATATGCCGGGCCGGCGAACCCTTTTATATTAAGATGAGAGAATATTATTTTATTTCAAAGTGACCTACTCTACAATGTCCACCGTTTAAGCTACCAACGCTGAGTTGTCAGACGGCTCCAGCTTCTCAAGCTATCGCAATTGATTTCCAGTAGCGCAAACCTGATATATAATACCTGTCTGCACCGACGATCTATAAATGGAGAGGTCGGGGACATTTTTCCGTGAAAGTTGACAGACTACTAGCGTTGCAACTCTCAGTAGGGGAGAAAAAAATACAACAAAACAAAACACGGTGCTCAGATTTCCCAAGTAAGGAATATTAAAACATTTTATAGTCCACAAAAGTACATAAACATAGACATACGCATAAACAGAAATATAATTTACTGTGAGTCACTAGGTTATTTAACGACAGGACATTTCCGAAGGCTGCATCAATAGCCTATTCATAAATCCCGACTTCAAACAATATTTACTATACTGACCGAGATATCTTTGTATGAGTCATTATCTTCAAGTGCACGCATAATTACAAGAATGGATAACAATGAGTTCAAATCTTCGACAGTCCAATCGTATTTTGTGGCGGAAAAGATGAAAATGCGGTTAGGTTTTTACGAAGTAGGCTCTAATATATGCTACCAATTTTCATTACAACTTATGAAATGAGACAGCGTAAAGTCGTATCTAAGAACCTGGTGACAAATCATCCAGCACCACTGAAGCAAAACAACTGCTACTACTACCACCACTATCACCACTCTGCTACTGCTGCCGCCGCCACCATCACTACGAGAAAACAAAGGCCCTGCCTATTTGATGAAGAGAAATGTTGACGCACCGAAAGTTATGCTTGGAAATCAATGATAAACTGAAACAATCCATCTTGAAAATGTAGGTCTAATTTCAAGTATAATTCTCGGCTAATCGGACATTTCCGTTCCGTTAAGACCGGGTAATCGATACATTATTGCACTGTAAAATTCAGATAGTGAATTAAATGAAAGGTAATGCGAGTTTATCGAAATATATCCCAGCACAACAAAATTATTTGTAGTACCTTCTTGATTTCCATTGTAACAAATCTACAGTGTGTTCCATAAATCACGTTACACCCTCCTGATTACATAAATACAACAAATAGCCATTTGCTTTACATATATTGAATATTGTATGTCCAAAATGTCGGTAGGGGTAGAGAAGAAGTGGTAGACCTCAAAACACATGGTTGCAAGAAATTAAGAAAGCAATGGAAAAAAGAGGACCACGGGAATGGAAGAATAGGGAAAGTTCCAAAAAGAGGATAGAAAATGTAAAAAATTGGACGCAGGAAGATGCTCTTATGCATTGTAGAACTGTATAATAGTATCGGTATTGACTAAGAAGGAACTGCCTGCTGAAGAATGCACTGGAAGAAATGGTAAACGGAAGAAAAGTTCGGGGCATAAGAAGATATCAGATTATAATCACCGCATATGATTCATGCATCTTAATGTTGTCTAAGAGGAAGGCGGAAAATAGTAAAGATTGGAGAATGCTGGATTTGCAGTGTAAGACCTGCTTTGAGCAGAACACTCTGTATTAATGAATGAGTATTGGTGTGAGCATAGTCGTTCTCATAACACTGAATACGATGCCATGTTCTGCAAGAAGTTTTGAGGAGAAAATCTTCTGCGATACTTCTGAAAGAGTCTGTACAGCAGTTCCCTGTTCAGCCGTTGTTCGGTAGCGCTGTTGACTTGACTTTATCCTTAATGAAACTCTACAAAGCATTGTCTACAGTGGCCAAGTCAGGGCCCGTTGGTGCCCAGACTGGGGGGGGGGGGTTCGTGCTGCCTGAATCGCGTCAAATCCTGTTTGGAAGCAACTATTCATTAAGGCATGTTCGAACACTGACAGCAAAAGGCGCAGGGGCTCCGTCTTGTTGCAGAGTTACGGTATCTAATATTCCAGCTGGTGAAAGCTACGTACAGAGCCATTGTCGAAGAATGTCTTTGTATGACTGAGCATTAACAGGGCCATAAAAAATACGATCCAAAAATATGGTTCGTGGTCATGCCGGAGCAAATCATGACGTGTAGTGGATGCTTTTCCAATTTCTGCGAACAATGGGGATTGTCTTTAGCCCAACAACACATCGAGGGTTCAGAATGACAAGGTTCTATCTATGTTTAGTAAATTTTACAGGAGAGCATTTTAAAAGTTTGGTTGTTAATAAAATCAATGCAATAAAACCTTTTCAAACTAACTTTATCACGAACAATAATTGAGATATCAACATATTTATATGTGAAGTAGCAGAATTCAATGCAACAAAAATCTCAATTTTGCTAAAATTGTCAGATAGAGCCTTGTCATTCTGAGCGATTTCACAACGTTCGTAATCGTAATCCAGCATGTTGTCTTTCGTGCACCACACTGCGGCAACCAAACGCCGTTCAGCAGAACATGCACTCGTGTCGACCGCCATGACCAACGTTAGAACTGAACTAATTCATGCCTACCACCCCACCATTTTTCCACGCCGTTGAGCATTATATGGTAGCTTCGCGTCCGTCAGAATAACCTTGAAGTTCAATTCAAATTCAATTTAGAAATTATTCCCCGTCTGCTGTAATACAGAGAATCTAACGCGACATATAGCCCACTCTGTAGATACGGAAGATCTCATACTGGACATACATACGGAATAACCACAACGGATGAAGGTGATGTTACTAAAAGACAAATTCGCAGCCTAATTCTAGGATTTACGAAATTTCGTATGGGAGATCTATGTTCAATAAGCATAATTCATAACGATTCCTCCATAGTAGAACTCAATCAGTATAGGAAAACGTTAATGTCGCATTAAGCATAGCTGAATTTCTTGTGCAAGTGTTCCTCGTTCCAGCGGCTTTCTCGGTAGCAGAGACTGCAGTCAGCTGATGTGTATTTAACGAGCTTGTATTGTTATGTAAGCGGCCCCGATAATAAAACCGGTCCACGCACGCGTCAGGACCACCCTACAACACCACGTAATCAGTAGCGATCGACATATTACAAACGCAGAAATTCTATTACACTCTTGCATGTATTAAGCGGATGGGGAAGCATCAATAGCACTTAAGAAATATTTCTACCCGATTTCAGTAGGTGTATATCAGTTGCGCGCGAGAGGATTAAAATTAATCAGTTGCGCGCGAAATGCTTCGACGTAAACATATCAGTTGCGCACATGTAGGCAAATCAGTTGCGCGTGGAGATTTTCGCATTAATGAAGCAATTATAGTTGGGTGGTAACGTCGAACAATTTGAAAGATTTCACTGAATACTGGCAATACTAGACAGATCGATAATGGGGTTGTAATATCGACAAGATTGAGAGGTTTTTGTTGAATATGTTGATGGCGCTAATCTTATTGGAACTTTTATATGCAATGTGTGGCAGTACTTTAAACGCTTCGACGTTTGTCATTTGTCCTGGAAAATATTTAGGCTTCGGATATAAAATTACTTCCAACAGAACCCCAAATGCATGAAAAACGTTTCATAAAGCATTTTCTCTTAATTTTAATTTTTTCGGTAGATTCTTTGTATTAACTTATTTCTTTAGCTTGTGTTGAGGGGACTTCATTGTTTAAATCAGCGGTCATCAACACAGTGCACCCTCGAACTAGCGTTTCTTACCCGCGGATAAGAGACTGAACTATTGTGCAACTTGTCTGCTGGCGGGATGCTCTCTCCCTCTTCCTGCTGCACGACGGAGCACATTACGATGCACTGCTTACCCGTTATCCATTTCAGCGAGTGCTGATGACCACTGATTTAAATAAACAGCTACTATAACTAGAAATATTTTTATACATCAGAATGTTGGAACTCTTCTTAGCTTTGGTAACACTATCATTTCTCATTTCACTATTCGAAAAAAAAAAAAATATATATATATATATATATACATATATGTGCTATATGTAAACTACGGTAAAGTACATACTCCTTCCTTATACATTTCAAATTTTACAGAAGATGGTTATGGATTACTATGTTACTATGCCGATTCGTGTGAAACAACTTCAAGTGATGTACAGCATGATTTTAAAGTTGTTGCCATATCTACATGCATTATTTATTGGTTCTTTCAATACGTACTTCGTATTTTGTGGTTGAAATGTCACTAGCAATGGCGAATCCTGCGTTTCAAAATGTTCTGATATCACTACAACCACCACCACCACCACCACCACCACCACTTCTTGTTTGAGAATATAACTGAAGACTTTTTTATTTCAGGTTTATTTATGCTTGCTTTAACTGCGAGGTCATGTCACGACTCTCTGTTGGGAATGAATTTTCATTTTTGTGTCATTCACTGGCCAGTCCGCAGACACGTGTTACAATATAGTGATCATATCTGAGCATAATGCATACATGTTCACCGTCAGATGTTGCGAAATCCATATCTTGCATGTACAAGTGTAAACCAGTCCAGCATTAGCTTTTTAAATAACAACTGTAGTTTCGTACTTGATTAAGGAAACTAACCTACTAAAAAACCCTCGATCAAATTGGCCGATTCCAGGATATTTAAACCCGAGACTTAATGCGACTGTAGTGTCTTACCACTGAGCCATCTAACTCGGTTATTATTGTGACGATCCAAACACTGACCGCCGCCGTGGGGTATTCCGCACCTTACAAAATGGTTAATGAGCAGAGACAGGATTCTGACGACCGGACCAAATTCGCTAAGTTGTGCTTTATACTGTATATTCTGTACGACCGTCTCTGGTTAGAGGAGGTAAAATTGCAGCTCTCAATAAAGTGTCCCTGTTGCTAGATAAAAGAAAGCCGACAGGCGGACGCACACACACATCAACACACTTTTCCACATACCAAAACATTACAGCGGATTTCTCTCGATAAGCAATAACAATTTATCAATGACCTTAATTGGGGGAAGCCTTCATTTCATTCAAGTGGAAAATGAGAGCAAGATATTGCCTTTGCATTCCGCCATGTTTTTTTTTAATATCAGCTGCCAGTGAAAGTTGAGTAGCGCAAGCGCAACAGGAAGGAGATGTCACTTCCGGCCATTCAAACTATACTCACATCTTTTATAACAAGGGCCGCCCAGACCAGAAAGTGGCTTATGGAACCAGCCAAGGTTGAAGCGATAAAGAGTCGGGATGTTCCCCATATTTCATTTCGATCACCGGCTGGGGAGGGAGGATTTATCGCCACGAGAGAGAAAATGCATTTGCAGTACTTGCTTTTATATAACAAGTAGCCTATCTCTGAAAGAAAAAGATATTTCTAACTGAAATGAATGGTTGTGGTTCTATAAAATAACATCGAGGCAACATGAGCCGTAAAACAAAATCAGCAAATTCGTGGAACTCGGCGATGAAATTAAAATCTATGTAAAAATTCTCAGAGAAGAATTCATTCTAAAATTTCAACCACAGGCGTCATTAAAAAAACAATAAAAATTAAACAGAGGCATATATCAGCGGCATAAAGAAAAAAAACTTTATATAACAGTCTATAAACTGGTATATTTCTCACATGTCAAGATCCTATAGTGAAGCTTTAAATGTGTACGAGTATATTTCCCCAAAATCTTTCCAACAGGTTTTGGTTTCGTATCATAATTGTTCCAACTGCTAAATAACAAACATAGAATTGCACAGCTTGAAAATCTTTTCTCCATCTCCGCTGACCCAGAAAACATCATCGGGTGACGACAAACAGACGTACACGTGACCTGTCCCCACTTTCATGTTTAGGAAACGGATATTTTCTGAAAGAGTATGCATGTTCTTAACCGACGAGGATGAAGTCCTCTCCGGAAAGGTGTGCATAAAAAATTGAAATGCGCATTCGAGTTTCTCTTCTAAGGAATCCTAAAGACAGTATTCTTTTGTTTTTATATCGCCAAATACGGGTATTTGGAAGAACGTTTATAACATGGATGTGTGCCTTAATGGCATAGCCTATTAAAAACCACGCAACGGATTTGTATTTAATAAAAATTTAAGATTTTCGTTTTCAACACTTCGTTCTAGATTTCTCAAGTTTATACTGTGAATATGTCCATTCGTTGGCTTATTTCACTAGAACTGATAATTAAATTCTGTGTCTGGATTAGTAGGGGTTTCATATGTGTATCTCTTCTGAATTTATTATTAATATTTGAGGAGAAAAATTTATTATGTTCATTTTTACTGTCCGTAGACCAATCAATAAAACAAAAAATGGCAAATGCCACGTCAATTAATCAATTAGTGTCATAAGTACAAGTAAACATATAAATGACAGCTGTTGAAGCTTCTGCACATGTGAAAGTCCAATACAATATTTTACGTTGACGCTTTATTTCAGTTTTTAACGTGTTCAAAACGAGAATGTTATGCAAGTAATTCCGGGTTTGTCCAAAACAAGTAAACAAGTTACAAATGAAAATAATTTCAAGGCAAAAATTGTTCCAGGACCGGGTATCGAACAATTTTCCCTTTAAATTATTCAAGTCACCTTTACAGGGAGCTATACCTCAAAGCCAGATTTGTGTGTCACAAACGTGTTTAAACGTTCACATTGGACAAAATCTAATTGAATGTAAACGCACCGAAACATGTAGGGATAACAGAAATAGACCTAATACAACTACTATTACATTGTGCTATAGCCTACATAACATAAGCTGGGTCTAAGAGAAAATGCGGTGGTGCAGCAATGGCCGCGTCTGTGGTTCAAGTGCTACCATGTTGGTCTTCTATCCAGGTGGCCGGATTCGATCCCCGGCCAGATCATGATGGAATTTGTGGTGTACAAAGCAGACGTTGCAGAGGTTTTTCTCAGAGTACTCCCATTTCCCTCTGTCATTCCACCAACACACTCCATCTTCCCCTTATTTCATCTAACATCTGCAATAGTTAAAAATAGGCTGCAGTGAAGAAGTCTTGGGTCTCCTGGAGTTTATCAGGCTATTCGTCGCGAAACGAAGCCTGGTTCTATCAGGGCCTGACAGGGTGGTTCACCTGTCAGCATCGGATTCACGAATGCCACTCTGGCAATCATCGCATACATAGGGCGCACATGGGCCAAATCGTGCCTAAGTGTACGGATGGATACAGCCCTCGTAAGGCCAACAGGTACAGTAGGCCTAATGGCAATTCAAATACTGATCACCCAAGAAATGAAGGTTGTGGTAACGTTTCGTTACATTAGAAACCATAACAAAGACGTATATAATAAATACTCCAAAAACTATTTTTATCCCCAGCTGCTGCATAAATTAAAATAAAACTATGAAACGTAGAAGCTGAAATGACAGTTTTGATATAGAGAACACTACCATTAGTAACAAACCAAGAGAAATATTTAGGGTAAATTATTTCACATTATCATCTAAAGAAACAGTGCGACTATTTCAGCCTCTCCTTCGTAGAATAAGACGAATCCTTCACTACGGAACCAGATGAAACTGTATAAGGTAATGGTAATCTAAGCATTTTCATACAAATATGAGTCTTCGGTTACGACAAAATAAGGCGCTTAAGAAACTGAAACATTCTAAATGAATGTCCTGACGGTAAATAAAAAAAGACATTCGGGAAGAGGTTTAAATTGAGTCACCAAAAATCTAATTTTATAAACTAAAGTGGAGATAGAATGTTTCATGAATTCAGTTTGCATTAAATGAGGCAGGGGATAACTGGAACCCCAAAGACAAGAACGATGACATACCAAACATAAAGGTGAGTCTTAATCGGTAAGAATTCAAATGGAATTAACCTGTCCCGTGGCTTTGTCTACAACAAATTATACGAGATGTGTCAGTCACTGGTGAGAGACAGCCTGCTTACTCAACTGCAGCTGAATCAAAGATCGCAGCAAAACTTTTCATTATAAACATGACAATTGAAATAGAGCAATATTTAACCCACTTTGCAAAACTGAAATTTATCCATTATTTAATGTCACGCTTTAAACTACAGATGATACACAACTGTACAGTAATGTTGTCATAAGATTGACAGAAAACTCTGACGTGCTCGAAGAAACGTGCATCATATCCACTTCGTCCATCACCAATCACACAGCATCTCGTTTCGAGTCAATTTCGTCTCCTCGGAAAGATACTGTCGTATGAGTGTTGAGCCCCATTTATAAAAAGACAAAACTTTTCAATACTTGCGGAGAATAATTTTACGGCCTCACCAGAGTACGAGTATATGGGATTGATGGTTGGTCATTCACGCTTCCAAATATAGGCTACTCAAAGAAAACCGTTTTGCTCTTCCCTAATCTGCAAGTATGAATAATTATATTTATGAAATGGAAGCACCTATCAAGTGAAATTCATTACACCTGACAAGATGACAGGTGAGAACGATGACTTAGCATAGCTTATTTAATATGGACGAGAAATTACAGGGTGTGAAGTTTTCTCGCTTCAGGACAAGTTTCTTATATAGGGTGATTCAAAAGGTTACAATGAAAATGAAGGAGCCTATAAAGGGTTCGAAATACCTATAACATTTTTCGATTAGAAACCTATGTTCTCCAAAATAATCCTCAGTCAGCATAAGCTTGTAATATCAGGAACTAGGAATATTTACAACTTTTTTGCAACAAATTGCTCCGGAACTGCTAGAAATCGTGCCATTTATCGTGCGTCAGTGGGTGCAACAGGACGGAGCACCGACATAGGTCTTGCAGTACGATACTGTCTAAATATCGCATATCCCAGGATTTGGATCGGAAAAGGAGGTCCGATTGAAAGGCCAGCCCACTCCCCTGATTTGACACCTCATGATTATTTATTTTGGGAACAAAATAAAAAGCGTTGTTTATGAGGCATCGGTGTAAGACAAACACTTTTAGCCAAGAAAATTGCAGCATCTGATGAGTTCGGGATATGCCTGGAGTTGACCTATTTGGGAGAGTACGCCAGAGATTCCTTCGACGATGAAATGCCTGCACTGAATGTGGTAGTCGCCAGTTCGAACGACTTTTGATGTATTAAAAATTAATTTTAATCTTTGCTTATTCAATTTTTTACACAAAATACTATTATTTGGTAATGACCACCATGTAGTTCCTGACACTGTCAGACTTGTACTGACTCAGGATTATTTCCTAGACCAAGAGTTTCTATTATAAAATTGTTATATTCTATACCCTCTGCAAGTTCTTTCAATTTCAGCGCAACATTCCGAATCACTCTGCATATCGCGTAATTCCGTGATGGAGGCCTACTACTTTATTTTACTACCGAAGACAGCCATACTGAGGAGTTCCAGGCCTGAACCCATAAACATTGAATCTAATGCCATGCATACCAACCAGTTGGCCATCGTGGACGACATTTTAATACAACGAACAAAATGCATCAGGGTGAAGTTGCTAAGCTGACATTCGCATGAGCAACAAGAATTTAATGAAACCTATTACCGCCATTGTAACGGATTTGATTAGCTGCTTATCTCATTCGTGAACTTACTCAAACTTCGTTCGTTTTACAAGTTCCTGATAATGTTGAATATAGCTGCATCATAAATTCAAAATAAGAAGGCGACCTTGCAAAGTACAGCTGTTCTTATTACTGGAGAACCGTTGCAAATACGAATTATTAATTTAGTATGCTAATGAGCGTTAGAGACAGGAAGCAAATTTAAATCATCTCCTTGACATAAAAAGTGTGTGTAAACGCACCAAACAATTATATAACGTCATTTACGCGTATCTGATAATTACATGCCGAGATGAGATAAAGTGATAAGAGTTTAAAGGCAATTGAACATACAGTACAGGCATTCGAATTTACCGGAAAAGGAGAAGAAAACAATAAAATAGCCTATATGAAATTTCATTTTTAGTAGGTTATTTTACGACGCTTTATCAACGTAATAGGTTATTCAGCGTCTGAATGAGATGAAGGTGATAATGCCGGTGAAATGAGTCCGGGTCCAACACCGAAAGTTACCCAGCATTTGCCCATATTGGGTTGAGGGAAACACCGGAAAAAAACCTCAACCAGGTAACTTTCCCCGACCGGGAATCGAACCCGGGTCACCTGGTTTCGCGGCCAAATGCGCTAACCGTTACTCCACAGGTGTGGACTGAAATTTCATAAAAGCCAATTTCAGTCAGTGCATTTTTCAAAATGTAGTTTGTTACCCATGTTTCGATGGTAGAGTTTTTGGAAGGAAATCACGTCTGTTAACAATGGGGAGAAACCGTATCATCATACTCATGCAAGCAGCAGATTTACTGCCTACTCTGAGAACACGTAATTAAACCCAGTTTCTCCAAGTATTAATCCGAAAAAAAAAATAGAAAAATACTGCAGTCAACATCTAAGTCGCATGAGAGTAGAAAGAAAGTGTATTTTCATTCTCTTATCTTACGGCATTGCATCAACTACCAGGTTATTTATCGTCGAAGGAATTGATGATAGAAAGATGATGTTTGGTGAGATGAGGCCGAGAATTCGCTATGGATTACATTATATTCACTTTAAAGTTAGAGAAAACCTCGGAAAAAACCCAACCAGCTAATCTAATCAGTTCAAGGAGGAATTAAACCTATATCCGAGCATCGGATCAGCAGGCAAACGCGCTACCGCCTGAGTTACTGTGTTGAATTATATTACTTGTGCGTACTATGAAAGAAGAAATATATAACTCAGTACAAGAAGATATCTATATTATGTAATACGGTCAGAACAAATGAAAGGATTCATGCAACCATTATGATGACTACTACCATTAGTATGAAAAGAATTAAAAACACCTTCGACAAACAGAAATGCGGAGTATCGTGTCTGAGAAACGAGCAGCGTTTGCTTTAACTAATATTTCAGAACTTTGTAAATTTCCTGAAAAATGCATGTGTTGAATTGCGTATCATCCATTAAAGCATTAATTCCAAATAAAATTTCCACAATTCTATACAAGGAGTAATTCAAAACAGTACTAAAATATAGGAGGAAATGTCATGGAATAATTTTCTCTATGGGCGTAGATGACTTGCATTGCTACTTTAACTTTGGACTAGATGTAACGTGATAGTAAGAAAATAATTAATCTTTTACCTCTCCGAGTCTGCGCACTTACAAGCACACACGTACAAATGAGGATATGAATGCCGTAACACATCGCTCACATCCAAAATAGGAGTATTTACAAAGACGGATGATTCAACGTTCGAAATAGGAAATTACGTGAGATAAGCATTACATTTACGCAGGAGATTGTTCCTAGAATACTTATAAGCGCGGTTGTACCCATCTATTCTTATTATACTACACGTTATAAGAAAACAGATGTCAAAATTTTCACATATATAATAAGTATCTTTCCCTCTCGCAGATCATATCGATAAAGTGATGATTACAGTCATGCCACTTATCTATGTATAGTTCTCTCTCTTCAACTACTGGAATATTTTTTCACACGGTTTTACTACAGTATTAAAACTATTAGGGCCTATATACACGTTTAACTGCATTATACATATTACAGTGAACACCTAATTTGTAAGTCGTGTGTAAATTCCTGACTAATAATCACTATATACGTTGTGTTATAGAATTACGTGACAGTTTTGTCAATATTTTATTACGAAATGTAACAGAATAACTGACAAGCAAACATTCTTATGGGGGCAGATAAAAAAGTTAAATATTTTTCTTCCACCATGTTAATAATATCAAAAGGAGTGTTTATACAAATTTTGGCCACTCGACCGCAATTACGAGGGCCGTAAAAAAATAAGTTCGCCAGAGGTAGTTAACAGAAAGAAAATACAATTTCATTGCAAAAAAAATTATTGGAACAGATACAGTAATTTTTTTTAGCTATTTTTCAACATATTCCCCACCGGAATTGAGACATTTGAAGGGTACACGGGAATAACGATCAAGGTCCATTTTAGAAAGTTTCGAGAAAAACTAATTTTAAAGTTTAAGCACTTAATACTTTGTTATGTGTGTATTTAATAGAAATTGACGTAGTGGAATGTCAAGAACGATTATTTCTTTTTACTAGCTAGACCACATGATAGTACTTCCTTTCCACTATAAGATAGCATTATTAACTCAATTTCGATTTTTGGTGGACCTTGATCGTTTTTCCCGTGTACCCTTCATTTGTCATATCATGGGATCGACAGAGAGGTGCAGACGGCTGTCAAACGCTGGTTCCGATCCCAGGTAGCTGACTTCTACGACACAGGGATACAAAAATTGGTCCCATGGTATGACAAATGTCTCAATTCCAGTCCGAAATTGACAAATAGCGCAACAATTGCTGTATCTGTTTCAATAAAACTTTCCATGCAATTATGCTTTTTTTCTTAAAGGGCCTCAGGGAAAATCACTTTCCGGACGGCCTCGTAATTGCAGTCGAGTGGCCAAAATTTGTATAAGCACTTCTTTTGACAATATTAACATGGTGGAAGAAAAAATTTAACTTTTTTGTCTGCCCCCATCAGAATGTTTGCTTGTGAGCTTCTTTACAGCATCCGATAGTAAGCGCTAGTGTGCCGCGCTGAATATCGTTAGTACAACTGAGCCTGATCGATTACCACGTTATATTTTGATCAAAGAGTACAGCTACTGCAATATTATTCTGATTATTCTGTGCTCTTTGATTTGTTGTTCTATAATTACAAGGCAATCATCGTCATAAAATTACAATCGATACGGAAAGCGGCCATTTCTTTCTCTGTATAGAACGCTTAAACAGGGAGTTTCGTGTATATAATTATAGCAAAGCAATTCCCCTGTATAGTTACACACTTATATATCTATGCATGGTTTATATAAACAGTATATTGAAATAAATTCATTTGATATAAAATAATTATCACGAAAAAAAAAGTTTTTTTTTTTTTGCAGGCTTATATTATTTTCACTTAACTATATTTGGCATCGGAAAAGGTAGTAAGGTCGTAATGCACCCCTCCAAAAAAGGTTCGATTTTCTTGGGCATTGTTGCTGTGAGAGACAGTGCACTCTGACTATGAAATCACTCACTATTTGTCTGTCACCTTTCGCCACAGTTCAGCTGTCGTGTGACTGCTGACGCACATGACGTCATTAAAAAATCGTTTCCAGAGATCGGAAAGAACCCTCCGTATACTGGTTCCTTTCGGTTCCATCCTCTTTATAGGCCTACGCGTATGTTTGTGATATGTGATAAGTAAATATTATATACTAAGATGATTATGATGATTATGATTATTATTATTATTATTATTATTATTATTATTATTATTATTATTATTATTATTAGTAGTAGTAGTAGTAGTAGTAGTAGTAGTAACATAATCACAATTCGAAATTTTAGACATAACGTCATAAGTGTAGGGTAAGAAAGAAGTCAGTATTTTTTCTGTAATCAGAGTAGTAATGTCTGACATGACAATTTCTCTCTGAATACAATAAAGAACATAATATGTCTTTTAACGTGGAATAATGATAATAATATCACACACAAGCCAAAGAGATTCTTACTGATCAGCATTACCTTATACATAGTTAATATTTATGTAACCCACATCATTAATGATAGTTGTTATCTTCCTACTCCAGCATTCAAATCCCCGGTGTCGCAATAAGTAAACTGCTCGAGATTCCAGGCGCTGTTGCGACCGTGTGATGAGAATTCGTACGTGCGATTATAGTGTGTGAAACTGTTTCACTTTCTGCTGACAATACAATTACGTGTTGAGAACAGCATATTTCACTGGCTTAATTTATTCGAAACGTTATGCTCATGTTGGTCCGATGGCAATACTAGATACTTTCGAAAACGTGTGTTAAATTTTGGATATATTCCAGAAGCTGAGGACTTTAGAAGGGATTGATACGAAGGTGTAGTTCCTATAGTTGTTTAATAAATGTCCTGCAAGTAAATAGTTGAATAGCTTCCAGCATGGTTTTTATTTTCCTGTGCAATGACATGTAAAGAAAATATTGTAGTGGAAAAAATAAATCAGTTTTCAGTGCTTATAATGCTTCTAGCTTACAATAAACTGGCACATTGTTCGCCCGTGGATGTTTAGGTCGCATGGTTTTATTCATTATAATTTATTTGAGATAAAGATCCTTTTGAAGTATTTGTATACTGTGCTCGTAGTACTAGCAGCGCTTAAGATATTCAACAGGTTTTACCGACATATTCATTATCGTTATCAGAGGTATATGCTTCCACTTTAGCTCAAATAGTACAGTTACTAACTGTAAATGTAGCGAGCATCATTCCTGACAGGCATATAGAAATTTATTCCTCTCCCTCAAATGGATAGCTCATGTTCTTCTTGTGTTTATCCAGTCGAGTCTTAAAATTGTGTCGCTAAGTCCAGATTTGTCATACGTGAGGCCGTAACTACTTTTGTATTCTTGGCACGTAATCCAATGCAAGGAATATTTTGGTCTAGTCCTCTTATGTGTAACTAAATGAACACGAGATTTTAAATTTTCACCATTCTTCTTCTTCTCTTCCTTTTTGTCAAGACTTGACAACAACTTTGGCGAGGTCTGTCAAGCGAATTTGTTAGCCATTCCTCTCAACCTAACATTAAACTTATATGTGAGGGACTTTTATGGAGAGTAGTCTTCTTCTTTTTCCTCGGCAAAGGCGTACACATCTACTAAAGCACTTACACAAAAATGGACCATTGTGCGCCTCAAACTAAAAATCAACCCAGGAGACCGCAGTGGATAACCAGTTTTCACGATGCTACTGGGTTTCATTTCCTGAATTTTCACAGAAGACAATGTGTTTTCTGAAGTATTGAGGAGAGTCGCCCCAGATATCCATCTATGAGGTCATCAAGTTGGTGTACAACTGTTTTCACGCCATTACAATTGTCAAAGCTATGCAGTAATAAATTGTTGCGTGCATCACGGCTTATGAGTACACTATCTTGGAGATTTAAATATTTATAACCAAAACAATAAGGACAGAACAATAAACAATCGGGGATAAACTCTCAGAAACCCAGTACTTGCAGTATTTAGTCATGATTACATCTCCAGTAGCCTTCTTCGTTTCCCACCATTTTCAACAGTCCGTCAAGGATAATTATCAGCAAGATGCGTTTTTATTTCCACATTCTCGTAATTGTCACTGATGCGTCGCGTAATATCCTTAACAATGCCTCGTGAACACAAGTCACGAATCTTCTGATTACGTAAGCTTCCCATTCCATCCGTCTTTGATGAGAAACGTGTTAAAAGAATTGGTTTAGGAAGACACTATAAAACATAACTCAGCCAACAAGCCTGTGGGCTGCCTCGTCAGGACGAAGTTACGTAATTTGTGTGGTAGAAGTTCGGTCAGCTTTTTGCTCCGATACTAGTAATTAAAGGAAAGTAGACACTATCTCAAGTTCCTGTAATGTCTGTAAGCATTCCAATTGTGCGTTGCTTCAGAGCTTCTGTTATATAAGAATGAATTACGTCCTCCAGAAGGTCGTTTTAGACTACTTAAATTTATAAACTTCATATAAAATACAACATAATAGGAAGCCGTGAAATCAAACTAAGGATTCCGATATCTTGCAAACTAAGGATACAAACATTATGACAACAATTATATTACGTTGCAGCTCTGATGTCGAAAGCAAAACTTGGAATTAAATTCCCCGTAAGATGTACAATGGTTGTTTCTTGTCTCAGGCGGAGGTATGTTGAAGTGCTAAACCCCGTAACGAAGCTCTGTCGTGTGCACCTCTAGTGTTAAGTAGGCTTACGTATAAACAGGTCTAGACTCAGAAACAGGGTTGGAAGAAACCTCTGTGAAGACAATGAATACTATTCGAAATTTTAAATGTGTTTACTATTACAGGACGTTACGTGAGTCAAAGTACAGTAAAATATTGTAATTCATTCAGTGTTCTGCCCAAGGGCAGGTCTTTCACTGCTAACCCAGCTTTCTCCAATCTTTCCTATTTTCTGCCTTCCTCTTTTCTCCTCATATGATCCATATATCTTAATGTCGTCTATCATCTGATATCTTCTGCTCCGAACTCTTCTACCGTTCACCATTCCTTCCAGTGCATCCTTCAGTACGCACTTTCTTCTCAGCCACTGACCCAACCAATTTCTTTTCCTTTTCCTGACCAGTTTCAGTATCATTCTTTCTTCACCCACTCTTTCCATCACAGCTTCATTTCTTATTCTGTCTCCACTTCACACGTTCCATTCTTCTCTATATCCACATTTCAAATGCTTCTATTCGCTTCTCTTCACTTCTTCGTAACGTCCATGTTTCTGCAATATTATAACATACTAATCTCAACAAAGAGAGAACAATGAAATTTACACTACTAGCTGTGGAGATTTCAACGCTGGTATAGTACATAAACATATCACCTTTTCATAAGGGAAGCTAAATTTATATATTTATATAACATATCACGACACAAGATATGAGATGCTTCAGAATGGAAATCAATTTCTTATACATGTATATAACAATATCTAAGGACAATATTAAATATTCTTCTATGCTTCTAAAGTTAGTGAACTTGATATCGAGTCGCAATCTAACTTCGACATGTACGCTAAATGAAAAGAACTAAATTATGAAAATTATGACTTGTTTACTCTCTTTTTCCTCTGTGTTGCTATTAATAATTATTCTTCTCAGTTTGTCAAAGATCTTAGAATTAAGGGAACTAATCGTGAGATAACCATGGGTAATTAAATACATAATACTTCATAATTCCTTGAGATAATCGAGACAATGCCAATTATAGAACAAATTCTCTCTGGAAATACAACAACTCTCAATGAATTAATTTTATCTTACATTCAAACATTCCTCTTTCTTATATCTCTCTTGAGCCCTCTTTGTTTTTTTCCCGTCCGCATGCTTACATTCTGTGTTTTATTCACATTTGGTTTCAGGATCTTTAGATTTAAAACACGCCTATAATACGCCTATAATGGTAATAGTACAATACCGTATAAACTGACAAATAGAACGAATGAATCATTTCTGTCAGATAATGAAGGCGAGGTTAGCTATGGCAGAGTTCGTGTAGACATTGCAGTTAAATGGACGACAAGAAAATGAGTATTCCATGTTTGGCTAACCTTGGCAAGAGTTCGTGATACATTACATTACGATTGCCTCTACATTCAGGATTCAACTCCGATATTTACTGTAAATTAAGATTATGGGAGATCCAGATTCATTCTCAATGTTACGACGACAGCATCATATACACAAAACTTATAGTCCGCAGTCCATCACTATCAATTACGTGAATTGTACTCGTATATTCATAGCAAAGCAGGGGAGTTTATTCCATTCTTAATTTTGGTATCAGGTTCACATTATATTTTAAGTAAGAAGTCCCTATATAAATCAGTATGTTTTTCTTCAGCTTTCTTGAATACTGAACACTCACTTTCAAAACTGTAACAATGCTAGGATTTGGTATCCATTTTACTCATTCGAACGCCAAGAGACCGCTGCAGCTTCACAGGACTTGCACAGACATCTAATCTCACGAAGTAGGCAACTTAAGTAACAAATTGTAGGCGATATTCCGACTATGTATATACCCTCTTCATTCAAGAACAGTGTAGTAATCTATAGCACTGAGTCCTCAGTTATATTTCCATTCCTAAGAAAATCATGCTACAGATAGTTATCGCCTCCGAAAGTATATCGTCCTTAACCAGGTTTGAATCACCAACTTCGAATGCAATGGTTCTTTTTTTACTTGGCTATTTAACGACGCTGTTTCAACTACGAGATTATTTGAAGGATTCAGAGCCATAGTGGGCCAAGCGCCATTTATTAAAAACAGAGAAAGCAATGGTTAAAGTTAAGTGAATAGCATAGTTTAATGAAGACTGACATATCATTTAGTTTTAATGTATATACTTTATATTACTTGCTATATGTTTCCATTGAATTATGATAATAACTTCATTTTAACCCTCGTTTTCTACGGTTTTAGTAAATGGCGCTTGGCCCACTATGATCTGAACCCTTCATTTAGCGTCGTTGGGATTGGTGATGGCGAGATGAGGCCGAGGATTCGCTGTAGATTGCCTTAGGGTGGGTTGGGGAAAACCTCGGAAAAAACCCAATCTGGCAATCAGCCCAAACGGAAATCGAACCCACGTCCGAGCGCAACTCCGGATCGATAGGCAAGCGGCTTAGCCGACTGAGCTATGCCGATGGCTCAATGGATCTAGGAAATAAGAGAATTGTTAGTAAGCTCATGTCGGAATCTCCCCATTAAACTGCGCACACAGCAGATAGGACATGATTGTAAGTTTATTGGGCGTGAAAACTTGGAATAATGCATTAAAAAGTAACGATGCCTACTTGGAGAGAGTAGTTGAGTTGCTATCCTCCGTGAATGCCTACGCTGTCACGAAACGTTCGAGATGAGATGATTTTGAACACTCAACGCGCTTTGTGAGCTGAGTTAGCGCTATCTACTCACGGCCGCCAGAGTTTTAGATATTTTTTTATTAAAGTTCTAATTTCGCAACCCTACAGTTAGTAAGCCTACGGGCAGCTAAATTTTTCTATTTCTCTATATGTCATGGAGATCTAACAATGTGTGCAGTTTGAGGGAAGGATTGGTCATCAGCTCTTCAACAGTTCCTTTGTAACCAATACATCTCACACAACAGTTTTCTTTATAAAATGTTCTGTTGCTATAAAGTCGTTTCTAAAGAGATGATAATGAGTGAACCTTTGTCCTTTTTCTTTCTGCCAACTGTATATAATTCAATGTACAGAAATAATTACTCATTTTTTAAAGTTCATCTAGAATTCCAACGCTTCAAGATAACTTTATTACCGGGATGTATAAAACGTTTCACAACAGGTGATGCCAGCATTTGAGATTTTTCCAGACCGTGTTCACGGAGGTCATCGGCCTCACCTTTCATATCCACGCTGAAGACACAGGATGAAAAATAAGCTTGTTAGCAACTTGTAATAAATTAACGCCAAAGCGATTTTTAAACGTTTAGATCATTGAAAGATGTACAAGACGAAGTAGTCAGTGTACATAATGGAATTCTGACAACATGAACAGAAATTTTGTGTGGACGCTCATCAGACTTAAGGAATTGTTTAACCTTGAACTTTAACTCTCACATGAAGTTATGGCTCATTATAAAGCATTATTTCCTCATTTTGTCGGTAAAGAACAGACAGTTGATTGCTAGACTCTAGAATGATAGCGGAAGCTGATGCGGCACTAACTTGTCCAGTTTCTTTATTTCAGCGACACAAGAATTAAATGAGGACCCCTGCGTAACGACCGTTGACTTCACTTGTTGCCATGGAAACTCGTTGCGATCATCATTACGTCTTTAACACTGCTACGTTATTCGAGAGCAAAGGGAACAGAAAAAAATAAAAACAAGCTTTCAATTTTATTATTATGGCTATAATTTAGTTTTATTATAGTCCACTTTGGTAACAAAAAATCTGCATTAATGCTAATCGTATCAATGGTATTTGAGAATTTAAAAGAGAAGTGTAGTTCTCACTTTACTTATTTTATTGTATTTCATAGATCTTACATGAGCATTGTAGTTTTGAGATGTGGAACAAGTAAGAACTACTAAATATATAAAGCAGATTAATTCAGTTTACAAGCATGAACAATAAAATTAATGAATTCTACAGAAGGCATGAATATGGAAAGACTTTCTTAATTCTGCTTTGATCTTTTTTATATTTGCCCTTGAGCTTTAAGATAATTAGGCAGTGCATTCAAGACCGTAATACCACAGTCTAGTATATACAGTCACAAAGCTTGAGTTGTGAGGGTGATGGGAACAATAGACTGTGCTGGTACTAATTCGCATTGTCTGTAATGAGGCGATATTAGCGATCCTAGTGGTTAGCAACTATCTATGGATGCATATTTACTACGTATTGAGCTTCGTGACTGTATATACTAGACTGTGGTAATGCATTAATACCGAACTCTTTTTTAGTAGCATCCGAGATTAACAGAGGGTAGATGGAGATCTGATTTGTCTCTAATATTAAAATTATGAATGTTCTGGTTAGTATAAATACAACTTCGTTTTAACATAAAACATTACCAGGAAGAGACTGTACTCACAAAGTAAGGTCAAGATCTCTAAATTTTTAAAAATCTTCTTATATAATATCCTATTATGCATACCTGTTATTATCCTAATAGATTTCTTTTGTAAAACAAAAATATGTTTAGCTTTAGATGAGTTGTTCAAGAATATTAATCCATATTTAATCATATGATGACAATGTGCAAAGTATGCCATTTTAAGGGTGTTTAAATCAACAACAGAAGATAAGGATCTTAATTCACAACAGGCAGAGCTCAGTTTGGGAGTAATGCATTTAATTGGAAATGATAATTCAATTCCAAACAACTTCGTGCTTAACAGATAGATCTTTTTAGACCAAATACTTTAATCTAATATTGAAGGAAAACTGGGCATTATTAGGTAAGTGTAGGCCTACTACATTTTCCAAAGCTTGAAGAGCTATCAACTGTCCCAGTCCATAGTCTGATTCAGTTCATTAAGAACATCAAAATATTGGACTGTTAGGATATTATAACGAAATGCGCAACAGATCTTTCAGGTCGCAGTGCTAGGGCTGTCATAGCCCTCCCCTTTTTAAATTCAATTCAGGTATGTGTACTAAGTTTAATTACACGTTTTATCAATGTTAAGTGTCAGGTTATTTCCACTACACCAATCATGCATTATATTTAGCCTAATATGGATTAGAAGTTTTTATAAAGTGATCATCAAATGCGTATATTCAATTTGTATCAAAATATTTACGAGTGTCAACAACTGCTTACTTCAAATGTTAAAAAAAAAAAAAGTTGACATAAAGAACTTATATGAAGAGTTTGACGAATTTTCCCTAGAAAATTATTTAATTCATTTCCGAAAGGGGAGAGAGAAAGACCACCAAAAAGGAAAGATAAACAGAAATGCTATAGTCAAAAGAGCTCAACATGTCTAACATTTATAGACGATAGTAAAGATAACAATGAAGACGAAGAGAGCAGGCTAAAAGGACAAATAACACCAAGAAGAATATAAAAGTGTAAGGAGGAAACGCAGGACAAACAGAAGCATCATCGAAGTATGCAGCCGGCTTTAGAAGTAAAGTCATTCCTGTTACAGGCAACGGAGTCTCACAGGATAGCAGAAGATTAAGGCTTATATACCTTAAGAGATAATCGGCATTATCAGTGAGTTGTAAATATCTGAATACCAAACAGACAAATAGGTAATAATAACAGTAATCATATAATCAGGAAGAAAATGACAAGCAAGAGAGATTAACCGCAAAAAGAGGCGGTATAAGTAAATGAAGTAACGGAGAAGGTTAGAAAGAGAAAGAACAGGAGGAAGGAATAGTAAGCAGGAGAATAGGAAGAGGCTAAGAACGAGCAGAAGACAATGAGGTTACGACTGAAAGCATCAGGAGCCAAACACTGAGAATCTTTGTGCAAAGTAAAGTTTAGTTGGATGATAATTTTCACACATTATCTATCCATCCCTATGAAAGTATGAAAAGAACGCTCATAGGCCCATCTTGCAGAAAGGTAACAATCGGACGGAATCGCCTAGTAAATCAAGAAAACAAACTGCAGCCGCACGGCCTTCTGGAGGCAGCAGAAGGTCGATGGTTGCCGGGATAATGCAAGCAACGCCTCCGCAGTCGAGCTACGAAATTCACTCCGTATGCCAGGACCAGGTGTGATTGTCCTAGGTCGGGCAGGACACAGGCATTGTTCGTGCACTAGAACTCGCGCAAGTATTGCTATCTTTTGTCACAAATGTAGCTCAGCCAGAAATTGGGTCGATCCCCAGTATTAGTCTGTGCAGTATGCGTAAACAAAGATGCAGTGAGGTAAATTCCCTTCTCTTCTGAATTCCTGAAAACATTTTCGTTCCACTGTTGCTCCGCATTCGCCAAGGAATGTTGCAACTTTTAAGGTTACCAAAAGAAAGAATTTATCTTATGCTGGTAATGTATTTTGCCACAATTTCAAAGGTACCGAGTTAGATTCCGATAGGAATTGGAATTTTATTTCCACCTCAAGGGTTTATGTGTATGTAACCCGCTTTGTAATTATGTGTCGTTTAAAGCAGTGGCCCTGTGGCCAGGTGACCACATTATCAAAACATTTCTAGCTTGAGAACGGAACAAGCATCAGTACTCAGTCCTTAAGGGTTCACGACAATCTTACATTGTCACACGCGTGTGGTGCCATTAGATAAATATCAGGTGTTACAAAAAATTGTATCTTCATATTGCAAAGAAGATTACATGGATAATTTAATGAAATCTAAAAGATACGTGCCTTCCTCACGATATTGCAATGACTGACTGTTGGCTAAAAAGCTATGTGAGCTCCAAACGCATAGGAAACTCATCTCATTCTGCCATTGATAATACCACTAAAGCTGCTTAGTTTCAGAAAAGAGTAAAGACCAGAAAAACTGACAAAATAAAACCCGTAGAAGAAAGAGTTTATTACCAAGTGCAAATATTCCATAGGATGCATCTTCCCCAAAAATTACATCAATGACCACATGACTGTACGTGTTACATAATACGTTTACCTGGGGAGGTGCTTTCACAAAGCTTCCCCCTTCGTGTCAGTACGATGTGTTGACATGTCGTGGAGAAAGAGTACGAGTGATGCCAGCGGCACTCGACGGTTACCTAACCTCGCCTTCATTAGCAATTCTCATAGCGACTGGAGAAAGTGCAGAGGGAACGAGGCTGTGTATCTGAACCAGCACTTCAATTGTTGCATGCGTATGACAAAGACTCTTGACTTCAAATTCCAGAGATACAGAGTTCAATTCTACTTGCAAAGTTAACTGAAGTTTTGTTTACTTCAAAATAGCCTACCCATAGGATCTGCAGTCCATTAGATCTACTGTTCAGCAAGCAATGTAAATTATTAGTTAGAAAAATTATGCTAATATGAACAAAAATGTGCAATTGCAATTAATATTAATAACAGGATAGGCCAATTAATAGTGCAGAAGGCTACAAATTCACTGGACCTGGTAAATATGATAGGCCAGTAGGTCTAATGGTATTTAGCACTACAAATTTAATGGGCCCTGGTTAATACTAGTGTAAGCTAATTAAGAGTGTTCAACACTACAAATTCACTGGACCGTGATAAATATGATGGGCCAGTTAATGGTGTTTAATACTACAAATTCAGTGCACCCTACGTAATACTAGGCTAAGCTAATTAACAGTTTTAAGAATACAAATTCAGTGGACTCTGCTTAATAATGGGGTAGACCAATTAATTGTGTTTAAGACTACAAAATTCAGTGCACCCTAGGTAATGATAGGGTAGGCAAATTAACTGTGTTTTAGACAACAGACTAAATGGATTCTGGTTATGTTTGCGGCACGGAAGTGCAGTATATCTCCCTCACACAGGGTGCGAATTAAGATTTCTGATGAGGGAGGGATTAGAATCCTAGCTAGAGGATACCACATATAAAATTATTATCCTCATTCTATACGGCTCAACGCTTGATCACACTGAGTTGCTTGTTTTGCATCTTGATCATAATAATAATTATATCCATGAACAGGCTTAAGATAAGATGTGTAATTCCTAAGTTATTGATTGTTGTCAGCTTGCCGGTGATGATAATACAGAAATATTTTCTTTGCTTACTTTGTACTTTATAAAGTACATATACTCGTATTAAAACAATTATATTTTGTGAGGGGGGGATATAATTTATCCCTGGCAGGGATATTAATATGAATTTTTTTGAGGAAGATAACTTTCCAACGTGGGGGGGGGGAATCCCCCCATCTCCCCGTTAATTCCCACCCTGCCCTCAAATAATGGGTGTGTGTGTCCTTTTCGCTTTTTTTTTTTCTGATCGTCTTAACTGGTGGTCTTCTGCCATGTTGACTACATGGCCAGAAATTTTAGTTACTTGTATAATTTTATTATGTTTAGTAGGTAATGTTTTATATCTCACAACAGTGAAAATGAAACACGTGACATTTAAAGTAGATGATGATGACATTGTATAGAAATTGTATAGCCGGTCTTGATGAGGTACTGGTTATCGTATTTGTCTCTGGACCGAAGACATATTGGGTAATTCTGTCCGAGAGGAATGAATTATTAAATGGAACAAATACTAAGTCCGACTTCTAAAATTGAGAATTAAAGCCATCGGTCCCAGATAATCTTTTCTTCTTGTGAGACAGGGATGAGATTTGGTGGACGAAGCTTATGTCTGCTAATTTATTGTTGTGAATGATGAAGTTACAGAGGTAATATAACGATGCAGATACTCTATCTTGTAGAAAAAATTAGATTCATAATTTCACTGATCCACAACGTACTACGTGAAGTAATATCTGATGACGACGTACTAGTACAAGAAGTGAGTATCTCTCAGTTAACCAATTAACAAACCAGACATAATAGATACAAATACATACACGGTCTTCTTGAGGTGAAATGTTAAATCAGAGCTTTTTTTTTTAATCGGCAGTAAGATGGGTGTGGCAAGGCATTCTTTTCGGTTATCTATCATATGCAGGGACATTTTCTGGCGTCTGCAATCTTGACAGCGAACGCGCGGCACGCATCGCTAATTTGCTGGCACCAAACTGATCCTTGGGACGTCCTCCCACATTCCGCTGCAGACTACGCACGCGTTGCCATGGGAAACCGTTTGCAAGAGTGGCACAACCAATCAGAAGCAAAAGCATTCATAACTTAAGAGTCAAACCATCATTATATTGATGTAGATAGAGTGAAATACTACAATCTATGATTTTATCAACGGCTTTTTTTTTTATCTCAGTTTCATTCTAAAACATAGTTCTCTTAAATCTAATTTCTACAATGTTTTTTTTTACTTTTGCGTTTTTGTATTGCTACCCATGTTTCTGAACCAAACAGTAGAGAAGTCTATTTTCCCTTTTTGATTTATTTCTCAACGTTCGATGAATGGTACCATATATCTTCCGGAATTTTGTTAATTTCTTGCTTGTGCCTTGTTCTATAACATTATTCGCATTTAATTCATAACCTAGAGAGTCAAAAGTTTATCTGCCCAATAGATGTTATCCTGAGTACAATTTCTTATGTCATTACTAATTTTCTCCAGAAAGCCATTATTTTATTTTTAACAATCGGTTCTTTCAAATATTCTTTTAACTAATGGCGGGTACTTGACTGTTCGTCATTCACCCTTTGAAGCCAGTTGTGTAGACCAATTTATTTACCGACAGAGTCGTTGCTCAGGACGCGCTACAGGAGGCTGGTCTACGCTACACCGGCGATGAGTTGATGATGGAGATTTGTTGGGATGCCACAGGGGAACCGGAGCTCCAGGAGAAACCCCCCCTGTGTTACCTGGACCACGGGCTTGTCCAACACGTTATAAATTGGACGTACTGCGGGGATCGAACCCGGCTCAACAGGACTGTAAGTCTAGCGCTCTAGCCACTAAACCACCGTGGGGATTTATTTCGAAATCATAATTCATGCTTATTTTTAGGTGGTACAGGGAAAGTTACAGACCATATTTTTTTTCATGATCGCCACATCGTCAGCATAAGATGAAACTTTAAAATGTATTTCCTGATTTAAATTTATGTTAACTAACAATTGATTTCCATTTTTAATACAGTAAAAAGAAAAAAAAAGTGGATTAAAGACTGTGTCCTTATCTGACGTCTAGGTTAATTTAAATTTCTTCAGTTTTTGTATTTATTGTATTAATTAAAATTAGTAAGAAAATCTTAAAATGTGATTTTGAATTAAACACTTGTCCAATTTTACTACAAGAGCTTCAAACAATCTCGTACCGCTTTTTATAATTATGTGCCATATGCATATTTAAGGGGTGAAATAATTAATAGATCGTGGGTGTAAACAAACCGTAGGCCTATACAGTTATTTACTTAAAAAATAATTTTATGACATTGATGAATGATGAGTAATTCTGTAAATATCATGGGATATAATTTAACACTTTCTTAATGTTTCCTAGAATTAGACAGTAAACGTACAATCCGTCAAAAGAATGAAGTGATTAAGAAAATGTTTTAAATGTCGAAAAGAGTTCATACCAAACGGACAGTTTAATGTACAGTAAGGTCCGAAAGTCTTGTCACCTCCCCCTTGTTTATATGTTGATGTGCATCCATTTTGAACATGTCATAGCAGATGTGTGACAATGGTTGATACTTTACATTCCAGTTTGTTTAGTGATCCAGAACATCAGCGTGGGCACCATCATTGTCGCGGCACAAAATGATGCGGCGCCATGTCCTGTGTGAAATTTTCCGCAGCAAAGGCGGTGTGATTTCCCTTTGGGGAATGCAGCATGCCTCGAAACATCGATACCAGACAATTGAAGATTTGAAGCAAGCTGTTAGGGAGGCATTTAGGGAAATCACACCTCCTTTGCTGAGGAAAATTTCACACAGAACATGGCGCCGCGACAATGATGGTCTCATACTGATGTTCTGGATCAATAAACAAGCTGGAATGTAAAGTATCAACCATTGTCACACATCTGCTATGACATGTTCAAAATAGTGGATGCACATCAACATACAAGTAAGGGGGCGGAGTGACAAGACTTCCGAACCTTACTGTATGTAGTGAAGAAGAAGAAGAAGAAGAAGAAGAAGAAGAAGAAGAAGAAGAAGAAGAAGAAGAAGAAGAATTGAAGAACCGGTTGCGTTATGTTAACATTATACGAGCTTTGCACAAATATTGGTCCTTGTCTCATAACAAATAAAACATGAATACACTTGACGTTCAAGTGAGAAAGGTTTTCGCTTGCCATGCACTTGCTTAAGACGTGAATATACATACACAAAGAAGAGCTACGATCCAACGCTTGCGGTATGGTCGCTTGGTTGCGTACTACTGAATGCTATTTATGTGTGCATATTTGTTTATTTTATTAAAGGTGTATTTTTAAATGCCTGCCAAAAGGTATTTGAACTGAACAGCTAAATAGCAACGACTCTTGTAAAATTCCAAAGTGGACTTGAAAGTTTTGGAGATGGCGACACAGCAACTGCGCAATAACATGTCAACATTACAAGATGCACCTGATGCGACATGGCTGCTGGAAGCTGGCCAGGAACCAGTCACGCCACTTCCTAGGAGGCCATGTTCCCAAGAGACGTGGACCAACTGCAATGAATGGAACAACTGCATTGTGTCACCAGAACGCGAACCGCGTGAGATAACTTAGCGAAGTGTCTTTTGTTCTGGATAGAGCAACAATTGGAGCAGCCTTCGTTATCTGCAAAGAGCAGTAGTTGGCATTCTCAGACTGTTGACAGTGCACGCCAATCATTCTTATCTTACATAAGCGGCAGAAAAGTTCAATGGACCCGCAAAATGGAACTGGAAACTGAAGCCACGATCACTTTGGTGAACATTAAGGGGTTAGGTACAGCTTACAGCAGTAAAATTTTTGGAAAGATTCAACATTTTTTTCCTCCATTACTGTATCTTGTACAATAATTAAAATTGGTATGTATAAAACACTGTCCTGCTATATGAAATATATTTACGGTTTAAAAAAATTACTTATTTTTTTTAATTCAAAATTGTGGCAGTTTACTGTGTAGTGATAAAGCATTTCCCTCATAACTCAAAAACTTGTTAACTTTTTCATGTTCTCTCTCTTTTATTTCACTGCTGAAACCCATGTTTACAATATCATGCTCTTACAACTACATTCCTTAATAATTTTTTTTGTGTTAGAAGAAAATACTGATATTTGTCCATTTTTTTTAAATAAATTTATTTTTATCAGACCACCTATCAAAGTTAGAGAAGTGATCTTGCAACATACATGCATAAACACACACAAAAAATTTCATCACAGAATGTTGGATAGTTTTTAATTTATGTGGAAAACGCTTCATCACTGCATAGTAAATTGAATTTAAAAAAAATTGTAAATAATTTTTTTAAATCGTAAAAATATGTTTTTCATATAGCAGAAGGACAGTGTTTTACACATACTAATTTTCATTATTGTACAAGATACAGTAGGCCTAATGGAGGAAAAAAAAGTTTAATATTTCCAAAATTTTACTGCTGTAAGCTGTACCTAACCCCTTAAATGGTACGATTAAATACACCTTCTTTCTATCTATAGGCCTACTCTATAAAAAGAAAGTACTGTGGTGCAATAAAAATGATTTTTTTAGTAGAGATATATCAGCTAAACCAAGAAAGTGTTCAGGGAAAATTGTTATATTTACTCCTGAAAATGTACGAGTAATTAATTACAAATTGTACTTTCAATCATTTTGGATTTATGGTTAATTTACTTAAATATATTCACCAAAGAGTTAAAACTATTTTTCGGCATATCGTCCATAAGTATCTGTACTGTGTATGAAGTTTTCACTTAAAAACTTTCGAACAGAATTTATTCATATTCAGGATACACGATATGAATTGATTCTTTCGAGAATAATGCACATAAAATATAGGTAGTTTTATTAAAAAAACTAAGCTATGACATAGTAATTCTTCTTTAATTTCAGAGACATGTGTCGTCATTATCACCATATACGAAGTTGTGTATTAAACAGCAAGCAAAAAACCTCTGTTTCCAAGTAACTGTTTAATAACTTCAAGTAATGTATTTGTATATGTATGTTTTGAATTACAGTAAATGTAGGCTATACATTTACAACATAAACTGAAAACTTTTATACGTCTCTAGAAGTTCACAGTGAATGTGGTGACATTTACTGTATTTGTATATTTTCTTGTCTTATGTTTTATTGTCCTACTTACTGTACCACATTTCAAAATAAATAAATTTAAGGAATAAAATATCGGCGTATAAAGGCAAAAAATTACTCCAATCGTAAGATAATGATAGTTAATGCTACTCTTGTGACGATAATACGTGGAATAAAAATATATATCATATGGATCTATATGATATATATTTTTATTCCATCTACGTAGCCTAGATGAATTCGTTTTTTATTTAAAAAATTTATTATCAAAGTAGAGGAAATAAATACGCTTTTTAGACACTTCTTCAATAAGAAATGAGCTCAATAAAAGATTACCGATGCCGGTACTGTCAAATGCACAACAGTTTCGAAATGTGTTTATCTGCATGGAGAAATACTGTCGTGTTACATTTCAGCAAGCATGCCGTAAAATTAGTAGCAGATCTGTTTGTAACCTGTTTTCCCTTTCAATTGCTCTGCAAGACATGCTGGGAATAATAGCCATTGTTGCTTGCTTTTGCGTCACCCAGTATCAGCAACTGCTAGTACGGCGACGTTCTATTGAGAGTGTCAATGGAGTGGAACATCACCTGCATAATGGTAGAGTGCACTGGCCTCGTCAAACTGTCCCGAAGGCTGTCCCCATTTATCCAGAAGGTCGAATCAACGGTAGAATTCACATTTTACCAAGTGTACACAGTATAGCATTAGAAGAGTGCATAAGCCGCAATTTGTGTAACGGGAAAATATGGTCAACAAAGCAATAAAACTACTATATTTCTTGCAACAGACATGGACGATTCTGGTATTTGTTGACTACTTGTGCCTATTAGTAACTTGCAGCATTTGGCGTCAGCCTATAACGTTTTCTTTATGCTATAGGATAGTATTTAAAATCTATTAGTCGATTCAGTCAAGAAGCATTCATATAAAATGTAGTAATTTTAATTGCATAACACATAATTTGAAATGTTTATTATAAAACACAGTCCATTTGTTAATTTCCTTCTTGAAACGTTTATTACATAAATTTATTTCACTGGTCTCTAATGAAACAGTTCAGAACTCAGTTCTTGGAAATGGAAAATATTTTATACTAAGAAATTACAGGAAAATTAGGGTGAAGATAGAATAATGCTGCAACTGATCAGGAAGAGAAAAAGAAATTGGTTTGGACTAGTGGTGAATCGTCATTAAGAACCAGTGGGGTCGAGTCCTATCAAGAATAAAGTGTAATGTGTAGGCATTTTTCGCGAATGAAGTATTTACGAAATTAAAAAAATGAGCATACATTTAACAGTGATAAAAATTACTGAATACAAAATCAATCCAAAAGCAAGAGCAGAAAGCTGAAAGAAAGATACGAACCTAGTACAAAGGTATACTATACTAAATTTATGACTAGATTAAACCTCTGATAAACACAGATTGCAGTTGATGTGCAGTCGAGAAACACGCAATATCGTTAAAATAAACAATTTAAAAAATGACTGATCGTCTAGTATGTTTTTCACTACAACAATGCGTTTCTAGAACACGATCACTATTAAGTATCCGAAAAATGATAAAAGAAAAGCATCTATGGAATAATTTACTGTTGAAGGAATGCATTTCAAAATATTTGTCGTGTTAATTAAATGAAACACACCCTGACATAGATTTCGGAATTAAGAAACCAGACTTGTGTCGTTAAGATGTCCTCGAAACACAAAATTGTGGCCAAATTTAAAACAAAAAATGGCTTAATTATGATACGAAAGTTATCAAGACAGTTCTATATTGAGAAAGCAAGTCAAAGTGAGCCACACGGAAACTCAAAACGTGCGTTAGTAGTAAGATATAAAATGCACGCTGGAAATAGATCACGAGAGAACAGCTCAGTAATAATTTTGTTCGCTTGAGCTGAAAGTACTGAGAGAGCGAATGTCTTTAATTGAACGATTTGCTGTGTCGCCAATGTATTTTTCTTTTTGTGTCCCAGATGGCGGCTCGAGTGGGCAGAAGAACGAGTTTCAGACAGGTTGCGAGGACAACAACGCAAACAGCTGACTGTCTAGATTCGCTTGCTTCATACCTGAAGTCTGAGTTTCGATCACCATGTCGTGTTTTAAACAACTAACCCCTACGTCAAAAATATTTGTCTATCAATGAACATTCAAGTACGAAGGGACTCAGTCTCACCCTCATACAGACGCACAGAGACGTAACAAATTATTTTCACGCAGTACTTTATGTTAAATGCTAATAAATCAACTCTCTTCTCTTACTGTTTTCACAGGTGTGGCGTATCAACGACTAAGGCGTAGTTTTGACGTTGCGTAAATGTCACGCTATAATGGATCCGAAATAGCCTCGGGAACAATTTAATATTTGTCCGTTGTCAACGTAAGGTTCTGTATTGTCTCGGTGTCCTACTGTACCCATAGCTCCAAAGTTTTTTGTGTCCATCCTGTACAGATATGGAAATAAAATTGGGAGCTCCCTTAGGCCTATTGTATGTTTCGCTTACAACACACTGTGCATGTGCAGTAAACAAAAGCATCTGTATATACGCTACTTGTGGACAGTCGTACGAAATAGTTGCCTACATACTCCCATCAAGACTCGCTCCACATTTTAATTCCGTATCTGTACATAAGGCTGAAAGGACTAAACGGGCAAATTCTGGCAAGAGTAAAATGTCTAACGAAGAGGAAGACCCGTTTGCCTAATTGTTATCAAGTGTTTAGGCCTATACTAAGATTCGAAATTCGTTAATTCAGGGTCGTTGACTTTTGGAGGCGATAAAAATGTTTAGCATGTTTCCTTCAAAAGGAAAGTAAAGGTAAATACAATGTGCTGTAGACATGGCGCTTTAAAGAATCCAGATAAAATTGTGGATCAACTGTTTCTCGGCTCACAAATTACCCTGTTTTGTAAATATATCTATGCGAGTCAAGGTCTAATTGCGACTGAAGGTATATTTGTAGGAAATATTATGTAAAACCGCATAGACTATAATGAACAGATCAGGAAACAAAATAGGGCCAAACACACCTAAAAAATCTCAGTATTTAAAGGATATAAAAGGAGTAAAGTCTAATTCAATTTAGATCAAAGTGAGGTTTACAAGATAATTTTCTACTACAGCACGCCGAAAGTTCCTTTGATAGTTTCTGAAACTGTGAATTCTGTGTGGTTCTACATTTAACTACAGGTTGTAAACTATATAAATTGCCAAAATTATATAGACATAACATGTCGGCCTACTGAACAAAATGTCTAGTGAAACTCAATTATACCTTATAATTTTATTTTTAATTTGTAAAATATTTTGTTTTTAAGATTGACAGTAGCCTACTAGGCTACTTGTTTACATTTCGACTAAACGTGAATCCAGCTGTCAATGACCTTGCGCCCAACACATACCAATACACAACACAGTAACAAACGACTGCTTCAGAGTACATATCGGAACATTTTGAGATAATTTAAATCATTAAAGTTAAAAAGCTTTAAAGAAAAGCATATGTTTTGAAAGCATAAGAAAGAAGTTAAAATCTTCTATTAACTTTACTTAAATTAATACACTTAAACCAAACACAAAAATAAATCAATTTTAACTCCCAAGTAAATAATAAATGTATTCTCTTTTTGAAAAAAGTTAGATTCACAAAACACATTATTTTCTGGAAAAATCTCGACAGTTACAGATATTATATGACTTTTCCCTCCAGTTATTTATGTTCTACCACTAGTATGTTCTTACTACTTTATATCGTTTGTATCATGGAAAAAAAAACTCTAAAAATGTTTACATAAAATAACCTACATGCATATAGCCAAATCGCATCTTATTATACAGAAGAGGATTTGGCGTAACTTGTTGGTTACTGTTTAGCATGAATGTCGTTGAACACGTTTGATGAATTCTCCACCCTATATCGATATAGGCCTAAATAAAGTACAATACAAAATATCGAACACAATGTTCGTTTTTACAGAGTGGAAGGAAACATAATTCACACGAGTTTAGATCAGGTCATTAAGAAACAAATTTATCAAATAATGTTTTTGACAATGACCAATAATCTACCGATAATTTGCAGTTTTTAGAGAAAATTAAGTACAACACATAGCAATGCTGATCTGCAGTGGGATGAGATTAATTCTACCTGGGATACTCTGGTTACAGCGCTGTCCGCTTTCCACAGCCCCATTACTACAGTTGATGAGTGAAATTTACAATTCCTCTTTAGGTGATTACTCAAAACCTGTACTTCCTATAACTAAATTACTACTAAAACATAGTCATAAACAGCTTCTCTACATTTTTCTAGAATTCAGAATCAAATTTTTAATAAAAAATACAATTATTTAAATCAGAGATATCAAAGCGCCTGCACTGCATGCTATCAAGAACTCGCACAATTCCTTAAGAGCGATGATCCTATTTTAGCTCGCTAAAAGCGAACCTTGTCGGATTTGTATTGCTTATAGTATGAGCAAGCAATACAGGCGCTTTGACATCCCTGATTTATACCATACGCAAAGGAACAAAATCATGTTACAACTTTTTATTCATATTATAGGAATATTATCTGGGAAGGAATGTAAGTCCCTTTCCACCATAAATTTAGTTTCGTCTATAGGTCTAACTGACGAGGAAAGGGGGGGGGGAATCCCGGAGAGCCGTGTCAAGCAAGTGTTCTAGCATCCTGACAAAACGTTATTTAAATGCAGGATTTAAGCAGTTTTTGGAAGCTGTTTTTCTCTAGCCTTACGGCTATATGACAGCTGTATGCCCTTTAGGTACCTATTTACTTCTTTTGAAGCATTAGTCCAACTTAATAATTTTGGATGGCTCTCTTGTCAGGATAAGGAGAGAAAAACAAAGGAACGTGAGCGAAAATAGAAATCAGATGAAAGAAAGGAAGCTACACAGAAAGAAGAGAAGGAAGGGATTAAGAAAACAAAAAGAAAGAATGATACGTAAGTAACCATATGGAGATAGAAAGTATGTATTTTCAGCTGAAGTTATCAGTCATTCATGAATTCACTTTGAGTCGTAGAGCGACATAGTTCTTACTAGGTTCGTTCTAACAAGCGGTTCATGGATCAGTTCATGTACGGTTCCTGTACCATCTTATGCGCATGCGCTAGTTGAGCATCTGCTATGGGATTGAAACTGGACTGGACGCTGTTGGAACGCTTTCGCGGATCGTTTTGTACTAAATCCAGAGATGCTATAGCTGTGATCATCTTTGCTAAGAACGGGATGCTTAATTATTATCGTTTCGCAGAAAATAGAATTTCGATCATTTTCTATAAAAAGATGACCAAAAAATATGGAAGGCAAGAATTCCGATAATTCAACGTCGTGTATTGGGGGACTCTCATCTAAAAATAGTTCTTTTTTTAATTATTAATGTATGTACGTTATTTATTATATTTTCAATCAAAGCTGCATGTTGAAATTGTAATTAATTGTTTCAATACCCAAATAATTTCCATTCCCTTTCTTTTTGGCGAAAATTTAAATTAAATCTCTAGTTTTATTATTCGTCTGTACTGTAACTTTTCATCTTTAACCTCATTGATGTGAACAGTCGATCATGTCTTTCATCAGTATCCAGGAGACGTTGGTGAGCTTATGCGCATGCGCGTCTTGCGTACTCTTCCGTACATGCCTCAATCCACGGACTATTTCTGACCGTTCCGAACCCGTGTCAAAAGCTTGTTGGAACGCCCGACTGCATACATGTTTCCGGTTCAGGACTGGTTCGGATTGTGTTGGAACGCTTTTTTTGTACTGCGCATGCTCACGATGGTTACGGACGGTTCCTGACTGTTGTTGGAACGAACCTACTGGCAACATCGGGCATATTCCCATGGCGATGCGGTGACGCTGGTGGAATGATTCTCAAGGTGACATGGGTAGACCAGACTTGAGCCAGTAATGGCAGCAACTTGCTAAGGGGACATAAAACAGGCAAGCTTAGAGACCCTATGATACGAAAATTGATCATTAAGTAGGGTTCCCTCGGTAATAGTTCCTTCCATCCAAGTTGTTTTCCTGTGTACACAATACTCACGATCCTACGCTACTTCACCTTGAGCTTATGGAAGCTGGAACAACAATCACAGCTGACGGGTACAGTGCAACATTACGACGATTAAAGGCGGCAATTCGCAGGAAGGGGCCTGGTCTTCTATCAAGAGGTGTTAAACTCCTTCACGATAATGCTATACATCACTCTACACAGCGAAACACAGAACTTTTTGCTGTCACTTCACTGGAACATTATGGAGCATCCTCCTTACAGCCCGGATTTAGGCCCCATCCGATTTTCATTTGTTTAGGACACTGAAAAAATATCTCGGAGAAAGATGATTTCTTGATCACACTATTGTACAAGATTGGTTGAAACATCAAGGGCTGGTTATGCATTAGGACATTTTCATCAACTCAATTTCTCCAGGAATTCCTGGGATTGAATAGGTAAGTCTAAAGGTCTGTGAGTCTCCACATTTCAATCTGTATCTATACTATAATACCTATGATTGAGGTTCTGGCTAACTTGTATTATCAGGCAGTACATCTCACTTGGCGATGTGTCAGAGAAAGAACAATAATTATCTGTATGCATCTGAAGTCTGATTAATGTAATATGTAGCTAATCGGCGATGTATGCAATGGAGGGGGAAAAGGAACTGGTCACCCTACCCCATTATCTCTTGACCTAGTTGCCTCATAAGTGGTGCTTTGTTGGTATCATCCGTGAGATTCAGAAACATCTTCGAACTACAGTATAAAAAGTTGATTTAGTAGTCATTCATTAAAAATGCATCTATAATATGAAATCAATATAAATTTTTAAGTCACAGCTGTAACCTTGCAGCGTGAGACTGCCTTGACATACACGCAACAATCCGTTAGCTCTGCGAGAAGTGTGTTCACAAAGTCACGACACACATCGGCGTGCTGTGCGTCTGACAGATTAATTCCGAATTAAAAGGCTGGCCTGGCATGCAAGCGATCTGGTATTCGCGGGCTCGGGGGAGTTTCGGGCAGACACGCGACAGAGGGAAATGTTGTCCGTTCGCGTAACACATTTACATGCTCTGCTCGCATTCAAAATCCCATACATGAGAAATGTCGCATTTCGTATCTCTTCGAATGTTCCCACTACGAACTCTGAAACACGGTAAATTACTTTCCCACACAATTATCGTCATTGTTTAGCCAGCTGAAACATTTCAACACGGTTTAGCCAGCCCAAAGCAGTCAATAAACTTCATTCGAGATGCCGGCCAGTTTATATTCCAGGATACACTACAGATTACTTATTTATTGTACACCTATATTTGTTCAGTGTAAGTATATCTCCTGTAAACAGATGCAAGCAGCCAGGAATTCATAACTGGCCGTCTGCCGCAGCACAGTCGATAAGTATTAATAATGTAACGTGGCATAAATTCTTATGTTAACCGTATAAAATCACTCACGCAAACTATAGTCTACATCACACTTATTCGTACATTAATCGGTATGCAATAACGAGTAATAATTCCCGAAAGGAGAATTCAGTCCGCTGAAATACAGTAACTTCTCCACATGTGGAGGCGTGCGTGTGGGGCAAGTCCTATTATGTCACCTATCAACCATCAGCCTCGAGCGCGGAATGATACAAACCAGCTTTGTTTACGTGAAGTAGAACTATCTTTCTTACACTGAACAGACAATAGATAATGTTTTACCATAAGAGGCCTCTGCTATCTGAAAACTGTCCGCGAAGCAGGGAACTTGGTAGTATAAGGCAGGCCTGGACGCTAATAACTCTATTGAGTCATGCACATCACCCCTTAGCTTCCCACTCCATCTTCCTCGGCTGAGACAGTAATTTTAAAGGCATATTGGTTCCGTTAAGTGCAATGTTAATTGATAAAAGAGTTCTATTCAGTCAATACTTAACATAAAAACACAATAAAACATGTTATAACAACATTTAAACAGGTTTAAAAACTGTTAAATGTTGTTATAACATGTTTTATTGTGTTTTTATGTTAAGTATCGACTGAATAGAACTCTTTTATCAATTGAGGCAGTAATGTTTTGGTGCGGTACAAACAGACAGGAAGGTCAGTGACAGATTGTATCAGGCGGGCATCATAGCTTTTACAAACTTTCGGCTCTCGCTGGTCGCCTAAAATTCACCACTGATACACAGAGCCTCACTGTGCGTTTGTTTATAAGGCGGTGTAAGCGAAAAGGACATGGGCTTCTTTCATTTTCCCCCTTATGCTCATGGCTGGCATAAAGAACAGTTGAACGACAACTTTGTTTGGGTCACACTTCATAACAATTAACTTCCGACTACTTTTCTTTTGAAGGAAACAATACTAAAAATCTTCATTATCTTTAAAAATCCTTTGCAGTCGACCGGATTTGAACTCACGACCTTTAACTCCAATGGAAATTATGATAATCACATGGCAAATAAGAAGTTTTATCTGTCTCTCTTTTCTTTCTATCGAAACTCTTATACTCTTTTTTTTTTCTCTCTCTCTGTTCCAGCTATTTTGCTTCTCTCTTTCATCCTGCATTTTTCCTTCCTTCCATCCTCTTTTTCCATTTCTTTTAAGAGCACCAGGAGGAGAGAGTTTTCCTTTCATTTTTTTTAGGGGAATTTAATTCCCATAATATTTGCAAATTTAGGGGAAAACATTAAATCTGAATATTTGATCGACAAAGCCGTTGTATGGCAGGTGTTCTCAAGTTATTTCCCTTCTCATGCTAGTAGGCCTACTCTTATTTCCATTTAAATATTAATTATTGCTGAATCGTCTCGTTTTTTTTTCTCAACCGTCTTAAATAAAGACGATAAGAATTGTTATCAATAATGCTTCAGAAAGTTACCAAAGAAGAAGTGACACGAAGACTTTTTTTTATAGCTATCACTTGACCTCCCTCTGGACGCCTACATACAATGGACAGTATTGCCGTAAATATCCCTTCACATTACGGAACAAGTGAAAGTTGTCGGTGCCGAGTCGAGTCTCTGGAAGTACAACCATCTTCCAGCGCTAAATTTATAGCCGGACTTCGAATAATTCACTCGTAGGAAAATTTAAAGGTGATAAGCAAATTTAAATCTGTTCAATAATGTTCATAGACATAATAATAATAATAATAATAATAATAATAATAATAATAATAATAATACTTATTATTATTATTATTATTATTATTATTATTATTCATTCGTGCCGGAATTTTGTCCCGCAGGAGCTCTTTTACATGCCAGTAAGTCTACTGACATGAGCCTGTCGCATTTAAGCACACTTAAAGGCCATCGACCTGGCCCGAGATCGAACCCGCAACCTCGGGCATAGAAGGCCAGCGCTATACCAACCCTGCCAACCAGGCTGACAATAGAGGAAAAGGAGTCGTCAAATTCAACAGATTCAAAATCTTTCAGCATGCCAAAATTTCAATTTTGATACAGATAAGGGAGGAAAAGGATATCTGCACAATAATGACATGAATATCTGCTACTGCATGAAACTGACACACAATAGCCATACAACAAAAATCAATATAAAGTAGTTGTTTTGAGGTTATGATCCACTTTTCCCTCTTGGATTTGTTTTGTATCTTGCAGCAGTACTTCCATTACATCGGGACTCGTTTAAAATCTTTCTTTATATTTATATAATGATATGAATGTGTTCTTAGTTATTGGAGAAAGAATATCCCTTATCCTATTAAATTCAATAAGCCCCATCTTTATTCGAGTCACTAAAACTGCTGCTAAATAACATTACAATTGTTTTAACCCTGGACTGCTCACACTGTTTTGGACATCATTACTACTCTCCTGAAGTATGTTCTCACCCTACGACGTTTCTCTCCTCTCTCTCTCCACTACAGATAATTGAAACTTTTATATTGTCTTTGAATAGCCCACTCTATTATTAGATTAAACTACAGAAGAAAATGGAGTAATCTGGGGTGATGCGTCATGTCGGGGAGCATTACAGGGTTAATTTAACTCTTATTGGCGTCCAGTTGCTCATAAAATGAATTTAACAAACGTGTATTTCTTTTATGGGTAATTTGATGCACTTTAAACTTTACTCACCTAAGAATAATTTTATTGTAGGAAATGTTTACTACCTTTACAAGTGAAATTTACATAATACTCCATTTCGAAGCAAAACATTTGTAAAGTACGCAAAATTTAATTTGTAAAAATTCGAATTTTTTTTTGTATAACTCAACTTTACAAATTCAGATTGTGAAGCAGAAATTTACAACTCAAAAAGAAAAATAGTAATTTACAAGTATAAAGTTTATTGTAAACATTGTGAAACAAGCACCTAATGGTACCCAACTGTATTTTCATGAAAAACTGTTTAAGTGTTTTTTCCAAAATTAGTAGGACTACAGTCCTGTAACATCTTAATGACGAGGTGTCGCTGAATAAAAAGTGACGCACAGCCACCTTGTACCCCTATATTACGAAACTGTGCTAATCACAAACATTAACACCGCGACCTTCCTTGACCAGTGAAGGACAGCGGCCGCGATGTTAACCTATACATATCGGGTACACACGTATATGAACGGAGATATTGCTTTAATTTGTTTTCCACGAATTGGGAAATCGCGTCACATAGCCACTGATCATATCATGATGTACGCAACTATCGTCGTGGACATGAATGTTAATTCGTTGCGTATGTGACATCCGCAGCTGACATTTGCTCAACGACTAAAATTGCGTGAAAGTTAATGTCGTAGATTCGAATCCAGCCGTATAAATTGCAGCTTTTTGGCTTACTTTGCTGGCCCCTTCAGCTATTCGGTTAGGACACTGAATAATAAAATTCCTGTTCTCTCTAATAACGAGATAATGACCGCTTCATGGGATGAATTGAATTTCTGGATGGGGACACTACGACTCAGTACCGCGACCTTTCAAGATCTATTGTGCTAACCCTCACGCTTGGCGCATTTCCAAACCATAACGGCTGCGTACCCAGATTTCGAGCAGGCAATCCCAGTCGTTCTTAGGCCAGCCCCCTCCGTGTGCCGCCAGCTGGCGTTCGGAAATGCTATGGAATGACGACGAAATGGACGGAGTAATGAAGATATCTAATATGGGGAAAGGGAGAAGACCAGGAAAAACCCAACTGCAACATTTTCCGCCATGTGTCACTAGTGATTTTTCAACTCGAACCCAGATTTCTTGGATGACAGGCTGAAGATCTGACCATACAGCCACCGCAGGGGTTTCGTGGGACGATTGCTAACATATTCCGGTTCCAATCTCTCTCCACCGATAACAAAATACTGCTTTTACGTATGTCCCTCCGGCAGCGCCTCCTCTCTAGGTTACCACTGAACAAACTTGAGATATGCCTTCGTAGGATTGAATCCGCTATAAAGTCTATAGTTATCCTCTGCTGTTTTGTCACACAAAAACTATCCTTTGGGTTCTTTAGACAACGGTGCTTTGATAAATATTTTTCTGTGTCAATTATATGGTGTACTGTGTGTTGTAATCTGTTGTTTAACCTTGTTAACTGCTTCTCCTTCGGAACACTTTGTCATCCCAAATGACCGCTCTGTACCTAAAGAAATGGAATCAATGAGCATACATAGGGAAATACATCCGCTTTCTCACTGTCTATGGTTTCACAATGTCCAGGAATGCAGATTAGTTTTACTCAATTACAGTTTTTTAGGACAACAAGTTCTCTTGGACATTAAGGAACCAGTTCAAACGCCACTTTTCACTGTTTAATGGATTGAGTGTTGACTAGCAATCAGCAGTTATCAGATTACTTATTTACTTAAGTTCTTCAGTTACTTTTACGTACACATCGTAAAGTGACATACATTTCTGTCTGCAAGACAGTGGAAAAGCCGTTCTGTGGCTCAAGGACCAGTGCGCTGGCGGGTTGATTACATATTATACAAGCTGAACGGATGCGCAGTCAAAGCTGAAAACGGCAAAGTCTTTAGAAACTGATGACCGTGTGATGTGCCAGAATCTACTCTTCAACCCTACTTGGCATGGACTCCATTAAAACATTGCGTTTGATGTTGTAATGATCCCACCTTACTTGAGTCCGAAATGTGTCCACATAATGTTTCAAAAATTAGAACAGGGTAAACACGGTTTACTCCTACAACGTTATTGAAAACCTTGATAGTCAATGTCCGACAAAGAACAGGTTCTGCGACAGCCTATCTAGAAATATTTTATACACTCGTTCAGTGAACCGAAAAGTTTATAGCCTTCTTCATATCAGCAAGTCTTTGTGACTTGTACATAGCGAATGATAAAACTGACTTTATGGCAATGTGATTACTTTCAACAAGGCACAACCATAGCTCAATCAGCTGACGGATTATTATTAAATGGAGAGAGGTTCGAAACTCGGCAAATCCAGTCAGATTTGTTTTTCTGAAGAAGGATTTTCTAAAATATTCTCATTTTCCATGCCAGTATAGGCAGAACGACCTTAGCTTCATTATCGGTATATCATCTGTCTCTGAACTTTAACAGTGTTATATGAACAATGGCGTTATTAAAAACGTAAAGAAGGCAAATGGAAAATAACACTGTAGGCTTATATTAATTACTGCAACTCATCGTCAAAATTTCGTCGAAGTTTTTGACTTTATAACGCGTTCAAGAATTCGAGAGTTAAAAGCTAGTCCGACCATCTTCATTCTGATCTTCGCTATTCTTTCGTTTGACTTTTGTACTAGCCTTCCTTAGGTGTATTATTTTAAAAGGGCTTGGTGGTGCAAGTTTGAAGCATCTTCTTATCATTTGGTCTTGGGTATAAAGTAGAATTGAACTATTTTTTGTCTTGTTAATTCCTTGTTCGTTTTCTGTTCATTATTCCAATAGGCCTACATTAATTACATATACAAAGGGAGCCAATGCAATTGAAATTATAAACATAGGTTGTTTTCGTCACATTCGGGTATTTTAATGTTTACAATAAAAATCTATCCTTCATGCTTAATGTCTCATGAATGATGCATAATTGGTGTCACTTATGAGGTTCTAAACCTGCCTTCTGAGAGTTGATTAAACAACATTAGAATGAGTGTAAGCGTGAACGAGGCATGATGATGCCACGTGTCCTTAGTAGACACCCTGCTCACAAACACAAGTAAAGCGAACTACAGGGTCACTATGAAACAAATTCCTTACTCCTAAACAAGTACAGTATGCTTCAGTTTAGCAATGTATATGATATTATGCACTACTAGTTGAAATAAAGGGCTTAAAACAAGACGAAAGCACAGAAGTGGGTAGAGGAATTCGGAAGACAGTATGTCTGTGTAAGCAGCGATACAATTGTGTGTAATTTACGTAAGACTGACATAATCTGTTCTAAAAGATGGTATTTACAGCAGCAGTGTAATTAAAAAACATATAACCTAAACCATTTGAAACTGATAGAGAGAAGAGAATCTGACGATCTATCTTCAACTAGTAATCCAGTGCCAGCGTACGAATTTAGCAGAAATCTGTATGAAATGATGGTGAGTAACAAAATTCCGTTCAACAAAGTTGAGGACAGTTAAATTTTACAGCAAATATTAATCTAATATATACAAATATTTCATTCAGAGAAGTGCCTATGTTACAATTGTGCCGGTGTTTTAAGTTAAAATTTTACAATAAAGATTATCGCAATATAAGCTTAGACTTAGACATTGAATTAAGAGCGGTACCTATGTTACAGTTACACCGGTGTTTTATGTTAAAACTTTACAACAAATAATATCATAATATGGGCTTAAACATTACATTGAGAGCGGTACCTATGAAACTGTAACATTGTCGATCATTATTAAAGCACGATTATTAGCAAATTACGCACCGAAATCAATTACTTTTATTTACTATTGTTCGTAAAGTGAGTCACTGTTTCATATATTTAAATTTCATACAAAATGCATTACAAATAATTACAAAATTGCAAATAAACAAGAAATATTGCTTTAAAATGACAAAAAAAAAGGCATTTATTATTGAGTTAGTAAAAAACACCTTAAAAAAGGCAAATACAGGAAAAATAAAAATTGGCCCTATCACTTTGATTTACCCCAAATCACACACACACACATATATATATATATATATATATATATATATATATATATATATATATATATATATATACGAAAATCATGATTTACTTCCACCAGTAAAAAAGGAATTTTGCCAAACATCCGGGCTCTAGTTATGAGGTACAGTTAAAATGTTATATGTGCTTTACATTTAGAGCAAACATTTTAAACGAATTAGTGATGAATTAATTAAGGTTTTAAAATTACACATTTTATTGGGTCACCATTTAAATTAAACAATAAAAATGAAATTCCACACCTCTGTCTCACTCCCGCATTTGTTTCAACCGTTCCTCAAAACTTCCCGCACTACATAGAATAGCGCAATTTATTGATAATGTGGTATTTGCAATCATCTCTTTCCGTCTCGAATTTTATTGAAGTGAGACTCGAGAACAATGGGGATTACAGGAGATCATAATAATGTGAACCCGAACACATTCAGTTAAGAATGCCATTCCGCGTCCCGTGACTTCTCGTTATCTATCGTACTTCGTACTACAGATACTGCGTCGGTGTTATGGCATTCCTAGAGAGCGGAAATACTGATGCGTTAAAAGCAGCTTACCTATGCGTGTCTGGAGCCACTGCATTGCAAAACATTTTAAAATTCCTACGTATGTCAGTATTTTAATTAATGCTGCTGTCGAAGCGATATTTTATCGTATGGAGAAACAGAAATTCAGCCACGCGTGATATAATTCCACTAAGACAGGGAAGAAAACTTTCGCTTTTCCGGGATGGATTCATGCTTTTAGACTAATACTGACCCGTCGTGCACTCTATATGCGACGATTGTTTCAGTCCGACGGGTGACGTTCATGAATCGGATGCTGACGTACATCTACTGCCCCCAAAATTTTACCTCAGCCTATTTCCAAGTACTGTCGATATATAAAGTAAGGGGGAAGGTGTAATGTTGATGGAATGAAAAAGTGAAACGAGAGTAACCCGAAAAATAAATAAATTCCATCACGATGTGGCCCGGACTCGATCCCGGCTATAGCGCTGAACCACATATGTGACTCTGCATGTATGGTATGTAAGCACCATTGACGGCCTAAGTATACAATTTGTAATCATAACGCGTGATAGCCTATATAAGCATGCATAAAAATAAATAAGAATTAGATTGAAAGAAAAAAGGTAAAATCATACTAAAATTAACTGATGTATTAAAACTAACGAGTTCATGGGAAAACTCTGTTTGTCCCTCTAAGCATGTTTATTCTACAACTGTTACCATTTCTGGACTTTTCGACCTCTCAACACCAGTGGCGTAGCATGAAATTTTGAGCAGGGGAAGCTAACTCAAGTTGTCTTTCATGTGCATATGAGAAAACGTATTACAAAAATATAGTCTTAAAATAAATAGTAGTCAATGTCAAGCCAGCAGTCCGAAGATAGGTTGGAACCTCGTAAGTAACATCAATAAGGCATGATCTCAAATGGTACGCAGTAAAATATGATTTCATGGTTTACACATATCTCTAACAAATAGACACGGTCATTTGTTTTTTAAATCGCACTTTTGTTCGTAAGTCAGTCTTGATAATAGAATTGTCCTAAAAATTCAAGTAAATTGGTGTCAGGAACTGTTATTTCACTCATTATTTATTATATCAGCCACAATGCACACTAACACTTCAACTGAACACAACTCACGAAAGGGATAACTCGGAAACTAAATGATTTGCAATGTCGAAGCTAGCTTCTAGCGAGCCTTGCGACCAGGGTAGTTTAGTTAGAAAGGGATGGAAAATCTGCGGGGTGGGTTACACAGAAGAATGAATGAAAGAAACCGGTCTGCTTGGAAGCTGGTGTGTGCAGGCTTCTTATTTACTGTTCCATCACGAATCATCCTGAGCTGCCGCATCACAATATTTAACGCATAAATATAAATTATATTAAAATTAATAAACAATTTTGTTCATAAATTGCAGGTTTATTATGAAATTATTATTAACTGGGGAAGCTAAGCTTTTTAGCTTACATTGACGCTACGCCACTGCTCAACCCACGGACAATCGGGGAGACACCCGTCAATTTTATTGAAGACAGCATGATCTCTAAGACGAAGGAGAACCCAAAGACAAGGGACATCCATGCTCTAGACGGGATTCGAATCCATTATCACTATTTCCACGCAACGTTAAATTGCGCGCCTTCATCGTGGCGTCTTGGGACAACACGTTCTGTTTGATGTATTGTGAAGACACCTGTACCGCCGAACAGAATGCTACATAACTCCTATGTCTACCCTACAAGCAAACTATAAGAACACGTGACTCATTTCGCACATGTGTTTATCTTATCAGGCAAAGAGATATCGTGTGATAATCGCAATTAGAGTGGAATATCACCTGTGTATGTACACGGAACAGCTCTATTATTGGTCTCTTTGTCTGCGTCCTTAAGGAAAAAAGACGACTAAACAGACCCACAAGTAAGCCTAAGCTACGTCCTATGTATACTTCCATTTCCAATACCCTCACGTGTAGAGATATCGGTGCAAGACACGCATCACAGAGTGAAGAATTGTAGAGATCAATGGTACAATATCGTAATTAAAATGTTAAAATTCGATCTCTGAACAAAGACTTCGTTTGTTGTTTAGTCAGCTGTCCGAAGACAATTCTGAACCTCACAAGTGATATCAAAAAAACACCACTTATGAGGCAAATAGGCCAAGAGAGTTAATGGGTAGAGTGGCCAGTTCCTTTCCCCCTCCATTGCATGCATCGTCGACTAGCTACATATAACACTAGTCAGACTTCAGATGCATACAAACAAATGTTCTTCCTCTGACACATAATATCGTCAAGTGAGATGTACTGCCTAATAATATTGTACATTTACATATCAGCCAGAACCTCAATTAGAGGATTAGAGGATTCAAATGCAGCAATTCTCACTTCAGTACTACTCAACTATGGAGCTGGACCATGACGACGCTTGTTGGAACATTTTATATTCAACTTTTCTGTCGCTTTAGTTATCACGAGTTTCAAAGATTCGAACCACGAATGATTACCGACGACAGGATTCGAGCTTTTACAGCTACTGTTGTGAAACATTCATGTTGTTTTGATCGATTAAGTATTTTCATTTAAAATTAGTATTAACTAGAATTTTGTAGTATCACTTGTAGCGTCTTAGGTCACACCCTATACAAAATACGATCTCACATAGAAATTAATTATTTACTTGGCCTAATATTTGGTTTCGTATCGTAATTTTTTCTCGTACATTTTGTTTTTACCTTAAAACCAAATACTATTTCTTTACTTCACGGAAATGTTGAGCCATATTTGTAGTATTATTGTAACACCCGTAAAAAAAAAAAAAGAACTTAATCTTAGAACCGGTGTGTACTAGTTCGGTCCCATGGTCAAAAATATATAGTAGTTCGGTCCGGAGCCAAGAAGTAAACAATACTAGTTCGGTCCGGATCAATAAGTTAACAGTACTAGTTCGGTCCCGGATCGAAAATAGAGCAGTATTGGTTGGAAATCAACATTTTCCTTCCCATTCTATGCAGGCTTAGGATTGTCATAAGACAGCAAGCAGGAACGGGTAAATTCGTGACTCGAGACAGCAAACTACAAAATTGCCTGCCCCTTCTTTAAGGCATGGTTAAAAATGTTGATTATCATGTACATTGTACAGTATGAACCTTAGTCAAAACTTCTTAAACTTCAAAGTAGTCAATGATACTAGAAGCTATGTTTTTGGGAGAAATTTGTAGGACAGTGTTTTTATATATTGGAGTCTGTTTATTGATTTAGATACAAATTCTGCCATTTTGTCTCTAATATATTGTTTTTTTAATTGGTCTGATATTTTTGTTGCTGGACTTCTAATTTGTATGTAAGTGTCAATTTGAATTCGTTTTAGAACGTCTATTAATTGAAAGGTGTTAGGTGATTCACAACTGTTTGTCGTTCTTTCTGTCGTAGCTACGAATTCAAAGAATGCTTACCAGTGACTGAAATGACAGTTAGGTACGACCGCGCCTAATTATAAAAAACAAGTTCGAATAAGTATTACTACCAACATCAAAACACGCCAGTATCGATATCATACCAATATAAAAAAGTAGGATTCAATACGACAGCTAGTTCATAATATATACTTGACATTCTCTTTGATAAATATATAACTTGTCTATACCTGTATAGTTCGGACCGAATTAGTACTGTACCTTTCTGAACCCCGGACGGAATTAGTACTGTACCTTTCTGAACCTCGGACCGATTAGTACTGTACCTTTCTGAACCCCGGACCGAATTAGTATTGTACTTTTCTGAACCCCGGACCGAATTAGTACTGTACCTTTCTGAACCCCGGACCGAATTAGTATTGTACTTTTCTGAACCCCGGACCGAATTAGTATTGTACCTTTCTGAACCTCGGACCGATTAGTACTGTACCTTTCTGAACCCCAGACCGAATTAGTACTGTATATTTCAGGTGTGTATCTGATGGGATCGAACTAGTATGCAGCCATCTAAACGAATCGGTAACTGGGCGGCATAAGGACAAACAGTTCTCTACACATCATTTCATAAAATTGCAGTTTACAAGAAAATTCACTTCATTGTCAGAATAGAGAAAGTTTAAGTGAAATTTCCAGCAAACAATGAGATGTTATTTCGCATCTCACTTAGGGTCACTGTACAGAATACCAACTGAGCAAGCTTGATACTGGCGGTAGCTCTCTATTAGGTTCATTTACAACCACATAATCGTATTGGAGGCACACCGCTAGCCGAACAGCTGGACTCTAATATAGAGCGTTCGCTTTCCACGCCTGGTAACCTGAGCTCGAATTCCTGAAGTCCAAGTGGAATTTATAGTGGACAAAGTAGGCCTAGTACTCCCGTTTCTCCAACCGGCATTCCACCATTGCCCCATTAATCACCATCATGTGGTACTATATAGATCGCTCCTCATGGTGCAACGAGGGCAACGCTAAGAAGGTAAAAAGATCTACAGCAGCCGCGGCGAAAATGCGACTCACGAGCACATTGTGGCTCGCAGTGCTTTTCTCTCGCTTCCTACCTACAACCCCCACCCTCTTACTCACTGGAGTCAAACTCCGTTCTATTTGTATTTGTCTCGGACCTGCGAGTGGCGTATCGTCGCAATATCTCTCTCGAAACCATGTACCTCTATAAAAAACGAAAGTTTCAAGTAGGATGGGAGGATGCATTCTTTTACTTACAATATGATGAAAATATTAAAAGTATGATTTGTTCACAAATATTACTAGGAAAACGGTTGTATAACATAAAACGACATTATAAGTTACTACATGTTACTGATGAAATATTAAAAGGTTAAGTATTATTATTATTATTATTATTATTATTATCATCATCATCTCTGTACGTCGATTCTTTTACAGCAGATGTATGAATAATGCGGTTAGATTTTCAATTTAAACTCACAGATTTACAATGTGACGTTAAATGGAAGCTAGATGTAAGGACTTGACAGATACTGAACTTTTCAAATCTTTGGAAAAAAATAAATATTTGAAGCTTCGTTCTTTCGCTTCCTCTGTTGTAGCCATGTTCGCTGTAACTTACGTTTGTGAAAAATTATTTTCAACAATGAAAATAGTAAAAATCAAATTTAGATCACGACTGACAGACAAATACCTTCGTGATCAACTACGATTGGTAGTAAGTGACATAATTCCTGATTTTGAAACTTTGCCGCAGAGACATTCTGAAGACAGTTAATTTTAGGTTGTGATAATGTGTCCTATGTTTTCTTGTTCATTTCTTTCTTCGTTACACGTCCTAAACATTAACTTCCCCTTCGGTTGTCTGCCTCCTTCCATAGGTGCTATGCATGTTGCAGCTTACACAGTGGCTCGGCGCACCATGGCCTTTTCGCCACGGCTGATCTACAGTTACTGTGTGTCACTTCTAGAGGACGCTTGGTTGAATGACGCAGAAGCAAGACAAGTAAAAAATAATCGTATTAATAAATACTGCAAAATGAACGAACATATTACAGATACTTTACCACAGAAAACGAAAAAATGAAGGAACTTCATAACCGTCTCACTGAGAACATGTAGTTTCGAGGATTTCAGTGACCGATTCACTAATGTAACCGAACGGGTTCCCTTGATAAAAAATCAGAAATCAAAGACATCAAACCGAAAACTAGAGATGGAACCTCGATACTTACATTACTCAGTAGTATCGAAGAAAACAGAAATACACCTGTTCCCTGTCCAATATAATGCATGCGTCGCCTCTACCCTTTTCATATTATCAGTCGGTTCAATTAGTGAATACTGAACAACAAAAAACTGGTAGTGTGGAAAGAGTACCAACCTTTCAGCTTATAACTGTCAACTTGTCAAAACAACTTAAGTTATAAATAACTACATAAGCAATACTGTAAATACAAAAGAAGAATAAACCGTAGATTCGTAGAACTAGTTACAATACTTGTAATTTAAAATAAAAGCAGTGATGCAAGGGGAATTAAATCGATAGTGTGAGAAGAGATGTAATATCTAGCTATCTACAATAACAGTTTTTGGGAGAAGAAGAAAAGGGTGCTATTCTTAATGTTTTCAAAATTAGAATTCACTATAAAAGACATAGGCCTACTATGTTATACTTTCCTAACCCTTCCTTCTCAGCTTCGAGATTTCTTTTAGCAGGTTAGTGTTACTGTCAATATTGTAGTGTGTAGTTCGTTTGTGTCTAACTATTCATCAACGTGCAGTATATTGTGTATCATCTAGAAAATTTACAAAGACGTTTTTAACAACTGAGTATCGAGTATTGGGTATCGGTGTCAAAATTTTGGTATCGGTATCGGGTATCGAGTATCGTCCCATCCCTACCGAAAACCATAGAACCGTTGAATAGCCAGAAATTGTATAATTTTCTTGCCACTTCTAAATTTTTAGTAATAAACCTATTATGAGCAGCTAACTTGTCTTTAAGAAAAACTGCATTCCTTTCGTCTTCAGAGAAAGTCGTAATTATGTAACGATTAAATGACTCATAGAATTTTCTAGTACTGGATTGGTTAACATATTACTGCAGGAGAAATGCGTTTTCTTCATATAAAAATTCCAATAACTGGTGTCCTTGCGCTGTGCTGACCATGTCCAAATATGCAATAATTGTTCGTGAGTGTTCAATTACTGCGTTATTATTCCCAAATAGAAAATTGTAATGTGTCAATGTGAAACTTGATAAATGAAGAGCAGACAGAAAAGATACACTATCGCCTTAGGAAGTAAAGACCACTACGATAGGACGGGCCACCGGCGTAGCTCGGTCAGTTAAGGGACTCGTCTGCCGAACCGGAGTTGCGTTCGGGCACGGATTCGATTCCCGCTCGGACTGATTACCTGGTTGGATTTTTTCCGAGGTTTCCCCCAATCGTAAAGCAAATGTCAGGTAACCTATAGCGAATCCCCGGCCTTATCTCACTATCACCAATCCCATCGACGCTAAGTAACCTAGTAGTTGATACAGCATCGTTAAATAATCAAGTTAAAGAAAAAAGATATGACAGGGAGGGAGACGAAAGTCGAAACGAAAACAATCTCCCTAGGAAAAAAAGAAAAAGTCCGAAATACTTCCTTTCCTTTGGATGGGGGTTTTGAAGAGAGGACTGGTATCCCACCCAAGTAACAATTTATTTTTAATGCTCTAACGTTTCTCGAAATACAGCGAACTAATATGATGGCTATTGTAAAAAATTTTGAATATCGGCAATAAGATTAAAACCGTGGCAATTAAAGGTAAATTACCAGTAAGAACAAAGATAAGATAAGTGGATAAAATAATTGAACAAGTGAAACTTTTCGGATATTTAAAACTCCATGCCTTATATCAGCGGTCGTCAGCACAGAGCACTCTGAGGCTAGCATCTCTTACCCGCGGAGAACACAGTGCACCATGGTGCACTCGTAGCTGCTAGCGGGAATGCTCTCTACCTCTTCCTGCTGCACGACGGGGCACATGGGACGGCTCCGCTTACCCTTTGCACATTTCATCGAGTGCTGATGACCACTGCCTTATATGAAAGGGATATCGATTTGGATGAAAAATTAAACAAGTTGAGAAGTGTAGTGTGTGGAAATATTCACAGAAATTTTAAAAATAAAACAAAAGGATACTGGTATAAAATGTTTCAATATAGTTACATTGTCAGTTCTAATGTATAGAAGTGAATTAAGAACAATTAATAATAATAATAATAATAATAATAATAATAATAATAATAATAATAATAATAATGGGAAAAAAATCTCAGGCAGCTCTAATGAAATTTCTAATACTTTGGGATACACCCTATTAGAAAGAGAAAGAAATGTTGAAGTGAAACAAGAATTACAGGAAATATCAATATTAGACAAAATAACGTTAAATGACAGAAGATGGCATGAATATTTAGAAAGAATGTTAGAAAACAGACTGCCAGCAGTAGCTATGAGATACGGACCGAAGGAAAAGAGGAATTTAAATAGACCGAGAAAAAAATGTGCCTCGGAACAGGCAAAATGGCCTGAACTTTGAAGAGAAGAATATGAAATTGATCATTATTAGTGAAAGGGATTTGGAGTATTATAAAGAATGGTGAAACGTAGTATAGATATTCGTAGATCAGTGACTGTCAAGCGAGCTGCGTCACAGAGCATGGACGAGTACAGTCCACTTCATACAAACGTACACGCAACGTGCTGTAAACGTATTTCAGAATAAACATATGGAATAGTTTAATGATATATAGTGGCCTATATACATAATCTGTATTTCACTTTGAACTACATGTGTTTTTCTTGGCAACGCACAAAACATCAATAAACAACATTACAAATATACATAATTAAATATCAATGTCTGCGTCCTCGCGTGTCAGGGGAAATATTGATGGCTGATAGTTGTCTTCTGTATGGAACTCGACTCTGAATATGTGTGTTTTTCTGTCAGGAGCGTGCTAAATTAAAACCTTTATTTACAATATCATGAAATATGATAATATGTACACAACGTACACTACAGTATTTAGAATATATATATATATATATATATATATATATATATATATATATAATAAGTTATTACAATATTTACAAGATAGCCTAATAGAGTATCATTAAATGTTGAACAAAATGTACAGCCAAACGAAATGGCATTTTCAATTAATGCTATGTTTTGGTGATGAAACAATTATTCCTGCTGTGCCTTGTTATAATAAATTGTAAATATCATTTTCAAATTTTCTAAACACAACTTTGCTCTTTTGCAAGGAAGGAAATTTTTAACATGGAAAAACTCCGCTCTACATCTGCAGAGACAATTGGAGAGTACTTGAAACAAAATACGTCAATTAAATTCACATGTTGAACGACGTCATTGGGATACGTGTTTGTTAGTGCATCTGAAATCAGACTGAGAATACTGTACCTATCATTTTTAATCAAAACTCTGTTCATTTTTTTACCAACACGTTTCGCTACTTCACCTTCTACTGCACTCAGTTTATTTACAGTAGTACTCATAATATTTATTTGCTTAACTAGTTCTACTCCTGACTGTACTAATCGAATAATGGCATCCGGTAAATATAAAAAATTTGACTTAATATCCATGATTTATTTTTTTATTATTCTATCATTTAGCAGTTCCTGGCATATTTGAATCGCAGTCGAAAAACTGGACCACTTTCTTCACAGATTGGAGGTGATGTGCGAAATAATAATTATTGCAAGCTTCTAACCATGACCCCCATCTCTTAAGAACTGGACATGGGGGAAGCGATAATTTAGGGAATTATTTCCTGAATTTTGATACTCGATCTTAGCTTTTACAAATATAGTCTTTCAATTTTGTATTGTTAGTTGGTTTCACTTTCGGCATTGTACATGCACTTCACTACGCTGAACTGCAAACCTGCATGTTGAAGTTCTTATGCGACAACTGTCCCGTTCACCTGTTGTTGACGTGCAGAGATCTGCGAGTATGTCATGGAGGGGAGGACTTGGTATAAAGGGTTGTAAACAAATGACTGTGTAGATGTCAATACTAGCTTTTACTAGTCCAAATTCCGTTCCCTAATCATTATAATTCGTTTGTTGGTTACAATATTCAAGATGAGAAGAGGTGGTTTGACGATTTCGATGTAACACGATGATGGAGATATGGTGGTGGTGATATATTCTTCCTTTCCAGTGCAGTCTTATTAGTGGAAAACACTTAGATGATGGTAATTATAGTCCATGTTGTGTTGGCAGTGGTAATGACAAAACTCTTACACTGCTTCATAGGAATTATCATTAGAAGATACCGCGGGCAATCATTATTTATTTAGCAGAATATCTCTGAAGATATACCAGCCTCGCAGAAGCAATGAATGTTTCCAAAATGAAAACCTTCGGCAATTTCGGACAGGAAACGCCTGCCACATTCAGAATGTAGGATAATGGGTGTGGAATGCTGACCGCGGTCCAGCTCGTCATTTGTTTCTGTGTCATCATCACAGCAAGCAAACTGGATCATTCAGTCATGAGATCGCTCTCATTCATACATCAGTCCATTCATAAACACACTGATGAGTCGGGCCGGTTCTACTTCCGCTCTAGCCACGTGGAGTGTCTGCGAAACCACAACTGAGTCCTCACAACACAACATATCTCTTTCTGACTGAAATATTTCATAGTCTATAAGAACTAAACGGATAAGTTATAACATGAAAACAATGACAGTTATATTGTATACGCTAATAATAAAATTACCCCATAAGACTTTTATGTCTAAAATGACGAATAGTTGTATTAATGTTATGTTTTATTTAACGAAGCTCGCAACTGCAGAGGTTATATCAGCGTCACCGGATGTGCCGGAATTTTGTCCCGCAGGAGTTCTTTTACATGCCAGTAAATCTACTGACATGAGCCTGTCGCATTTAAACACACTTAAATGCCATCGACGTGGCCTGGGATCGAACCCGCAACCTTGGGCATAGAAAGCCAGCGCTATACCAACTCGGCAACCAGGTCGACTGTATTAATGTTAAGGCCAGACTTGTTATAGGCCTAATTCAAGATCTGCAAACTACAGTGTGTTCGTAGATCGGCCGGACCACTGAAACATTCAAATTTGAAAATTATACTCAATAATTGTTCCTTTTAAATTTATTCATGTTTATTTTTTATTTCATCATCTTTGATTAAAAGTTTTCTTGTTTATTTCATCAACCCTAATTAAAACTTTTCTAACACTTGTTTATATTATTTAGGTTATGTTATAACGGTCCGGCCGAGCTACGACGCACAGTATATCTGCGACGTCTATGGAATTTCAGTTTACGATTATATCTGGTGGTTGCCACACTTGTTATCATTTGTTTTGCTCAAACCAGTTCCACATATGCCAATTGCGCATTTGTTTCTCTGCTTGTTTGTATCTTTTGTTTAAAACAACTCCTTATCGTTCGCTACTTTCACAACATAATCGCACAATGTTTATTTGCATTTGTTTAGAGAATCCGCTACGTCTTCTCATTAATTTTCGACGTAGAAAAAAATGTTCTTAATTTTATAAAAATTGCCAATAAAATTGAAATGAATACATTTTTCACATAGCATGATTTGCAGCTGTTAAATTTGCCTAATATGCACTCAAAATAAAAATAGGGGACATTGTTGTTCTAGTGTTCCTGGTGAATCAGAGTGCAGGTGTACTATCCAAGTACAGAATGTGCCGATACAAAGAGACTTAGACATACTGCACATTCAGTGCTTGGCTTAGTGTCACAGAGTAACACGGTTATGTTACAAATTGTTGACATTTGGGGGAACGCATAATTTCCTGTGGAACAAATTTTCCTTCATCATAGCATTCACCTGACCTTACATCACCCGATGTTTGCGTGTGGGATATGTTAAGAGTACATTTTTATGGACAATATACCGATAACAATGAAATTGTGGAATTACGGGAAAAGCCGGTGGCTTTCTTTTACTAACTGCAACAACTGCTATTTACAAACATGTCTGAGAATCTACGTGGACTTTATGAATGTTATAAAAGATAATGGAAAAAAATTTGAAATGAACCTGGAATTTTGTTTTGCAAAGGTATGTTTATGTTCCAGTTTATTAAGGTGCTCTAGGTTCTACTTAATGCTGTTAATAGGTTACTAGTTACATAAAAGTGAAGTATTCGTTTGCAGTAGGCCTACTATACAGATAGAAGTCATTAAATTTTTCGTAACTAAACATATTGAAAATCTTCCATATTTTAACCAATTCAGACACAATAAGTAAATTGAATTTAGTAGTTTCCCATTGTAAGCCGCGTCTCTGGCTACAGTGCTAGCGCGCTGGCCTTCCATTCAGGTTCGATCCTCGGATATTCTGACATTTGTGTACAAAGCAGACGCTGCAGAGGGTTTTTCTCGGTATACTCCTGTTTCCCTAGATCATTTCACCAACACTCTTCACCTCCTTATTTCATCTATCATCTGCAATAGTAAAAATAAGCTGGAGTGAAGGCTTAGGAGTAGTACAGCTTTCTGATGCTGACGTAGGAAGGACTTGGGGCTCCGGGTCCCTGGGGGCTCATCAGACTACTTGTATGCGGGCGAGACCTGACTATCAGGACCGAGACAGGATGGCCCACCTGTCAGCGTCGGATTCACGAATGCCACCCAGGTCACCTGCCATATTTGGACAATGATCACACGTAAGAGAGCACAATGGGCCAAACCGTGTCTAAGTGTAAAGCCAAGCCAAACCCCCATTGTAAACTTGTCGGGATGTGTTCTCATAATATTTTATAAAGGATACTATAGGCCTATATTATAATTATTAATTAATAGTTGACAAGGACATAAAGGAAGCAGGACAGACAAAACTTTTTTTGTCGGTTTAACTGCTTTTATTCAATTCATTTTATTATACTCTATATTTTGCTTATAAATGCAATTGACGTAGTTAAGGACGGAATGAAAACTTCACCTGATCATGTATGTATACATCTGTAATTACAGATTTCAGTTGATTAACAAAGGGTATGGATCACAGTTATGACCAGGCAGCGCATTTTTGTTCCCAAACAAGTTAGGAAAGTTATCGGTTAGTATATCCTGGAGTTTTAGAGTTCAAACTGACCCTAAATGCTTACGTTAGGACGCTACGAAAGGTACAACCTAGCTTCGGTACGTAGAAATAACGGAGCATGACAACTGTAGTAAGTGGGAGTGCTACTAAATTGAAATGGTCTGTCCAGCTACTTTTTAACCATAGAAACGCACTAACACTGCGAAAATAGCTCTGTACAAAATATTAGTGCTACATATGACAGGAAATATAATTAGATCGATGATAATACTGAACTAATATATACAATATATATCATAGAACATAACAGTAAACATGATAACACATTAACTGTAAATACTCTGTATATAACATATACAATTAATTAATTTAACGAAATCAACTCCGTTACAGTGAACAAAAACATATATTCTGAGATTATGAAATTCATATTTTTACTATAATTGCCAGTAAAAATTTAAGCTAAGAAAATGTTCTTTCTACGTCACATGACGTTACAGGGACAAAATAATAATAACAACAAAATCAATATATAAAGTATCAATATTTACATTTTACACAATATATGCAAATAATTCGTTTATTAAAACCTATCCAATTGCAGCGAACGAAAACATATGAAGACATTACTACAAAAACAACCCTTGTCAAAATTGCTATTTTTCAGGAAGACAATGAAAAATAAAAGAATAACACATGTCGCCTATTTCCGTTCAACCGGTATTTTATCTTTGAGTCTATTGCACTTGACATGGGCCGTTTTGAAGTCTATAAAGATTTAAAATGGTAGCAAATGTGTCCTTAACTCAATTTCATTAAAAATGACTAGGGTTGTTTTTTTGTAATAATGGCTTCATATATTCTGAGTTATGAATTGCAAATCTTTTACGAACATCACATACAATTTGTTTAAACTAAGAGAATGTTCTTTCTACATCATATGACGTTACAGAGGCATAGGCTATTTATAATACATTACATCATTATTAATGAATGATCTCAAGCGTACCTGCTTGCAATTAGACCTGGCTTATGCATCCACGTGACATAATAGATGTAGCATGTAATAGACGTAGCTACAGTACCAGAAGAAACTACTCGATCCGCTGCACGTTTGGGAACGAAAATACTCAGCCTGGTTATGACACAAGCCCATGTTTATGGTCACGAGGATTTATATTCGTAAACGAACAATTTAAGTAAATATTACCTTCGTACTGGTTGCACGATCGCTCACCTCTGCCGAGACACGTAGACGTTGACACAGCTTTCGCTCTCCATGGGCTATCGCGTCACGGATTTTTAATTGAAACAAAATTTCGACCATGAAAGTGACAGTTGCAGAATAGGGATGAAGCGAAAGTGAGGGCGAAATGAAACATTAGGAAAGGACAGGTAAGACGAGAAACGATAAGACAGAGCATATTCAACTGGAAAATCGATAGTCACCAACCGAGCTGCCTGAACGATCAAAATTAAGGTTCTGTTGGAGTGGAATGCTGCGAGAATACGAGTTAAATCCACGTCGAGCACTTCCGTATCAGAATGCTGTAATGAAATCTTTTTCTGTCCATAATTCAAACTCCTCCACATTAAAATTGCAAGAGACACACACTATGAAACGTAAGTCAATTAGACTAGTCAAATAATGGAAGGACGCTACGATGTGTGGGTGAGGAAATCACTCCAGAGTAAACGAGCGAAGGTCCGTCAAGGTCGAGTCATCTGTTACTTCCTCTGTCCGCTTCCAAGGCACAGGGTCAGCCGTACCGTTATGAGACGATCCGCCCTCCAAAGAATCAGGTGAAACACAATATATGAGAGAGAGATCACAGGGGAGAGAGAAAGGAACTTTTGGAGAAATAAAAGAAGTAGCACTGCCCAATTCAAAAATATGTGGCGATCTCTGGATTAACAAAAATGTACGACTAATCACTAATCACAATAATGTCTTCAAATATAATGCACTATGAGTGTCTAACCAACTTACTCCTCTTGCTACTTCATAAATTTATTATTAAATATCCACTATTTGTACTGCTACATTAATCTTACGAATTCAACTACACGCCAATGCGCTAGTATCTATCACAACCTTACTTGATACAGCGTCGTTAAATAACCAAATAAAAAATCTATCACAAAAAGGAGACGGGTAATAGTATTCTCTTTACTTGAGATTTGAAACCCAAAGACATTAAAACCGTCCGATACTTTCAAGGGACTATCTTAACAAAATCTCCTCGGCGGCGGAATGAAATTTCTATAAAGAGAAGGCCTGTACGAATCAGAATATCAAATGGAATTATGAGAAAGAATTGTGTATGATTCCCGTGCTTAGAAAATATAATTGAGAAATTACTTGTCAATATACTTAACTTTATTTCAATCGTTAATTATGTATGGAATTATAGGATGGGGTAGCTTATTTAAAACCAATCTTAATCCACTTTATTTATTACAGAAGAAAATAATTAAAATATGTCTTCATAAACCTATTGATTTTCCATCTCAAAAATTATTTTTAGACTTTAATGTTCTTAAAATAAGACAAATTTATTATATTGTATTAATAAAATTCATACATAAAAATCGAAATAATTTTGAATTGTATTTTCATAGTTATGAAACAAAAGGTATAAATTCTTCAAGATTGTTTGAACCAAAATGCAACACTATTACAGTATTTAATCATAGTAGTAATTTAAGCCCAAGAATATATGACAAATTTATATTTAAATATCCTAATCTTGTCAATTCTAATAGCTGTAGTATTAAATTTAAAAAGTTGTGTATGGATTTTATAAATAATGAAAAATTGTAAATTTAGATTTATATATTCTCATTGTGTAGTAGACATAAGACAAATTTTATTATATACTTCTTAATTTAAATTCAGGAATCCGCCCCTGAGCACGAGATCTACTCTTTCAGGGGTGAGCTAAAGTTTTACCTGTTTATATTATATTTTATGTTACAATTATTAGCAAAATAAATAAATTAAAATAAAATAGAACCAACTACAGCAGACAGCTCAATACAATGCCTATTAAAAGACCATCAAAAGTATGAATTTTACACAACTGAAAGGAAGAAAGACCATAACGGATCTATTTAAGATAGAGAAAAAATGGGTTTGAAAACTCGGAATAAGCCGCAACGACTAAACCGTGAAATAAGGAATGAAAAGAAAAAAAATAGAGTTAATTCCCCACAAAAATAGTCAATACTATGAAATTTTAAAGATGGAAAAAGTGATGGGATGTTATAAGTTGTAACTTCAGTGGAAATTGCCTTCTGCAACTGCGGTTTGAAATTGTTTACAATTTTAAAGTAGGCCTATAGTTAACTTAGGTGCTCAATGAACAAATACAAACACGCAAAATTAATAATAATAATAATAATAATAATAATAATAATAATAATAATAATAATAATAATGCCTAACATTCACATGAAATACTCGCCATAATATAATCAATTTATTATATGGTAACACTTAAATAAAGCAAAGTTAACTGAAAATTTTAGTCTGTGCGTTTCATAAAAGTCAGCTCCATTATGAACGGACAGTTCACAAATTTATTGTTTAAAAAGGCTATATTATATGAAGCATCTTACTTAACAAGACAGTTCGTATGGTTTTATCCCTTTAACTAAGAAAAGTTCACACTGAAAGACATGATACTAAATACCGGTACATGAAAAATGCAGAAAAAGAACACGGAATTTTTAGTAGAACAGAGTTGTTGTGGAAACGCAAAATAAGGAATGCCGACTATTTCTGGCTGGCTACACTTCTGTATATTTTGGCTTTCAAATAAGTCTGAAAAGCACTGTCTCGTATTTGTAACGTGGAACCAATTTCCACGGAAGACAAGCCGCGTCCAATGAAGCGACCGTGTACCGTGAAATGTGGGGCGCAGTCATTCGAGCGCGACGTCACATCCGGACGGAGTCTGTGCCATGCATTTCTCACGAGGAAGGTCCCCACGTCGACTACCACGATTCCAGTTACCGGTCCAGCGTACAACTGATCCCTGCGATGCAATTGGAATTCCCTTCCACGCGTCGCCAAGGTCGGATCCTCCAGTCTCCTAGTCAATGGGCGTCCTTACCCCTACGGGGAAAGCAATCGGAGCGTGAAGTTGACAACCCACATCCATCTAATGCGTAAGTGCGCAACAATAGTTCCAGTATCACATCCGTCCCTTTAGGCTAAGCCAGCTTCTATTTACTCCATGCTTATTTACTGCAGTGTACAGCTGTAACAAAATGAAACCGAAATAGTCGAAGAATACGTGCAACAACTGCCGATTGTCCACAAAAAACACCCTCACCGTTTCGTTCATTCCTCCCTTCCTTCCTCTTCACTTTCTTTTCTTGAATATATTTATTTTCATTGTATTTCACCGTTTGTACTCTCTGTTCTTATTTTATTTACTTTCAAATTTGTATTCCACTCTTGCCTTTTCTACTTTTGTCTTACGTTTTATTTTTACTTGTCTAATGTCTTTCTTATCTTTTCGTTTTTTATCACTTTCTATTTCATAAATAAAGATCATAACTAGAGGAATAAAAATCACTCAGAGGTCTGCACGGAATGAAATCTTTAAGAACTTCTCGGACTCCGGTCGGGTTAAGTTAATTAGAATAAGAACTGAATATATTTTCCTATAAAATTGAGTACCGGGTCTTTCTCGGGGGTAAAAGGCAGTCAGAGCGTAATGCCGACCACACCACTTCATTCTAGTGCCGAGGTCATGGAAAGCATGGGGCTCTAACTCCATGCCCCCCAAGTGCCTTCATGGCATGTTAGGGGGATACCTTTACCTTTACTGAATATATTTACGGGCCTTTACTAAAGTCGTGATAGTTTTTTTTTTTTTTTTTTTTTTTTCCTTTTTAGTAAGTAACAAGTTAATTTTCTTCACCACAAAAGAGAGAGAGAGAGAGAGAGAGAGAAAGGAGAAATCTTTGTTCCATGCTAGCACCAATATTACAGAAAGCCCTTTGTCCTACGCTTCTAAATATCCATGTCGCATATTTTATTTTTAATTTAATAAAGCATCCAAAGTAAAAGTACGAGATTAAATCGTACGTGAGTTAATTAATACACAATGAGTAACAACATGGGTCAGCAATGGCAAGTTAGTACAGTAAAACTTCGATAATCAGAACGTACTACAGAATTCACGTACAGTAACGGAAAGCACAGAAAACGAGAGCATATTGGAAAAAAACATCCGTCCTCTACCTGCAGTGGTGTGTAAATCGGATAAAAGGGAGATTGCAAGCAGAATAAGAAAGCGAGGCAATGGTTTCTACCTTCTTTTATATTTGTAGTAGTGTACAATGTGTTTATTTTAAGTTCAGGTACAGTAATTCCATGTATTTGATAATCCGAACTACACCGGTCCCAAATAGTTATATTTATCGAGGTTCTACTGTACTTATTTTTGCATTACACAAATTGATTTACATATTTTGTTGACGTGTTTGTTTCCTTGCTTAAGGCTATTGTTACCGGTACACCAATAATAATAGGAATAAGTTGGGTAAACAATTAAAATCTTAATTTTTTAATTAAACGGGCAATGAACTTAAAAATAGTTTCGGGCTCGTGTCGTGTTCGGGAATGAACGGATCGCGCCGTGCAATGATATTCTGAATCATGCACATCCCCGATACAAATTAAGATACGAAGCACATGCATACGATTTAATGTCAAATACAGACTTCAGAAATAGGCCTAATATACAAAGAACAGTTAGACATCTTAACAAAATTCTGGAACAGTATAACACGAACATTTCTACTGAGAAAACCATATCAATGGATTTCCAAGATAAAATTACAGAAGAGACTATCAAATTTCGCATATTTAGCATGTGAGATATAAGACAAAATGAATGCTGATATGGAGGAAAATGTACTTAATTACATTAAGGTAGAAGGACAAATTATTAAGCAACATCTCCGTAAAATGAACAATGAAATTAAATGATACGCCTACATAACATTACAGCAAACAAATTTTAAAATATTGTAGCGAAACATGGATTTTGAGAAACAATGATAAAAAGAGATTGTAACCATCGCAAATGGGATTTGCTTCACATTTAGTCAAAGTAACACTAAACAGACAGAGAAATGAGTCAGAGACACTTAATATGTAGAACATTAGAGATATAGTAGGGACTACCAGATCAGACGGAAACAGCATATAAAAAGGTTATCCCAGATCGCCTAAAAAAAAAAACAAATCATGTTTATTTCAAGTTCAAGTACAGTAATTACATGTATTTGATAATCCGAACTACACCGGTCCCAAATAGTTTTGACCCAAGTGATCTGAGGAGACAGATCCAGGACCAGAAGGAAGATCAGCTCTGAATTCAGGACGGATAACAGTTTTACGAATTTGGTTAGGGAGAAGAAAAATGAGTGATCTCGTTACATTAATTTTAAGAAATCCTTGCCGGCCATTACAGCTATTAAAATAAAGGAAATAATACAGTACTAACTGTCCCTACACCTGAAAACTAACGCATGAGAAAGGAAGTAAGATTCCGTTTTTCCTAGCAGGCTAGCTAGGAAGGCAAAGTTGAGGAATGTGGGTCTCATTGGCTGATGAATGGGGAGACAGTTAAATCACAACTATAATTCGTTCAGAAAACATTAGTCGCTTTAAAGACAGCCAGCTATTGTGCCAACTGTAAGACACAGCCTGAGTGGAAGCGAAGATCTGTGTTCGAATCCCACTTAGAGAATGGATAACCATTCATGGCCAGTGCGACATCCCGCCGTTTCTTTTTTTGGTTGAAGATAATATAACACCTGACGGCGGGTGTCGTAACGTAATCCCGTCTAGTTTCAGGTTGAAAGAAGCCCAAAATGAGTTCAGGTAAGTTTCGAGCGGAGCAGAAAAACCATTACAGAAATGTATGTTCAAAATAAAACTATTCAGTGCCGTTGAGATAATATAAAATATATTCTAGATTTCTGAATAGGAAAGGATTTAAAAGGAGTGAAGTTCAAAAACCCATTATGATATATATGTGGTGCTGAATAAAACCATGAAAATTTACAGGATAATGGCAGCCGGGATACTAATCTAGCATTTTATGAATTCAAAGTCTGTGTTAACCCGCGGCACCGTCATCAGTCAACACTTTCAAGGATCGGACCCGCTGCTGGTCCGTTTCATCCTCGCTATAGTGAGACAACGTTCTAAAAATTACGGTTTATTTAACGACGCTCGCAACTGCAGAGTTATATCAACGTCGCCTGTGTGCCGGAATTTTGTCCCGCAGAAGTTCTTTTACATGCCAGTAAATCCACTACATGAGCCTGTCGCATTTAAACACACTTAAATACCATCGACCTGAGCTAGGATCGAACCCGCAACCTCAAGCATAGAAGGCCAGCGCTAACCGAGGCCGACGACAACGTTCTACCAAGATACATTTACAAATCGCAGGAATTACTGGTCATTTACTAAACAAATACAAGAAAAGAAAACACACCCCTTACTTATAGAAAGGAGATGAAGTTTTCAGATAATTATATAGAAGTAATTATCAGATCACTAAAATTATTTTCTTCATTTAGTAAGACTAATATATTTTCTTTATTTTTCTATTCCACAATATAATATAGCCATTAGAGAGCTCGGAAGAAAGAAGGATAATACTGTATAAACTGGCAATGAACACGACTTACTAGTTCAGTTCGGGTGTTGTAATTCTGATATTTGCCACAGGATGCGAAGTTCGTAGGTTCGAACACAGTCTTAGGCATTTTTTTTAAATAATAGTCTTTATTAAACATGCATATGTACAACTTTCAGCCATTCTTTATTTGTTCTGTAGGCCTGGCTCGGGACCTCGCAGAGTGAGGGTTGTTGCTGACCGTCCGAAGACAGGTCTGAACCTCACAAGTGATATCAAGAGGGCACCACTTATGAGGCAACTAGACCAGAAGATAATGGCGTTCCTTTCCCACTCTATTGCATACATCGCCGACTATTACACTAGTCAGACTTCAGATGCGTACAAACAATTGTTCTTCCTCTGACACATATTGTCAAGTGAGATGTACTGCCTGGTAATAGGGTGACTGGAGTATAATGGTGAGGGGTAAACGGCAGAAGCCCTAGCGCTCGCTTTGTCCATCACAAATTCCTTCATGGTCCATATAGACATCGAACCTGGGTCGCCGCAGTGGAAAGCAGGGAGGCTGAACACTCGTCAACTGCTTTTTAGGCTACGATAAAATGCTTACTGTGAGAAAGAAGTAAAGTTGTTAAGTCCCGACAGATTTACAACACGTAACATAATACTAATTCAAACAAAATTAGGTACCGGCAGGCTGTTCCTTGTCCATCAAATTCCCCTACTTTTCCCGAAGATGTCTTTGTATGCTAACAACTATAATGAAGCTGCAGATGACGCTTAATACCACATAGGTTTCTGAAGAATACAGAAGGCCCATCATTTTGAACTAATTAGATTTTAAATTACGAGGTCCAACAAGCTTTACCATAACAATGTAATAAACAAAGATTCCTTCTTACCCATACTCAACTCAAATTTATTTGCGAATAATCATCTGTGTGCAGTTTATTACTTTGATTGATTATTGGTAATGATGTAGTATATCGAAATGATAGGCGTCCAAATCTTGGATTTAAAATATCGGCATTCTAATCAATTCAAATGAACAAAAAAGAAAATGTAAATTAATGTTTAAAAAATACATAATGAAATTAAAAATAAATAATAATATTCTGCGACAAGATGTGGTAGCTAGCAAAACGATAAAAAATATTGAAAATAAATAATATACATTGAATATTATAAAGATGAATAGAGATGGTGATTGATGATGTTCAAATGAAGATTTTAAAATGGTTGATGCAATTGTCTGAAGAATCTTTTCAGGAACCTTTAATTTTCTGAGTATCTAAAATGTATTTTAACTCTTAATTTGGCAAAACTTCATTTCTCACACTAATTTATTAAACCTTGTCGGACCGTAAAGAAAACAACTATCGCGATGTCCACATTTTATATGTTGTACAAAATTATAGTATTGTGAAATTTTAATTTTCCTACCAATTTTTTTCTATTGTTCTATTAAAATTATAGCATATAGCCTATTAACCTGTTGTATCCCATAAGGATATTTTGTCAAATTAAAGATTAAGTAACGTTTTGCTTTGTTCTAGCTTTAAATTGTCACATTTGTGTATATACGTATAACAATACATTTAGGATCAAAAGAAGTTGTGCATTTCTTTTATCGGACAGATTTCTAGCCTAACATTATAGTCCAGTAGTGAGTGAACTCTCTCAGTGTTTTTACACTAGTCTTGAAATAGCATTTCCTTAATTTCAGATGCAACAATAATTATTTTCATTCCGTTATAGCTTAGGTTCCACTGCCTCATTTTGAAACAGTTTGTACCTCGGGAAGGTTCGGCGAAGGAAGGGATACGTGAGACGCATCACAACCCCATACACCGGAGGTACTCAACCTTTTAAAACGCACGCCCTCTACTGAATGAACCTGATAAACCATTCTCCCCTTTCATGGTCGAACATTAGGTAATATTGTTACTAACTAGTGGAATTATTGAAACGTGTGAAAAATCCGTTTATCTATTTTCACAAATGTACTGCAGTGATCTGTGTAACTCAACACTACTATTTTCAAGGATATCCAATGACCAACCTATTATGCGTAAGCTTCATATGTAACAGTGATAAAAATTATTTTGCAATTCAGTTCTTTAAGCCAGGTAACTAGCTTAACTTATAAGCATAGAATAAATCTTCGAAATTCATTTCAATTATGAATTCTGCATTCGAAAGCTTTTTCATGCTCTCCAATCTCCTCTCACCCCTAAATACGACTATCTTTAAGTTCCAGGCCCCTTCGTAGATACCTAATCACATAAGCGCAGATTACCACGACCATGATTTTTGTTGGTACCTACGGTAAATTATATATTATACAAATTTTATGGATAACAATTTGTGATTTTAGTATTTTATGTCATCTTTTGTAGTTTAGGATCATTGGTTAGCCATTTCCAGGCATTAGGCCTACTGCACGATTTTAGTTTCCTTTATTTGATTTACAAATTTTATTTTCATGCATTCATGTCCATATTACGAATTTACCTATGTTTAGTCGAAGCACGAACAAAACGTAAGATTATTTTCTTGCCACAAAGTTGTCTGAGAAAAATAATAAAATATATCCCATAGATACACAGACACAGATTTTTGTTTATAATATACGACATAAGTTGTATGACATCCATAAAAAATATTTCTTGCCATCAGCAATTTAATTTTTCTGTATTCTTTCATTGCAATATGCGAGGCGGTATTGATAAGTTCTTAACCTAACATGGAAAAAGTTATTACATTAAAAAAAGTTACGTAATCAACACATAAATTTCATAACAAACAACATAATCACCTTTTAGCTCTATACATTTAGCACAACGGACATTAAGCAATTCTAAGACTTTAAACATTGGTCTTGGTCCACATTATATAGGCTAAGTTTGTTAGTGTTTCATTCGAAGATAATGTCTTTTCTTTCGGTGCTTTTTCTAGTTTCAGATATACGAAATTATAGTTTAGGTGGGCTAAATCTAGTGAATATGGGGAATGGTCAATCAATTCATCAATGATATGCAAAACAATCAGAGATTTGTGAACGGGTGCATTGTCTTGCAAGAACAGCACATTTTACCACGACGTTTCTTCACATTTTTTCCCCGAAGTTAAGTTAAAATAATGTACCTATAGGCCTATTAATACAGTTTCACTTTGTTCTAACAGTAAGGAGTCTGTCGTAGCCTAATTATCCCGTCTTTGTTCAAAGAAACTAATGCGGGTACCTTTCTTGTCGAATTTTGAACGCGTAACGTCTTTGAACGGGGAAAACCAAGAATGTTTCCTTTCTTTTTATTGTTCGTTTGTTCCTAGATCGTAATAAATTATCCATCTTTCATCCATAGTTTCAATACGATAAAAAAGTAAAAAAAAAAAATCTTGTTTAGAACGGCAGCAAATCGTGATGTACGATATCGAAGACACGTTCATAGGAAATTTTCGTCAATCCACCAAAATCATATCATGCATTGTATCCATATTAACTGGAGCGATAATAGAAACAGGTCTTCTTCCAACACAGTGTTCATCTTTTACTTCCGTTCTTCCTCTCTTAAATCCCGCAATCCGATTTTTATGGTGTAGTACAAAGGAAATATATCCACCATATCGGTACAAATTTCCTTACCCTTTCAAGAATAGCTACAATGTCACCGACTGATATTCCATTTTTATTCTTTCTTTAGTAGGTTATTTTACGACACTTTATCAACATCTTAGGTTATTTAGCGTCTGAATGAGATGGTGATAATGCCAGTGAAATGAGTCCGAGGTTCAGCACCGAAATTTACCCATCATTTGCTCATATTGGGTTGAGGGAAAACCCCGGAAAAACCTCAACCAGGTAACTTGCCCCGACCGGGAATCGAACCCGGGTCACTTGGTTTCGCGGCAGTCGCGCTAACCGTTACTCCACAGGTGTGGACTCCATTTTTATCTAAATTGAATTTATAATACAGAATCGGCTAAACTTCTTATCACTAAACATGAAATAAGCATTTATAAAACAACATACCGGCACTCTTTTCCATGGTAACAATCGCTTTCGCTTTTGTTTATAACGAAGGTTCAAGACCAGCTATTGGTAAAGTAGTGAATTTTTAATTCAGTTCATAGTCACGTCAGAGATTGCATGCATAATGTAAATTCCCTATATTGCAAAGAAGAAAATAACAGATTCCATAAGTGTTGGTTCTTTGTTGTAAATTTCAAGTTTCTTTTCGAACTGTAATGTCATTCTACGGCTAATTTTACACACCTTTTAGGTCATCAAAATTAGAGTCCCCCAGATTAACTTTCACAAACTCTGTACCATTGCAGAAAGGGAATGTGATCAAGAAGACTTTCGAACGTTTGATAGACAATGTTAGTTTATGGCACCGGCTAGCTCAGGCGGTAGTGCGTTTTTGCCTACTGATCCAATGCTGCACTCAGGCTCGAGTTCGAGTTCCACTTGAGCTTAATTATCAGGTTGGATTTTTGCTCAAGTTTTTGCCAACTGTAAGTCGAGTGTTAGGTAACTACACGGCGAATCCTGTGACCCCACTCACCAAATACCACCTCGCCATCACCAATTCCACTGGCGATAACCTAGTGCTTACGCGTCGTTAAGCAACTGATTAAATGCATGAATCGCTGAAACTGACCTCCTAGTCCAAAATTCGAAAGGGATAGGTTGATAATGATAATCTCAAACTAACAGATTCTTCATAATCGATGCTAGTTAGAACGATGAAATGGCGAAATTAAGATAATCCGAAGTATTCAAGAGAACAAACAGTAAGAATATGATATGATCTAACTAGGATCAAGCCCAATTTATTTAGTGCTCACGACTGAATCTCGCTATTGTCAAAATTCCAACAAGTATCACGAAAATGAGATTGTGTCGCTCTTGGACCGAGAACGAAGCGTGAAGCTGACCACTACCCCACGAGACCGCGGTGGGTGACCCGTGGATGTAGGACGCCGCGTAACGTTACCTGCAGCCTCGGGCGGGACACCGGGCAAAAGTGGCACAAGTGTATCCACAGTCCGCGCGTCGAACCCCGGGTCAAGGCTTGGCCGGGAAGTCCTCATTAGCGTCATAAGGTGTTCCGAAGATAACATATTACTCTCCACATGATAATACATTTCTTTACAGCAATAGCATTACTGCGACGCTAACACTAACTTCGTTTAACTTTACCATTTTATACAAATCTGGTGTAACTTTGAATACACATAGCAGCTTACAAGAACTAAAAATAAATTCATTATACAGCGTAAGTGTTCCAAAATTATCTCTAGGTTCAGTCTTGAGCATAGATACAAATCTACAACACCGGATTTTTATTAGGACCGATAACTTTTTTTCTCACAGAGGCGAGCACAATCTTCTTCATGCTCTTGCCAACCTTTCACCAATTCTCCACCACCATCACCGTCAAGTAACTGCACCTCTCACAGACACCATTACCAGCGATAGAGATTGGATTACTTCCTGCTGTGACCATGAGAGTGATCTTCGTTGTAGTAACCGGTGTACGTCTGGAAACAGGTTTCGCTTAATACGGCGCCGTTCGAAGAGCGACGTAGACAAGTAACAGTCCACTTACCGGTGATTCAGAGGGTCAGCTTTCGGCAATAAACTCTCGCTACTTACTCGTATATATAACATTACAGATGTAATTTACTGGCTTATGTCATAGTAAGTGCTGGAACTGTTAACCACAATCTCCAAAGGACATTTCAAATCTTTTGAAAAGATTTCTACAGACAAGTTCGATTTTGTCTCTATCGAAAGAAATATACCCTACCGTCTGAGCGCCAGCTCTGAAACAGCGGCAGGAATGCGACATGGAACCAAAAAAGGAGTGATGACGTAAGATTACTATACTAGGCTAAAAATATACACCGCGGCAAGAATGCGGCGTGGAAACGATAAGCGGGTAATGGCGTACAAGACTCGAGAGCAAATGATTACACTATGGAGGGAACATCCAAACACATTCCTTAGTTGGCCGTGCTGCTGTTAAATACGCCATCCAGGCACCTTAATCTACTATTCTATTGTTTTTTTTTTAATAAATGGACAAATCTCCTGCTTTCCGAATGTTTTTTATTAGATGTTACTGTTTTAGCGGTACCACATTACTTTCGCTTCAGTGCAGACTTGTTTGGCAAAAGATTTCAAATTAGCTTGCACCTCAATGAACTCCCATTAGGCAAAATCTCCACAAATTAGTTTGCAATTCATCGCACCACCACCATTAGGCGAAATCTATTGAATAGGAAAAAAATGAATTTGAGCTTGCTCCTTCACTGGCGAAAGATTGTTTTCCTCTCCTTCCCAATATCATCCGCTCTATTGGTTGGACCCCAACCGTAAGTCAATCAGTTGACATTTTTATCAGAGGATGATACTTCAGCATATTCAAGGAATTATGTGTCCTTACATTTAATGCAATTTGTTTTGGTATGGTACCGTTTGTAATGAATATTTAGATTTGAAATTTGTACCTTTTCCCGCACCTTTTTCAACCAAATTAAGGCAACTTTTCGACCAAAATTTTGCATCTAAAATTCCTAGCTCTAAGGATAACTAACAAAAGTAATAGTAACACAGCACCAGTAACAGTAACGGAATAGTACTAACACCAGCACTAGTAGTACAAAACCGTGTCGATATTTGTTTACTGTGCATTCACAACGTGAGCCATAACGCTTGAACATTGTGAAATTCTACGCCACGTTACGTTTTCTCTTCTTTTATGCTTCGACAGTGTACCTATTTCATTATAACAGACTCTTCTAATGTGTTACTGCACTTGGTCCACTGTTACAAGAAACAGCAGATCGATTTCTCCAGCGCGTGTGATGGCTTCCTGGTTATAGCTCAAGTCACAGCGACCAACACCTTGCGGGAGAGGTACACCTGTACGCGTATGATTCAAACTTGCGTCATCAGACTGAACACAGCAAGTTCAGTACTGGCAACGTGTATTAGTAGTCAAGCGTTCCTTTTTCTTCACTGACATGCGTTATTTAATGAAGTGGACCTGATTATAATGTGTAATAAGTTACGATTTATTCTTACGCTCTTTTGTCGGGTCAATGGCATTTCACTGGATAAGGGCCGACTTCTCAATGAAGGAACCGTAACTTTATCCCCAGATGATAACGGCTGCATTTCTGTACATAAGAAGGGACTGTGAAGCTGAATAAAGGGTTCAAGTTACGCCTTCCTCGGGAAGAGAGAACGGCATATTTGATGTCACACCATATTTGTAATATAGGGTAAAGTTTGCTAATATTGTGATACGAGTAATATTGTGATAGTTCTTTTTGAGAATTCATTACAATCATATTGAGCGAGAGAAGGACCGGTTTTGAGCAGAAACTTGTCCACGAACATCCTCTTAATATGTTGACGCAAAAAACCAATCTTCCTCTCGTTCATTATAACGGTAATAAATTCTAAAAAAGAATTATCACAATATTGCTCACATCATAATATTACCAACCTTTACCCTACAAACGAATCCGATATTCGACCGATTAATTTCGTAAACAAAATTATCATCGAATTTTGTGACACACTATTCTTTCAGATGTACGTGGCTCTACCGGAGAACGCCCGACTGTGGTATGAAATTACTTTTACAGCAACCACAATCATTCTCACCATCATCATATCCCTTCCGCTCATTTTTTCGAATCCAAAATTCCAATGGACTTTTTTCCGAATGATTGTTGTCCTGAATCCATTTTCTATAATTTGTTATTTTACGACGCTTTTTCAACTCCTGTGGTTATACAGTATATCATGGATGTCCAAACGCCTATAGAACCAGGAGATATTGTACGTCAAGGACGCTCTGCTAATGTCAATAACTTTCCATCTACAATTGGAAAAACGCCCTTAAAGAATATGTGCTGCGGGTTGCTTATGTTAGGGGTATATAGTGTCTGAATGAGATGGTGTTTATACCAGCGAAATGAATCCGGGATCCAACGCTGGAAGTTACCCAGCATTTGCTCTTATTGGTTTGAGAGAAAACTCTGGAAAAAACCTCAACCAGATAACTTGTTCCAACCAGGATTTGAACCCGGGCTCGCTCGTTTCAGCCAGGTGTGCTAACCGTTACTCCACAGCGTGGTCTGAATCCATTTTTAAGAAGCAAATTTTCCGCAGCCACATTTTTCCGAAATATAATTTTTCTGATTGCATTTCCTTAAGGCACATTTCCGAAAATACTAGAAATAATGAATTTTATTATGATGTACCGAAGTACATACGATAGTTCCTTCATCAATAATGAATTTACAACTTCTGCATAAGTATAGTAATGAAACAGCAACAACGAAACGTTTCTATAGTAACAAATTTCACCAAGATGAAGAGGAAACCTTAGACAATGAAAACCGCACTGGTGGGCTAAAATTTTATTTTTATTATTATATTATATTATTATTATTATTATTATTATTATTATTATTATTATTATTATTATTATTACTGTGGAAGACTAGGTCATACAAAGAAGACACAGGCTATGGCTACAGTCAGTGCTTTTTTTCTGGCGAAACGCGCCGGAGAACAGAGTAATTCCAACAATATCCTCGCTTAACATTCTATCGCAGTGGGTACTAAATTCTCTGACAATACCCTGACAACAAAAAATGCAATTCAAATTTACCAGATTTGCATAATCCCATATAAAAGACTTTATACTCTTACGTGCAGGCATTGGAAATCAGCCAGCTGTCTGCGTAAGTCCGCCGTTTTAAAGGTCGGAAATATTTCGTAATACACTCATATTCAAAGGAACAAACTGCATGGATGAAACTTTTTCTGCGATCTAAGAACAGAAAGCACTAACACATGCCAGTCAGTAGAGCAATTCGCTGGAGACAAATGTATTTATTTATTTTATTTATTTTTTTCATTTTTCTATACTACGTATGTTACGATTCATTGACGTAGTATGAAATGACTATCGAAGTTGTTTGTTTCTTTAGGGATAAGTGGAAGGAGCATGATTTTGACGTCTCACATACTTCTAGTGCCGAGGTTAAGACATCAAGAAATCTTACATCTCAGTTCTCCACATATGTGTGGCTTGCACAAGGGATATTTATTCCTTCATTCAAGAAGAGACTCCGCAAATTCTTAAAATACGTTCAACCATTAATGATGTAGAAGTGGATCACGTAAATGTCCCGTTATAATACGCGACTTCAAAAACGCATGGATCTCACGCACATTGGTTGCGTGCTGTAGAATTGGGTTACCATCTGACAGCAGCCATCAAAATGTTGATTGATGCCACAGGCCCCGAAATAGGACATGGACTGTTCTTTCAAAATCGGCAGATAATACATTTTTGTTCCACAAACAACGCAAATTTTAACCAAGAAATTTTTCTTCCTTTCTCCCTCTTCTCCTTCCGCTGCGGTACTGCAGATGTTCACATCTCTAGACCTGGTCAATTCTTATAACTACCTTGGAAGAGTAAGGGGGGAAAACAGGGAATATCACAGCATTATTGAGGAAATCTACTTTAATACTTTTGACATTCCTAGTTCTTACCAGAGCACCAAATGTTTAAACGTTACCTTATACGGACATTTCTGTCTTCAAACCCTTTGTGATTGGACAGTTCTGTAGTCCCAATTGCACCAATATATGGAGAATACTCTAAAAACCATAAAATCGCTAAAAAGGAACATTCCAGAGTTTTTCACTTTACCCTTTGTTTGAGACTGCTATGATATGAGATTAACACAACGCCGGCTGGACCCTTACCTACGTAAATCTAACAGAAGTCAGACAACACGGTGGCAACAAACATAGAATTTGCGACAGGCAAGAGACAACGCAAGAAAAAACTGATGAGAAAAAGAAGAGTGTGAGGAGCGTCAGAAAAGAAGAAAATGTGGAGGTAAAGGAAAAAAGAATAATAGAAGCAAACCGAGCAGGAAAAGGAAAAAATATATAAAAAGAAGTAAATAGAAGGTGAGAAAAAATTAGAGACAGAAAAAAAGAAAATAATAGGAAAAGGAGACAAGCAAATGGAGAGACCAGGGGAATAATAAAGAGATAATAGAGGGATAACAAAATGGAGAGAAAAGTGAGGCAGTAAAATGGAGAGAAAAGAGGATGAGAATAGGAGGACAACAAAATGGGGAGAACAGAGAGACAACAAAATGAGAACAGGAAAGACAAACTTATCAGACCACGAAGACAACATGATAACGAGACAACAAAATTGACAGAAAAGAGAGACAACAAAATGGAGAGAAAAGAGAGACAACGAAATGGAGAAACCACGAATGTAATATGGGGAGAAAAAGGACACAACAAAATGGAGAGAAAAGGGAGGCAACAAAATGGAGGGAAAGGGGAGGTAATAAAATGAAGAGGAGGAAAAAAAATATATAGAAAATGGGGAGAATAAAATTACAAAAAGGGCAAAAGTCTATAGGTAAATAAGACTCGAGAGAAAAGGAAATGAAAAGAGAAAGATATGATATGATGAGGAACAAGTTAATGGAAAAGGTACGGAAATGAGTAGGAAATGAACATTTTAGTTAATGAGAATAAACTGAAGCGGAAATGAAGAAAATGAGACTAAAAGGAGAAGGAATAAATAATAAATGAGAACAAGAGGAAGGAAATAAGAGAAAGATGCAACGGTGATTACTATATGCCTCAAACACAACGATATTCACTTAAAGTAGTCCGAACAACGCCTCCACTTCCCACGAATACCTATGTTCGCGCTAGTCCCAGAGTATTTGAAATCAAGAGTGACTCACGGCTAAGATTGCAGAACGCAGTCAGGTCAGTGACGTCACCGAACTTATGAACGGATGAAACATGATCAGCTCAGAAGTTTCGTCTCTAACTTGCACGATCTCATCGCGCACCAACAAATTCATTATTTACAGAGGAACTCGATGCAACATGTAGCAGAGATTCTCTTTTATTAAATGTGTATCATGTAGTGTACAAACGTTCTGGAAAAATATAAAAAAGATACTTGTACAAAAACCTTAAACATGTGTATCATTAAAATGTAAACACATGATTACGCTTATCACGCAGTAATTAATTACGGAGTAAAATCTATATTACAAAAAGATTTAACAAATCAATCATGACCGCATTCTTACCATCCATTCTCGTGTTAAGCCACGATAAGCTTAATAGAAATTCTCTACTTGCTCTAACTCCGATCCCATCCGATTCGAGGCACGACAACCCATGAAAGGCCAAGATCGACTAGCCCACTGCAGATCTTACGTTCACATGTATTAGCAGAGGTGAACAATCATCCAACCATAATGGGAATATCGTGTGGTCAGCACAATGATTATCCAAGTCGTTATATCTGGCTTTCTAAAGCGGATTTCGCTACCTATCGTAGCACCTCATATTCATCACATAATATGTGGGTACCGGTACCATACACTGGCCGAAATTTAGTGAGGAAAGTCCTGGAACCAGCGTTCATTATGTAACTCAAATTCTCGGCAAGATGCTTCAGACCACGACGCTATGACGTGGGACTTTTTTTCTCCCCCCACTTCAGGGATTTACAACATACAAAAACGACAGGAAGTATAGAAATGCTTTCAGTTCCGTTCCAATCCTCTATCGACTTTGCTGATTGAGTTGACAACTTACACAGACTTCAGCAAAGGTTGTTACTAATTCGCATAAATTGTTGCCAATCATTGCTGATTGAATTCACAACGTTCGCATGAATTGTTGGCAATCATTGAGTTCATAACGTACACAGACTTCCGAAAAGCTTGTGTATTAATTCACAAGAACTGTCTCCAATCATTGCTGATTGGGTTAACAACTTACACAGGCTTCAGCAAAGCTTGTGTACAGTACTAATTCGCATGAACTGTCTCCAATCATTGCTGATTGAGTTCACAACTTACACAGGCTTCAGCAAAGCTTGTGTACAGTACTAATTCGCATGAACTGTCTCCAAACATTGCTGATTGAGTTCACAACTGACACAGGCTTCAGCAAAGCTTGTGTACAGTACTAATTCGCATGAACTGTCTCCAAACATTGCTGATTAAGTTGACAACTTACACAGACTTCAGCAAAGGTTGTTACTAATTCGCATAAATTGTTGCCAATCATTGCTGATTGAATTCACAACGTTCGCATGAATTGTTGGCAATCATTGAGTTCATAACGTACACAGACTTCCGAAAAGCTTGTGTATCAATTCACAAGAACTGTCTCCAATCATTGCTGATTGAGTTAACAACTTACACAGGCTTCAGCAAAGCTTGTGTACAGTACTAATTCGCATGAACTGTCTCCAATCATTGCTGATTGAGTTCACAACTTACACAGGCTTCATAAAAGCTTGTATAGGCCTAATAATTTGCATGAACTATCTCCAAACATTGCTGATTGAGTTCACGACTTACAAAGGCTTCAGAAAAGCTTGTATAGGCCTAGTAACTCGCATGAATTGTCGCCAAACATTGCTGATTGAGTTCACAACTTACGCAGGCTTCATAAAAGCTTGTATAGGCCTAATAATTTGCATGAACTGTCTCCAAACATTGCTGATTGAGTTCACGACTTACACAGGCTTCAGAAAAGCTTGTATAGGCCTAATAATTCGCATGAATTGTCGCCAAACATTGCTGATTGAGTTCACAACTTACGCAGGCTTCATAAAAGCTTGTATAGGCCTAATAATTCGCATGGATTGTCGCCAAACATTGCTGATTGAGTTCACAACTTACGCAGGCTTCAGAAAAGCTTGTGTATTAATTCGCATGAATTGTCGCCGATCTTTAACTGTCAACCATACCTTTTGCACACAGGTCTACAATCTTCCATTTGAGATAATTTGTGACAGAAAAATTCGAGAAGAAAATCGTTAGAATAGTCTGAGTCAATCGTAGTTTTGTGTAATTTGGCATAACTGTTTGAAATAATCTCAAATTAATGAAATAGGCCTATGTTTGATGCACACACTTTTATGATAAATTAACTCCTAGGCCTAGGCCTACATCTTCAGTATGAAGAAAATTCACCTGATAACTTGGGGAGAATCTACGGACGGACAGAAGTACCGACAAAACGTACAGAGACGCTGAAAGTCTGTATTTTTCGTAAAAGTTAAAAAATTGACTATTGTTGAATTCAATACCTTTCTTACTATTTATAAAATTAGAAAGGGAAAGAAGGAAATTCCCATCTTTGATCTTCCGCTCATGTCAAATACGGGGTGGGCAAAATAAAACTGGCCTGCGGAAAAAATATATGAAATACAGTATATTAATTTATATGTATAAGACTGACGCGGAAACGACCCTGACAATGCAGGAAACCGTGATTTCGATGCAAAAAATGAGTTATTAGATATTAATTAATATTCTTCAAACAATATTCATTCTTACAGACCCATAATACATATAAATATTACAGATTTTCCGGGCCAGTTTTATTTTGCCCACCATGTATAATCATAATCCAATCTATGTTATGTGCCGAACAGTAAGGAGCCCTCTCAAACATAAACAAGACATCCCAGCTTCACTCTTCCAACGAAGAAAACCATGTAAAATATCGTTATCATTCTTTAAAAACCTATAGTCTCCAAGTGAGCTTGAACCCAGTACTTGAGATTCAAATGGCAAGTAGGCTATTGTAATCATTATATCAGAGATAGGGAATAGAAATGAGAGTCAAAGCAAAGTTTGGTTTACTCACCCCACAACTCTGACAACAGCGACAGCTTCAATCCCTTCTTTCCACGAGTTTTTATAAAAGACGACACCAGTGCACTACAATGACGGAACGTAGTCCGAGTAGGCTATATGTTTGGATCTATTACTATAGTCGTAAAATAAGGTGCTGAAAAATGCTTGCAGCAAAAAGAAGGTTTGACACTTCAGTTAATGAAACTATATTTCATTATTAAATATAACCAAAATAATCTTCTGCATTTATCGGATAAAATAAACTCACTGAAGTAAAAATGAACATTCCCCTCTCATTCTTCTTTTCACAAGAAGGCATTATGCAACCAGGTGAACTTCAGGATCTATCTATACAAATGTACGCCCTTTTCATTGCTAGTTTATCTAGTATGCCAGGCTTTAACTTTATGAAACATAATCACAATACAGACCTAAGATACAAGTCAGTTATTCCTGACCTTCTCATTGACTTCACAATATCCATCTGCACGCATAGCCTATTTGATATTTCACTCATTTTGCTTTCAAGTAGTACGTAGATCCGTATAATACTAACAAGCTATCCGCAAAACTGCGAGTAAAATGCCTTACAATTACAAGGAACACAAAATATAGCATACTCCAGTCTCCATTCCTTCTTGAGCACATACTTTTCTGGTTATCATTAAATATGATTTCGCCGCTGATACAAACATAATAAATCAGCCGTGGCGAAAATGTAATCGTGTGCCGAACCATTGTGTAACCTGCAACGTGCGTAGCACCTATGAAGGGAGGCGGACACCCGAATGGGAAGTGAAGCAACTGTCTGACTTATTAACGGATTTTCATTTTCCTTACGTCAAGTACTTAAATATAATTTTATACAGTACAAAGCTACAAACTAATGTTTAGTACGTGTAACGAAGAAAGAAATGAACAATAATTGAACAATATCACAACCTAAAATTAACTGTCTTCAGAATGTCTCTACGACAGAGTTTCAAAATCAGGAATTATGTCACTTACTGCCAGTCGTAGTTGTTCACGAAGGTATTTGTCTGTCAATCGTGATCGAAATTTGGTTTTTACTATTTTCATTGTTGAAAATAATTTTTCGCAAACGTAAGTTATAGCGAACATGGCTTCAACAGAGCAAACGAATGAACGAAGCTTCGGATATTTATTTTTTGGCAAAGATTTGAAAAGTTCAATATTTGTCAAGTCCTTACATCTAGCTTTCATTTAACATCACATTGTAAATCTGTGTGCATAAATTGAAGATCTAACCGCATTATTCGTACATCTGCTGAAAAAGGATCGACGCACAGAGATGATAATGATGATGATGATGATAATGATAATAATAATAATAATGATAATGATAATGATAACAACAACAACACTTAACCTTTTAATGTTTCATCAGTAATATAATGAATGCCGTTTTATGTTATACAACCGTTTTCCTCGTAATACTTGTGAACAAATCATACATTTAATATTCTCATCATATTGGCAGCAAAAAATGCGTCCTCCCATCCTACTTGGAACTTTCGTTTTTGTAGAAGTACATGATTTCGAGAGAGACATTGCGACGATACGCCACTCGCAGGTCAGAGACAAATACAAATGGAACGGAGTTTGACTCCAGTGAGTGAGAGGGTGGGGGTCGGGGGAGGTAGGAAGCAATATAAATGTACAGCTATCATTGCGAGCCACAATGTGCTTGTGAGTCACTTTTTCGCCACGGCTGCAATAAATGTTTTGAATGACAGACCGTACGAGCGTAGTAACTAAAAGATGGAAGGGGTAAAACAAGGTCGGACATCTTCAACGTTATTTACAGGTATACTACGTGTAGATGGCAGCCTATTGATAGAAGGATGGTGAATGTGAAGCTGTTAGAAGCTGTCCAGTCAGATATTGTACATAAAGAAATTCAGTTGTCAATCACACGTTATGAACGGAACGAGGTGCTGTCAGCTGCGATATACTTGTATTGTACTACTGTAACTTACTAAGAATTATTCGCCGTCACGTACCTCAAACATTGAGAAGCGTGAAAGAAATCATTAACAAGAGTTCCTCGAGCAACTCAGCTTCTATACAGGTTTATATCTCATCAACTAATTGGAAGAATGCATTTGATTACCACTTCTCTTGAAAAAAATAAAATAATTAAGATATAGTTTTGAGTTCATACCGCCGTTATTACATTTTTGTGAGTTATAAATAGAGAGCGGAATTTTAGGCCCTAAAAAGTGGTATTTTAGGCGCCTCAAATAGGCTCAAACTCCTTTATTTAGGCTCTATAACATAAAAATAGGCTTTTCTTGTTAAATAATGTCACTAATATAAGAGTGTTTTTCAGTCCCCAATCACATTTCCATACTTTGCTTCACAGTAGATGAACAGTACCTACTGTGACTATTGTGTCGCTCACTGCTGTACTTACAAATGGTGAGAAAAAAGGAAGGAGTTATCAGTCTTGGAATGTAAGAGCATGCTTATTCGAGTACAACCCAGCGAGTTTGTGTTAAACTGATGACAGACAGAGGAAGATATAATAATAATAATAATAATAATAATAATAATAATAATAATAATAATAATAATAGTAATAATAATAATAATCATAATCATCATCATACTTTGCCCCGCAGGAGTTCTTTGACATGCCAGTAAATCTACTGACATGAGCCTGTCGCATGTAAGCACACTTAAATGCCATCGACCTGGGCCGCGATCGAACCCGCAGCCTCGAGCACAGAAGGCCAGCGCTATACCAACTACGCCACCCAGGCCGACTGAAAGTTGGAGATTTAGGATTGAAAAATGGTAAAAATGAGAAGAGGTGGCCCGGAGATACTTCTCTATTGTGTTGTTCACTGCTAGGAAGGAGTTGTTATCCGTTTTGGAATGTAAACGGTACAGAATGTTAAGGAATAAGCAAAAAGTTACGAAAAATGTTGAAAAAATTTAAAAAACTTAAAAATAGGCAATAACGTCGAAATAGGCATTTTAGGCACTATAAAACCCCTTTATTTATACCTATATCCCCATGAAAAACGTAAATATTAAACCTCATGTATGTATGTATCAAGGAAAAAAATTAGTATGTGATCAATTTTAAATTTTCGTACAGTATTAACGTCTAAAATACGATATTTCTACGAGTCCTAACAGAATTACGAGGGGTCCTGGGTTGTGTAGAGCAGTCATCGGTAAAACGTCAACGTAGGTGACGTCATATGAAAAGTTCAAGTTCAGTCTTAAGATTGAAAGAAATCAAACCTCATATCCGACCGAGGTTAAGGATTTTTAAGAGTAACAAATGCTTATCATATTTCCTAAAGACAACTAAAACTGGGGAATTCTTCCTAAAGAAAGCCATGCTAAGGATCTTATCACTTATACAAATAGAATTACCTTCGCCCAGCTTTGAACTCGCGCTACTCGGATTTATATAAAAAAAACATTTATAAACTTCATAACATGCCAGAAGAGAAAAGCAGCATAGAAAACTATGCATGCATGCCGGTATTTAATGTATGTTTACTCTGAAGAGCTTTCCTGAAAGAAATAAACTCTCACCATATTTCGTTAGATATTAAAAAATCAAAATAAAATAGGATGTGTAAAATCATAAAGGCTACTTTTTGTATTAAGTTTCAACATCTTTCTTATTGCGGCGAGTCGCGCCACACAGGCTTCTTTATTTAGTACTGCTGCGTGTTGCTTCTTGTACAATAGCCTCTGATTATCTCTGCAGGAGCTCTGGAGTGTAAAACTTTATGATCCGGTCCAGGTAGTTACTCCTTCTAGTGACAGTGCGTCTTTTCAGTGATTGCGTTGTTATAAGCCTGAGCAGAATCACGTATAATGCCGTAAGCGAGCCGCCATCTTCCCGCCGGCGACGGGCTGTAAATCCCGCTCGTGGTGGAAGATTTCAGGCTCTTGTGTGAGGGTCATCCAAGGCAAACAGACGTCATTCGGAGCTATGGGAACGGCAACGGGATAATAAAACGCATAGTTTCAAACGGTTTTCGCAGGAAGGTTTAAAATTATCAAGACAGCAGGTGGAACTCTTGAACCAGGCGGAAATACCATCAGAAAACTGTGGAGATTTCCTGCTACCGCGCGCAGGCATGATTGCACCACTCTTAAGACACCGCCTCTCGAACTTTTTGAAATTACTAGTCAGTGTCAGTTTGAAGACATTAATTAAAACTCCTACGGACCATACACTATAATTGGCCTGTTTTAATTGGTTTATTTTACGACGCTGTATCAACTGCGGTGGTTATCTATCGTCTGAGTGAGATGAAGATGATAATACCAGCGATACGAGTCCAGGGTCCAGCGCCGAGAGTTACCCAGCACATTGACCTGTTACAAGTTACAATACTTCTTCCTCTTCTTTAGCTTTCCCTTATGACCTTTCTGGCGTTGCGTTTGCTCACCAGTTTCTGCATTTTACCCGATCCTGTCTTAGTCTTTTCGTCTCATGTTAGGTCCTTTCTTTTTTGTTTACTATCTCTTCCATGTGTACAGTTATTATACAGGGTGCGCCAGAAAGAACGGATCGATTTCACATGGCAAGAAAATTGTAAAGATTCATCAAATCAAAAATTTATTGTTATCAACATATTCACCAATACATGCAGTTTATTTATGGAAAAAAACATTATCCATATGATGTCCTTGGCTTTCAATACAGACGTCGAGGAGTTTTTTGATGTTCGCCATCACTTTCACAGTCATAGCTGGTGCAATTGCCACGATTTCTTCACGAATCGCTGTCTTCAGTTCGTCCAGTGTATGTGATCGATGTTTACAAACTTACGCCTTCAAATGGTCCCAAAGAAAGAAGTCGCAGGGCGCGAGATCTTACCGTAGCCTCGGACAATCTCAGTGCAATAGAATTTCGTCCAGGTGATTTCTTCTTTAATGTTGAACCTGTGATACGAAATGAAGCCACCCACCGCAAAATTGTATTCCGAATTGGAATCCTAGCGTGACATCCGATGTCGAAATGAGTCCTGAGTGGCGATCACAGACTCTTCATTTTTCAAAAATGTCTCTACGATGAAAGCAAGTTGTACACCAGACCAACACCATATTCTCAACTGAAACTGCATTCTATGGCTGACCCAACAGTCGTGGTCCCCCTCACTATATCTCTCTCCTCGTTGCGTATCGATAGTTTGAAATCCATCCGTTCTTTCTGACGCACCCTTCACAGCGACTCATATAGGTGAAATGAATACAACTGCCAGCAAATTAAGCAATAAAGATCAGCTTCTGTGCGGAGCTTAAGAGAAAATCTCTCTGAGGTTATTTTAATTAGGTGTGGTGCGGGGAGGTATTGATGAATGGAACACCGCTCTTCCTAGAACTGACCAGAGATAAGATAAATTGTTGTGAGTTTGACGCTTTTGACACTAAACAGATGACATCACTGTCACCACATGATGTTTACTGTAATTATACTGTAGCTGAAAATATAAACTAGTTTGAGACTAGCTCTGTGTGGATGTGTTGTATAAGTTGAAATGTTAGTTTATATTTCAAAAGTTGATCGAATGTTTTCACATTGGTTATTTACTGTAATGTAGTTAGTAGTGTGTCATTATGTGGGTTTCTGCGAGCAAGAATGGCGTTACGCCGACTGTTGCCTGCGTGTAGAATTGGCATTACTTCACATTTCTACCAGGGCTGATCTCGTGAGCTCCCCACAGTAGGCGACTATGGAATATGCTAAAAGTGGGATTTAGTCTGTTTACGTAGATTGTTTGTTGTCCATAGTGGCGGGACGAATCCTAAATTTTCTCGAATTCCAATCCTAAAAGGATCTTGACTCCTGAATCTCGAATCTCTCGAATCCTTTATATAAGAATAATAATGAGGAAAAAATGAAATAACTTTTACTTTAAATTAAAAAATACCCATATCTATTACATTAAGAACACACAAATTAAATTTAGTAAATGCAATACATAATTACGACTCTTTAGTTTTCAGGTTAATTTCCACGAAAACGAAAATTAAGTAACAGTTCACATTTTGGACATATTGTTGGCCTATACCTCGGCACGAGTTGCTACTGTTGCTAGAAACCTTCAGAACTATCGAGAATTGGTTTACAGAATTTTCGATTTTTTTTAATACTAGAAAGTTCCGGCGAAGATTCCGCTACCGAATTAGTGAGGCTCTACTGTCCTCCTCAAAATTAAACCACATTAAAGAACTTGAAACTTATTCCTTTTTAAATTAATGTTTTGTTTACCATATGTTTTAAAAATAGGTAAACACTAAGTTAGTAATGAAACAACTATACAATATGAATTTTTTTTCAATTGTCGAAATAATCATATTCCTGTTCCAGCAAATTCTAATTCGGACTTTCACTAATTCAGACTAGTTCGTTCAGGCTGTAAAGTAAGAGACTGTAGTAGACACGGGGTTCCGGTTTGGTTGTTCCGGAAGAATACAAGTTGATTATTCCTTTCGCTTTAACTTCTAGAACAGCTCCGAGGTTCACTCAATTCTACTGATAAAGTGAGTCTCGAGAGCTCTTATTCTAAGTGTTACAGGTGTTCAGAAAGCGGCGCTGATCGTCACCATCATATAGAACTTCAGTCAAGAAACAAGAAGCTCCAGTCTAAATCCTTACAATAAATGGATGGAAGAGCCTGATCACAGTATTTTACTTCTACCGCCGATCAAGGCATGCTCTTTGATGAACATAACTTGTTCATACTGTGTAACAGACTACAGACCTGATAAAATATATTTCTTACAACGCTTTGTATTTCTAATAATTAAAGAATACAAAATCTTACTAAAGAGTAGAGAAATATAAGTTGATATAGCTGGTATGAAAGCGTGTCTGGAGAACAGTATTTCGCAGCCTGTTGAGGAGGCAATTCGGAACTGCGGCCACATACCGACGATATGAACACCTGCGGTGATCACGAGGATCCCTCCGCCTGACCTCTGAAGGCGGCGAGGCTGCTCAAACCGCAGCGGGCCGGGATGTACGTGCGCTCACGGGGCCCGCGAAACGCCCGCTGCATGACTGCACTGCACAACATCCTACATTGCTGTGCGACTCTGAATCTTAATTCATTTATCCCTGCCGATTTCCTTTAACTATGCTAAAAAGGTAAGACTATGATTCACTATCATTACATGATCACTCACCATTCATGCATTCGGCACCCTATCATCCATAAGGATCACACATCAGATATTTGGCTGTTCCAGTTTCAGTAAGTTTCACAGCTAAAAACTAATGATTTGTTCAAGAGAATTCTAACCATTAGTTCTACCCAGCAGGACGCCAGCAATATTCTCAAAATTCTCCTCCCTCCTAAAAAAAATCGTAATTCACAATAGTCATGAAGAAATTTAATACATTTTCATGTTTAAGACACAACCTGTCGCATTAAGCCAAAATTATATTTCCACAAAATTAGTGCACACAAAAAGCTAGAAGAAGATAGTGGTGATGGTGAAGAAATCAACATTAATCATAATCATCTCCGAAGATTGAATCCGTACTAATGTTTTGTTTAGTCAACTGACCGAAGACAGGTTTGAACCTCATAAGTGACACAAATAAGGAATTACTCATGAGGCAACTAAACCAGGTGATAGTGGGTTAAGGTGGTCAGTTTCTTTCCCACTCCATTACATACATCTCTGATTAGTAACATATTATACTAATCAGACTTTAGATGTATAGGCCTACAAACAAATTGTTCTTCCTCAAACACACATTATCATCAAATGAGATGTAGGCCTACTTCCTGATAATGGCTGTACTTACCAGCCAGAACCTCAATCAGAGGTATCGTACTATGTGATATGTAGAAATCAACATTAAATATTCAAGCAGAAATATACCATGAACAAGGCGGAATGCCACCACATGACGCATCAAAGAAAGACGCAAAAAATCTATATTTCGCGGTATATCTTAAGCGATAGCGACCATCAGAGTGAAAGTGGGTAGCACCTACTGCGCATGCGTTACACTAATTTCTATACTCTGACTACAACCCATCGGTTGTATCAGATGAGGTTTTTGATCAATGTTTCCCTTATGGGAGGGCACGTTCTTACTTTAATCGTAACGTCCACTGACATCACTAGCGCTCAACATAACATAATTGAATGAGTGTACATTTGAATGGAATTTGATTAGCCAAAGTTCTATCCTCTCCTACCCAGATGGTTGCAAAGGCAGTAGAGAGACTTCTCATTAAAGGATTTATGTCTTTAGTTGTAAACTTTTCCTTCTTCTATGGAAATTCACCCAAGTGCAACAAGGTTTCACAGAATTTGAAAAGGAAGGAATATGCTTACAATCTCATTATAAACTTAAGACATTTCTTCATTTACAACACCTTTAAGTAGGCCTGCCGTACCAAAGTCCATAAACATAAAAATACTGTAAATTATTGCAACATACACTAATTATTATTTTACTGTATATGAACTTGTGAAATTATTAATGTCATACAAAATTATACACAAACCGTACAATTTATAAACGAAATCAAATATCTCATTAATCGATTTATAAAATAATGCCTTGTGTGTGTAGTTCAGGAATGAAAGTTTATCTTCTTATTTGGATGCACGGAAAATTATGTAGGTCTGTGACATTGAATAATAGATGTAGGAAATGAACTACAGGATGAACAATAAGTATGGCTATTGCTAATAACTTCTTAAATTTTTACAAAAAAAAAAAAAGTTTTATACAAAAGCTGTTGGAGATAAACCATAAAATCTGATACCAGTGCTCGAAAAAAGTTATTCCGGCATACAGAGTGTGACAGTAAATTTTATTTTAATGGCATCCTATATTAAAATTTACACATTCCGAATCTCCATTAAATTCTACGTATGAATGTGTTGAAATTTTATCCATTCACCCGGTTCGTGTATTTTAACTATTTATTAAACTTGTTTCGTGGACTTCAAACTTGAGACAAATAAGTATGTAAAATAATGTTGAGTAGATCATAAAAGTTAACAAACACTACGACAACCAAACTTTATCACAGATGTTCAAAATGACAACCATTCACAGCCAAACAATGTCCCAGTCTATCACGAAAACAGTCCATTGTAGATATGAGATGGAGCAGAGCAATCGTGTAACTGTGGGAAAGACAATGGAGTGTTTACATGATAGGCTGGGACATTCTTTGGCTGTGAATGGTTCTCATTTTGAGCATCTGTTGTCAAGTTTGGTTAGTGATAGTGTTTTGTTCAGTTTTATGGCCTACACAACATGATTTTACATACTGTACTTATTTGTCTCAAGTTTGAAGTCCAGAAACAAGTTTAATAAATAGTTTAAAAATATAAAACGGGTGAATGCGTAAAATTTCTATGTACGCAAATGTAAAATTTAATGGAGATTCAAAATATGTGAATTTTAATATAGGGTGCCATTTAAAAAAATGTTTACTGTCACAACCTGTATGTCTGAATAACTTTTCCGAACACTGGTATCATGTTGTATGGTTTATCTCTAACAGCTTTTGTATAAAAATTTTTTTTTTTGTAAAATTAAAATTTAAGATATTATTAACAATATTCCATATTTATTGTTCACTCTGTATATACGGTGTTAATCGCAACATAAGAACTGAATTGTTTTTAAATGCGTAAAGTGTATGGTGAAAAATTGTGTGTTACAGTGATGCCCAATTTTTATACAGCGCGTAACATCTCTGTCAGAGTCCCACAGTAGAATTCATGAATTTAGCGTTAACGCCTCCGTTTTCGGACATGGCACTGTAAAATAGAGAAAAAATGACAGGGAATTAATGAAATTCCTTGGATTGCATGAAAAGGCTTCATTCTTGGTTTGTAATTTTTTTGGTTGGGTAAGGATGAATTTAAGGATTAAATAAATGCTACCACAGACAGGATGAGTGCACTCTATCCAATAACTATAATATAAAGGAACGAGACGGACCGTCTGGAATGATGCAATGAAAGAAGGGGAAATGGGCGGAAAAATAACAAAATGTTAAGACTGTCGCGTCCCTACAAGGGAATTTGGAACTGTGAGGAAGAATCTCTATGGTCCACACCTGTGGAGTAACGATTAGCACGTCTGACCGCGAAACCAGGTGACACGGGTTCGAATCCCAAGAGGAGAAAGTTACATGGTTGAGGTCCCCCCCCCCCCCAGAGTGTTCCCCTCAACCCAATATGAGCAAATGTTGAGCAACTTTCGGTACTGAACCCCGGACTCATTTCACCGGCATTATCACCTTCATTTCATTCAGACGCTAAATAACCTGAGATGTTAATACAGCATCGTAAAATAGCCTATTAAAATAATCTCTATGTGAATTTCAAGCCTACTGGCCAGTTGTCTCACTTCGTTTTTCACCGTTCCGTAAAAGAAAAGTAAGATAATTTGTGAAGGGGATAATCGAAAATGGCTGTAACCTAATGTCTACCACATGAGGGAGAGGACAGTAAAATTTTTGGAAATATTCAACATTTTTTCTTCCATTACTGTATCTTGTACAATAATACAAATTGGTATATTTAAAACACTGTCCTTCTGCTATTTCAAAAAATATTTTATGATTTAAAAAAATTAATATATATATTTTTTTCCAAAATTCAAAACGGTGACAGTTCACTGTGCAGTGATGAAGCGTTTCCCTCATAACTCATAAATAGAAACTGGAGACGAACAAAGTTCATCTTACATTTATATTTCCATGGTACCAGAGTGATATCAGAGTACATCTTTCATTTCAAAACGTTACAATTTTTCTTCTTTGAGGTCGAATATAGACGATTCAAACGTCAAAATCTTCATAATTAATTTATTCTAATGTTTGTATTAAACAAAACACATTAATACAGTAATTTTTAATTTCGATATTTTAAGATTCCCTTACTGTGAATAATACTACATAGGGTAAAGGTTGGTAATATTATGATACTAATAATATTATGATAGTTCTTTTTGATAATTTTTTTACAATTTTACTGAGCGAGAGAAGGGCCGGTTTTGTGCAGAAACTTGTCCACGAACATTCCCTTAATACGTTGAAGCAAATAACCGATCTTCCTCTCAGTCAGTAAAATTGTAAAAAAATTCTCAAATAGAACTACCATAATATTATTATCACAATATTACCAACCTTTACCCTATAATGACATGGTACAGTAATCCAAACGTCTCACAGCACGCCGAACAGAGTGAAGCTTTTTAAGGCTTTGTTACAATGTATAGCCTATACACAAAATATTTAATGTACAAGAAATTATAATAAACCATCCCGATGTAATAAAGATGACAAGACTAAAATCTACAAAAGCATTCTTCTGTTCATTTATCACCCACGAACATGACAGAAACGTGATAGTAAGGAATTTGCGTGTACTGCTTCAGATGACAAAATGACTTTGCACTAAACTTTTATCCTCAAGTTAATTTCTTACTTTCACCCACATGAAAATTAAAAGTTTCAAACCTCAAACTGAGCAACTGGATACAAGGCATATTTTCACGTATTTCTAAACACATTAAAATTTCATATTTCTATAGAAAATTGGTGGAAATTCTGCAGTGAATGAAGATTTCGATAATTTTGTAACATGATACAATAAGACGTTATCTGACAAAAATTATAAGTTACTGTTACGATTGAAAAAACAACAATGAAAATTGAAACAATTTAAAGACAGTAATAGTAATAATAATATGTATGTAGTTTGAATCATCCCTCGAGGATGGTACCTAGGAAACAGTATTATGGAATGGTGTCTAAAGCATGAAGGAAGGTCTCCATGGATACTAATTTATAAAACATCTGACATTAGAAATAAAGCAACATCCTACAAAACTAGACACGAAGTACATGTACAGAATGCTACAAGATCGCATCGTGCCCAACTAGACACTTGTGTAAACAGGCCGCGCAATGATAGTAACGAAAGAGAGGAAGAAGGATATCGTGGCTAACTTCTCGACACTCGAGTGCAGACTAATTCAAACAAATGACTGTAGGAGTGAAGTCCATTACCAAGATTAGTTGTGGTCGTTATTAACCGTCCTGAGGCGGCCGCTGCGAGATTTTAATGGAAAAAGAAGAGAGCATAATTTTGATGACGGCAGCAGTAACAGCAGCACCATCATCCTCTTAAGTTCAATGACTCCGCTGGCCCCGCTTCTTCGTGACGTATACACTGTTACAATGTCTTGACTCCCGGCATGTACCAGATGGGCTTAGAAATGCTCTGCAAATACTCTGCATAATTCGTATAAAAACGCAATCCATCATCTTTCGATTAACCTCAATTTTCGTCAATTTACTCTGTTACTGATACAATTGTAATTTCTAAAGGAAATAACACTAAATAAAAGCAAACTTGGAGTGAAACAAGGCTCTATTCCACGATGTTTAGGCAGAAAATTACAGGAAATTGGAGATAAAATTAGAAACAACGTTCATATCAATAGCATACGTCATGAAAATCTCGATACTTAGAGGCATACAAAATAATCAATATAAACATCAGAAATATGCGACTCATTTAAACAGTAAAAAAAATTACCAATTAACGTTTTAGTTTTATCGTTTAATTTAGCAATGTAGCTATAATTAAAAATTGAAATAATTTTAAATTCTTCTCTCTGGTCGCATCCACAAACGTATTTTTATATAAAAACACTATCTTATATAAAGGTATCCTATAGGATTCATGTATGTGGTTTATACCACTCCCTTATCTGTTGTAAAGATCGTTTTAAGGCATTATGTACAGCTTAAAAAACTAAAATTTTGGAAATATTAACATTTTTTCCTCCTTTACTGTATCTTGTACAATAATGAAAATTAGTATGTGTAAAACACTGTCCTTCTGGTATACAATAAAAATAGTTTTACGATTAAAAAATGATATATATATATTTTTCAAAATTCAAAATTCACTGTGCAGTGATAACTCAAAAAGTACCTATCCAATATTTTGTGATGATTTTTTTTGTGCATGTCATCTACAATATGATGCAAAATCACTTCTCTATCTTTGATAGATTGTCTGATAAAAAATAAATTCATTTAAAAAAAATTGTCAAATATCAGTATTTTCTTCTAACACAAAAAAAAAAACATTATTTATTAAGGAATGTACTCGTAGTTGAAAGAGCATTATATTGTAAACGAGTTACAGCAATAAAATAAAAGAGAGAGAACATGAAAAAGTTAACAAGTTTATCAGTTATGAGGGAAAGGCTTCATCGCTGCACAGTGAACTGTCACAGTTTTGAATTTTGGAAAAAAATATATATATTTTTTTTAATCATAATTTTTTTTTTCAAATAGCAGAAGGACAGTGTTTTATACATACCAATTTTCATTATTGTACAAGATACAGTAATGGAGGAAAAAAATGTTGAATATTTCCAAAAATTTTACTGCTGTAAGCTGTACCTAACCCCTTAAGGAAGGTATCACAAATGCTTTAAGATTTGTGCTCCTTTTTGTTTGACATTGCTGTGCATTGTAACTTCAAAGTCCGTAAACCTGAACTCTGTCAGCGTAAGTACATCTTCCTTTGCGGCACTGACTCGTAATCTGTTTCCTCTTCATCGATCCAAAAGCGACGGTAATGTGTGAATGCAAACAGACACTACTTTGAACAACTCGTATGACACGCCGTAAGCACTTTTTATGACCCGAGATAATATGGAAGGACCAGTTACAAATAAGCCGCAACATGATGAAATGCTACTGCTTGTTATAGAAGAAACTGTGGTATTTTTTTACTTGGTTATTTAACGATGCTGTATCAACTACTGCATTATTTAGCGTCGATGGAATTAGTGATACTGAGATGATATTTGGCGAGATGAGGTCGAGGATTCGCCATATATTACATAACATTCGACTTACGGCTGGGGAAAACCTCGGAAAAAACCCAATCAAGTAAACGCGCTACCGCCTGAGCTACGCCGGTGACTGTGGTATTAATATATTTTCCCGTACAATCTTGTAATGGTTTCATTGTCGATTTTTCAGTATTCTAGTGTATTCCAAACGGAAATGTCTCCAAAGTTCAATACAGTATCTCCTTACACGTTCCATTCAAGTGCGTCACGTTGAATACATGGCGATTTCTCTTAGTCATCATCGGAAGGGTAACCTACTCAATAGAATCCGTTATGTCAAGCTGGCTACGTTCAACTGGGTACCACATTCTGACAATGTTCATCGAGATCGTAATGTACTTGGCGAATTTATATTATTCTATCGCCTCTGAACATAACAATGGCCGGTACTCTATCATCTTGACCCAAGCGTCCCCTCTTACGGATAACATACGGGCACTTTAAATAACATGCGGCCTCTGATGTCACGCTGCACCACACGGAAATGGCTCTACATTAGCACCATGACGAAGACGATGAGGAATCCGCAAAAATCTACAACAATCACAGTCTTTGTGCACCACAAGTTCTACTTGAGACGAACCTGGGGTTCTGGCCTGGAAAGTCAACGCTCTTGCTGTTTGGGTTCATGCCTTATTATAAAATTTGGAAACATTTCTTAAGCGTTGAAGAATGTTTCCATCGTAAAATGTGTGTGTTACACCTGGTAATTCGTTGACGTCGACTATACAGATCGTTAAGAGTATAAAAAGTACCGCTGGGTATATAGACGAAACTTCCTCCCTCATTTTGATATAATTAAAGTAAGTTATTTACGTATTTTCTAACTATGTGAAATAACATAATTAATCTAAATACTGTAACTAAGCATTGCTTCAAATATAAACGTTTTATATTATAGACATACATTAGTTTATTTGTATCTCCAATAACCAAATAAATGGAACAGATTTACTTCTCTTATTTTATAGACGTTAGAAAATAAGTAAATAACTTATTTTAGTATTACAAAGAGGGGGAAGTCCACATTATTTTTTCTTTGTTGTACTAGTTTAGATGTTTATACTGTCATAATTGCTGGTTGATCATCTAATTCTAATTATGCATTATTAGGTGGGTTACGTGCTGTTGCTCAAACAATTTCTTATGAAGTTAGATTGGCGCTGATTTTATTATCTTTTGTATTTTTAATTGATAGTTATAATTTAATAAAGTTTTATGATTTCCAGGTTTATATATGGATATTTTTTTACATTTCCTTTATCAATAATTTGATTTACTTCTTGTTTAGCGGAGACTAATCGTACTCCTTTTGATCTTGCTGAAGGTGAATCAGCTATAATAGGGCAAATTATTTCTAGGTAATATTTGCAATTACCATGGACATATAACGTATATGTTTAAAATAGGTACATATGAGAGAACTGGCCTATCACCACTGGGCTACCCAAGGTATCTTCTGAACTCCGGACGCTCAAAGACACAATTCCTAAACTAACTTCACTCATGGGACGTAAGCTGAAAAAGTTGGGGGCTCTTATAAGTTTTGTAATTCTACGTTTATTTTTGTATTAATAATAGGAATAATTGTGAACTATGTAAAAGTAGACATAGCAGTACTTCGGAAAAATCTGTCCAAATACATCACAGTTCGGTCATTGCCAAAAGCAAAAAACATCGATGATTATACATCGATTTCATAACGAAAATAATGATAGTAGTACCTAATACTTATAGGCCATTCGATATCTCGTGAAACCTACCTGCGGGTGAGAAGGAAAAAAAGTGGACTGAGAAGCTTCCCTACCTCGCTACGCTTCGACTTGAAACTAGTTAGCACGCTTACCCCCACCATAAAGTTCTTACTATGAGCTACAGCGCACGAATGCATTTGGTTTTACGAGATAACGAATGATCTATAGTAAGTAGTAAAGGCAATAGTAGTAGGCCTACCTAGAAGAAAAATTTTGTTTGGAATTCTTCGTTTCTAACATCTGTCCAGTTTCACAAAGAAACTGAGCCGGTAGCTCAGTTGGTAGAGTAACTGCCTATGGACTGGAAGGTCCCGGGTAGTTAGGGGATTTTTCTCGTTGACAAAACTTCCAGATCGGCTCCGAGATTCACCCTGCCTATCAAATTGATTACCGGTTTTTTTTTCCGGGGATAAAATGCGGTCGGAGCGTGGTAGCAACCACATTTCTGTTTAAATATTATTCGATCAGCAGTGTTAGACATTGTGACTTTTCATTTAAGTGCTGTGAAGAGTTACTAATCGAAGTTCTCTTGTAGCCTGCATGTCAAGAGTTATTAAACGAATTGAAATATAGTGAAAAGACATTACTGACTTTTGGTAGAGATATGTAAATGTTTATAAAACTGATAGGAAGATTTTGGGTTTACATCGTTACATAGACGTAAAAACATTAAACATTTCAAAACTGCGTATCGAATCCATTGTCAGGGAAGACAAGGAAAGACTCATTACAATACTCGATTCTCATGTTTTTTGTTCGGAACTAATAACAATTTCAGAGAAATTCGGACTCAAGAAGGGAATTTCTAGTAAAGGAGAAGAGAAATTTTGCCAAAGGGACCTAACATCAATGCTCTGTAACACCAATAGAAACGTCGTACTGCCATTGTCTGCGTAAGGATTTATTTCCCACAGTTCTTGGACTAGTGTTACGGAATGAGCGCTGGTTCGACTCTTCAAAGACAAAACATTTTCTCATGGAATTTCGGTCAATATATGGGATCGCTGTCCAACCAGTGCCTTGAAGAATATGAGAATTTACGTTGGCCACCGTAATCCAGCTATAAAGCCTAGAGAAATGGACTCATCGTACTAACCACACGTTATCTCCGTACTGGTTGGGTGACAGTTTACCTCTGCTGAGAGGCATGTGGACGCGAGACCAGTAGTCGGCTCGTCGGAATTGGCCCTCCACGGATTGTCATGTCATGGAAAGTTTTTTTATTATTTAAGAATTTCTTTCACTTCCATATCATACGCCACGCTAGAAATTTTTATCACATCTAAAATCTGTAGTAATCGCCTTGGTTTGAGCTCATTTCATTAATTTTTTTTTTCATTTATTTTATTGTATAGTTCTCGAACATCGACAAGTATGCCGACCATATATGGCCGAATACGACCATCCGACACATAGAAGAGGTATCGTACCTGACAACATGAATTGGAAACAGATTATCAGGAGGAGGGAGGAAGTAAAAAATCTCTTAGAGATTTACATTTTGCAGTCTGAATACATTACACACAACTGAGCCTTGTTTGAGGTGAAGCAGTCGATGTACAGCATTTCCGATTGAAAGGAAACTAAGATTAGACGATGCTGACGCATAATATTACTGTCTGAGAAAACAATGGGTGGTTTCTGCTGACGACTATTGCTGAATACGAATGTGAGATGTTCCGGTCGGTGATGGAAAGTTCAGTGGTTGCAGCCCTCGGTTTCTCCTCGAGGCCAGATCGGTCAGTTGTAAATCCAGTTGTGTAATGTTGAGTTTTGCATTTCTCCGGGAAGTATGTACTAACAGTCGAGTCTCTCCGTTCACTTGACTTTGAAGGCAATCTCGACAGATTATCTGATTCCTGTTTTAGGCGTATGAGTAATGCTTTTATGTTTTTCCTCAAGAAATCTCTGCTACAAGTGGTCGGGTTTTTATTTTTGTAATTGGTCCAGTTCTTGCTACGACTGTTAGTAAGTGTTCTTTTTGTTAAATCGCTGTTTGATGGAATTGATAGTAAAAAGATGATATTTCGGCGAGATGAGGTCGAGGATTTGCCATTTGCCTTACAGTTGAGGAAACCTCGGAAAGAAATGCAAGCAGATGATCAGCAAAATCATGATTTGAACCCACTACGAGTGTAGCCTCGGCTCTGCTGTCATTTTTTTCTTGTTCCACATTTTTGTCGAATTTCTTCAGTCAGATAACATTTTTTATATTATCAATATATACAAGTTGTAGGAGTTTTACTACACACAGACACGACGCACGCACTCACACACGCATGCACGCACATACACACATACGAACTTGCCTAATGCAAACGTTTTATAATTCGAAATAAAGAATAGTTAGAACATTTCAGGCGGTCCCTTGACATTTCTATACAAGTCAATGTTAAAAATAGTTTTTAATTAGATATTTTTTTTTATAATTCGAAGTGAAATTAATCGAAATTCAGGGCTGAAATGACGAAAATCAGCCCGCAATGTAGTGCACTCTGATTGCACTAGAACATTTGAGCCAGAACATTTGCTTACAATCTGTGTCGTGGACCACATCCAGGAATTAAAGTACTAAGTTATATAAAAGGACAACAAAATCTGAATAAAACAATTTTTCAATCGACCAATAAACTCGAAGAATTTTGAATGAATCAGAGATTAAATGCTAAAAAACAAAAGTAGCCTAGCAAGCATTTTTTTTTCTTTGAAGAAGTTTGGATATCGTGTATTTTAAGAATGTTGTACAAATAAATAGTTTTGTTCTTACTTTATTGCATTGTGTTTTATACAGTAAGATCCGGGCACGATTACCATGGGGCTCCATAAATTTAGTTTCTTGGTCTGGACTCTTTGTCTCGAAAAACTTTGATATATTTCAATCAAAATGCCTCTAGCATAGATAACAACTTAAACTTGTTCAATTGGAAATCTGGGGTAATTGGAGTTTTTAATGGTCCCTTTCAACTTCGAATTAACTAAGTTCGGCTGTATATATCACTTCCTTTATAGGCCCATTTATGAGCATGATATCACGTCTGCTTACCGTAACTGTCGTATCGATATTAACTGTACTAAGTAGATCTAATGTATTGTTTTCCAGTATAGTCTTCGGAGTATATTATTAGCATGTTTGTGTCTCCAAAAGTTGTTATACTTCCTAGTAACGTGGTTATTATGTTCTTGACGATTTGATCGCATAATGTATAGTACGTTCTTGATCAGTGTCTTAACATCCTGTTGTAATGTTTTACATTGCTTCTGAAGGTCCTTTGTATCGCCTAATCGGTTCATTCGGAATAATAATAATAATAATAATAATAATAATAATAATAATAATAATAATAATAATAATATCAGGGTGTGAATTAAGATTTCTGATGAGGGGGGATAGAATCCTAGATAGAGAATACCACACATAAAATTATTATTATCCTCATTCGATACGGCTCAACACTTGGTCGCACTGAGTTGCTTGTCTTGCATCTTGATTATAATAAATACTAATTATATCCATGAGCAGGCTTAAGATAAGATGTGTAATTCCTAAGTTATTGATTGTTATCAGCTTGCCGGTGATGATAATATATAAAATTATTTTCTTTTCTTATTTTATACTTTATAAAGTATACTCGTATTAAAACAATTATATTTTGTGAGGAAGGATAGAATTTATCCCTGGCAGGGATGTTAATATGAATTTATGTGAGGGGGGATAACATTCCAACAGTGGGGAATTCCCCCATTCCCGTTAATTCGCACCCTGATTATTATTATTATTATTATTATTATTATTATTATTATTATTATTATTATTGAAACCTACGAGCAAGAGACTTTCATTTTCGAGTTCAGACTTTCGCTTCCTGCCGCAACAATGTACGGAGCGCTGATTGCAAGAAGTTCACACCACCCACTTCCGCGAATATTGTTCTCTCTAGTTGGGTAATACGCCGGCTTGTGTGGAAACTCTTCGAACCGCGGAGAAAACGTGTGTGGACTGGTTGCTAATGCTTCAGAGACTAAACTTAATTAGTGCTCACACTGCTGCCTGTGAACGTGTCACATTCTTATAATTTAATAACGTGAATTATATGCAGATACGAGATAGTGACCTCGCTACATTCCGACTGCGGAGCGGCAGCAATGGAGTAAAACGGTACCCCGTTGTGCGATGAACTGCTCTGGACGGATACTAACCGTATCTAGCTTCTCTACAATAGAATCTCGAATTACGAATCCATTCTGGAATGTATCCTTGGCATCTTCTAAAAATATTTCGAAAAACAGGGGGAAACTTTTATCTCGTGAATTGGAAAGTGCGATACGAAAATTATTTAAATTCATATTGCTCATTCACTTTGTCCATTTTTGTCCTCGTGCACAGGGTTATACACGAGGATTTACCGCCATTTACGGAGCTTATTTCCGAAGACATTCTGAGCAAAAGATGTTAAATAAACATGTGTCTTAATCTCAATATTTTCAGAGTTACACTAATTCGAAATTTGTTAGTAAAATACCTTTTTTCTTTAGTTTTAACGGTAAAAGAATACTACAAATAGATAATGAACTATTCAGAAGTATCATTTCTTTAATTGGCTAATGTTCTGAAGTTACAAATGTGTTGTTAACTGCTTTGTACAGAATTTTGTTTTCAAAATTTTAACTAAAAATTACATCATTTTTACGCACTTGTCACAATTTGTTACAAATCATACGACTTTAGGAACTTGATTATTTACACTTTAATTCTGCATTCTAATATACAATGTTAAAGAATTTACAAGCTTGGCGTGATTTGTAACAATTGTTGTGATGAGTGCGCAAGAAAAATGTAATTTTGTAGTTAAAAATCTGAAGAAGAAAAAATTCTGTGCGAAACAACTATAGAACTCACAACACATTTTTAGCTTCAGAATACTAGCAACTTAAAGAAATGATACTCCTGAATAGTTCATTCTTTATCTGTAATAGTCTTTTACCCTTAAAACTAAAGAATAATGGTATTTTACAAACAACTTCAAATTAGTGTAACAATGAAAATATTGAGAATAGGACTCATGTTTATTTGACCTTTTTTCGAAATGTCTTTAGAAATATGCTCCATAAGTGACGATAACTCTTCGTGAATCACCCTATATATATATATAAACATCAAGAACTTAAATATGGAAATCGGGCAGTCACAACCCGCGACAAATCACACTATCATCGAATATCTTCTTCAAAATCTCGTATATTTAAATATTTAAAGTGTGCGTGGTTTCGTGTATGGCATCACATTCTAGACACAATATAGTCTAATCTCGTCACGGCCTCAGCCCGAGTAGAGAAGTCAGCATATCTTGCGAAAAACGTGGTCTTATAGTAATGGCTCTAAAATTTCAAATATGACGTTGCCACAACTTTCTTCTCCGATGCCAGGCTAGTCAGTAATACTTTTGTTTCTGCAGCAGTTTCCAACCGTCATGAATGAGCATGCGCACATCGACTTTACTGTTCGTGCAGCAATAACTTCAAACTCTTGACTACTTGCTGATTGAAGTCAGAAAAATTTGCGGATCAAGAGCAAACCAATCTCACACTAGAGTGATGCATGCGCATGAAGCTAGTTGTGCTTTACTTTTATCCACTGAACTGGCTGCAGACGTACTTTTTGCATTTACATTTTGTTTCTATGCTTTTCTAATATCTATATTGGTTATTAAACTGTAAAATTTAATAAAACTTTCAATACATGAGACTAGTAAATATTTTACTGTATATGAGCGTTCGTGCAGGGATAGTTCGAAATTAATTTCAGACCGATCATTACTGATCATGCGCAATAGCCGAGGTTGGAACAGTTTTCAAACAGCTGTCAAACCGTCACAAATTCGCTACAGAAACAAACCTAATGTGATGAGCAGGGAACGGATTTATATGGACTAAAAATATATGAAATATGTAAATATATATGTAGTTATTTTTACCAAAATATGGAATTAAATATGGATTTTTACCAAAATATGGAATTAAATATGGACTTAAAATTATAAAAAAATGACTATGTACGTTAAATATTGGTACATTTTAATCAAACTAAACAAAAAATATAATGGACGTACCTTATCTTCCAATGTAGTTTCAACAAAACACAATTTTTATTGTCTGTTACCATAACAATAGGTTACAAACATTTCTTTCAAGTGCTGAAAAGTGAATCTTCTTCTATTGTCTCTGAGGATAGATTTATACTGACTAAAAGAGCGTTCGACGTCACAAGAAGTAACTGGTACATAATTCAATTTCACAATGTCTGCTAGGGATAAGTCCAAGTTAATCTTCACTGTTGATTCACCACTCATCACAGCAACAACCTTTTGTAGTTCTTCATATCCAGGGTTTTTTGAAAGTACAGTGTCCACCTTAGCTCTTACTGCATCTGCAACTTTACCTCTACCACGATTCAGTTGTTCCACAGTACTATTTATAATTTCAAAACTTTCAGATAGTGAAAGGTGCCTATTTTGGAGACTTTTGAGCGTTTTTATGATGCATGAAAATGTATGCTGAATGTGAGCTAAGTCATTCTTCACACTTATGTCACAGGTAACTGTTTTCGCAGTATCAATTGAGACTGCATCTTCAGAGTCCAATGCAAGGAGAACATTGTTAATAGAGTCTATATGTTCGGCATAATATTCAACTGCTTCTAGCCATGTACCCCATCTAGTTAAAATTGGCTTTGGTGGCAATGGAATTTCAGGGTACATTTCTTTCAACACGTTAACTCTACTGGGAGCTTTGAGAAATACTTTTTTCACTGATGAAATCAACAAATCTACTTTAGGGAAATTGTCTCTGACCACTTCTGCCACACGATGAAATGCATGCGCCACACAAGTAAAATGAGTCAATTTAGGATATACAACAGATAATGCTTGTCCAGCTTTGACCATATAAGGGGCAGCATCGCTAATAAAGAATAACACATTATCGTACATAATACCCTTTGGCCACAGGATACCCATAGCTTCGTTGAACAGTTTAACTATAGTTTTGTTATTGCACTTTTCTAGAACATCACAATGTAAAAGAATTCGTTCAGAATATTGTTCACTTAACAAACCGATAACTACATTACCAACAAGTCTACCTTCTTTGTCGGGAGTCTCATCAATGGAAACCCAAATTGAACTATCTTTAATTTCATCTCTTATCTTCTGTATTGTCTCATCGTAGATGGATGGAGCATACGTCTTCCTAAGTGTTGACTCATCCGGGATTGTATGTTGAGTATATTTTTCAAGGAATTCCCTGAAGACCTTATTCTTTAGTTTGTAGAGAGGAATATCAGCAGAGATGAGAGAACGGCACAGGTCGATGTTAAACTCAGATCTTACATTCGATGTTGTTGGTTGTGTTAAAAACAATTGTCTCTGCTTGGAATTTAGTTGTTTGTTGGCCTGATGTTTACTAGTTGTAATGTGTTGTTGCACCAGGAACTTTTGTGTAGATGATACTGCACACTGACACAAATTACAAAATAATATTTTATTGTCAGTTGATAAACCATCTTCTTTAAATTCTGAAATGTAACTTGTTAGTTTTGATTTTAAATTGACTGAATGACGTACTTTTGGCATATTTACCGTCTTTATAGTATGATTTACAAAACTGAACCTATGTGTACTCTGACTGGCATTTAACTGTTGAGCTGCACAACTGAAGTCTGTTAAAAATTTTAAATCAAATTAATACAGTTTTGTAACTTACTTTCCCATTGTTGATAGGACTGCTAATTTTCAAATAACTCTGATGTTAAAGGGATTACTGAACATGTGTTTAAATCTCTATTGTTGAAATGTATTTTTAAAAGTTAATGGAATTTTGTTTTGTTTTATTGTTAAACCTAATATAATATGGACTGTTTTATATGAAATATGGAAAATATATGGAAATTAACGAAAATATGTACTAAACTCTAAAATATGGAAAAATATGGAAAATAAAAGTAGGATTTTTCAACCCTACACATTGTGAAACATAAAGATAATGCAAAATATAAATTATATTAGCTTTATAAGTAAATATGTATTTACATATAAATCCTTTCCCTGGTGATGAGCGATGACGAAATGGCTGATAAGCTTACGAGAGATAACTACTTAACTGCTCTATTCAAAAAACGTAAGTAACGGGCATACACCATACGATCATACAGGATGTTTCAATAAAAGCAAGCAAAAATTAAACAGGACACATGGGATGCTCTACTAAACATTTTAACATAGGGAACCTAGGATATGTGAAGCCAGCTTTAGGAGATATGGACTTAAACATGTCTATCAATATTACTGTTTTCCGGATCATTTACAGCTAATTTTTACATGTATTTATTTAAATTTAGTTGTTACATTATTTACAGTTATTACTGTACAGTACCATATTACTGACAAACCTGAGTTGACGTGCCATTTTGTACCTCACAACAGTTGCTTAAAATGACGGCTACCAACCTCAATAAAAGCAGGATATAGGCGTACCCTTTTAAATGAGTTTGTGTGTTTCGAATCACATCACAGGCGATTATAATCCTGGCAAGTAATTTCATGTCCCTGTCCGTGCCCACGGGAGTCTCATACTGTACTGTAGCCTACACAAGTGATTTTAGATATTATCTCCATACGAAATAATCGAGTGGATTCAGGTCGAATGACCTAGTAGGCTACGGAATAGGGCCTCCTCTTCCAAATCCAGTGACCAGCAAATGTGGCATCCATATGGTTGTAAACATCTACAGCGGAGTTGTATGAAAGGGTTTGTCGTTGATTCATAGCATGTTCTGTCATGTAGCAATGTAAATACGATGAGACAGAGTCACCTTATGGACGATAATAATAATCCGTGGCACTATAGCCCGTGAAGGGCCTAGACCGACCAGCCGGCTGCTGGTCTCACGCCCACATGCCGAAGCAGAGGTGGACGATCATCCAACCAGAATGGAGGTATCGTGTGGTTAGCACGATGATCCCCCCAGCCGTTATAGCTGGTATTCGCAACCGGATTTCGCTCCCCAAGTGCATCACGATGCTGGGTGGGCACCGGTCCCATACACTGGCCGAAATTTCGTGAGAGATTTTTTTCCCCCCATGAGGAATCGAACCAGCGTGCATTTCGTAACGCGAGTTCTAGGCGGGATGCCTTAGACCGCGACGCCACGGCGCGGGACACCTTATGGACGACAGGCAAACAAAAAAAAATTGTATCATGGATTGCCTAGCCTTCAGACTCTCTCCTATATGTTTAAGCTCTTGCCTCCTTAATCTGCTTCGCATATCACAAGTTCCCCATCTCAAACTGTTCGGTAGAGCATCTCAAATTTCCTGTGTAATTTTTACACGCTTTTACTGAAATAACCTGTATTTTGGGTCAGCCAGGATTCTGGAAAGGCCTATGAATAAGGCTAGCTATACAGTATTTCATAGATAAATATATTAGCTGTATTCAGAGGACGCTCACGTTATATAAATTGTTTTATTTAACGACGCTCGCAACTAACGAGGTTATATCAGCGTCGCCTGTGTGCCGGAATTTTGTCCTGCAGTTCTTTAAATGCCAGTAAATTTGACATGAGCCTGTCGCATTTAAGCACACTTAAAATGCCATCGGCATGGGCCCGGATCGAACTCGCAATCTCGGGCACAGAAGTCCAGCACTCTACCGACTGAGCCACCAAGGGCGACTCGTGTTATATGCGTCAGTCCATAGACCTAATTAAAATGGTAAAGTACTGGTATCCCCGTTACATGCCATGGCATGCAGACGCTGAGGAAGCATGGAGATAGCCATGCTTTCGACCTTTCAATTGTTGAAAGTTAAATAGTTTCAAATTTAATTAATTTTTTAACGAATTAAAGACAAAAAGGTTCACATTTCGCTTTTCTGTCAAGTCACTGACAATATCTTCTCAAAAAAGGAAATTTCTCTCTACTTGCCATCACTGTCGCAAATATCTCATGCACACCACCATGCGAGAACATGGTCAGGCGTTGGATAAGACAAAAGTAGAAAAATTTAGACATTCAAAGGACGCAAAGTAAGCGAGATCTAAAAACAAATCACCATTATATATTACTTACATTTAGATTTTTAATAGGACGTATAATTCCCGATCCACTTCATCCATTAACATAGTATACATAAGAACATCATTAGTTTAGTAACAAAGAACGCGAGAACAAGAATCCTGCCCTCCTTCACACCTCAACTGATGCTGCATTCTAACACTGCGTTCTTTTCCCCTTGCAACAATTTTCCGAATTTAGTGGAATGTCGCTTAATTTGCACTCGAACTGTAACGAGTCGATGACTATTTCATTTGACAATCATTGGACATGTCTACGAAATTTGGTAGCTCAGTTCTATAGCACATATTCGGTTTGTTAGTGGCAAAATACATAATTGAAAGTTTACTTATTTACTTCGTCAATGTATTACATTCTTGCACTTTCGTTCCCTACAGTCTTACGTAATGTCTATCAAGTCTGTTCTCCATTCACACATAACCATCCAACCCGTAGACTATTCTGTATGGTGCCTGTTCTGTAAACCGAAAGCCTCGTATATTCCAAAGTATGTATTATATTATTATTATTATTATTATTATTATTATTATTAGTAGTAGTAGTAGTAGTAGTAGTAGTATTAGTAGTAGTAGTATTAGTAGTAGTAGCAGTAGTAGTAATCTTCCGCTGCGAATGCAACAGTCTAAAAACTAAAGGATTCGTGTACGACTCCCAGGAAGAAATTGGGATTCATTTTTCTTCGATAGCTTTTGCCTTACGTAGCTTGTGTAGTATGATAAAACATAATAAGTATATTTCCTGTATAATTAACATTTTTAAAACGTTCAGGGAATATTGTACTGTATTACATTTTATACGAATTTAATTTTACGCAGAAGTACAATCTACCGGTACTTATTTTGTTACGACTGAAACTTAGTTTTCACGTTTTTTTGTTTTTGTTTTTTTTTTTGTTTTGTTTATCTTATTTCTGTTTTTCTGGTTTCCTTAAACTAGTACGCAACATAACATCCATGCCCAAGGCGGGACTCGAACCCACAACCCTTCAGGCCAAGCGATAAAGGCATGCCGTACCTTTACCGCTTGCGCCATCCAGGCTGGCAATGTTGAGATCAGGACGATTATGTTGCATAGTTCTGCATGTCTGATAGATATTCCCGTATGCATAAGCAATAATATCTTATCACAAGTTCTTACTTAGTACCTCCATTGCAGTTCATACGTTAATAGTAGTATTAAGTTCTATTAACGTCCTTGTAAATAATAATAATAATAATAATAATAATAATAATAATAATAATAATAATAATAATATAATAATAATACATAGGCTACTTACATACATATATACATACATACATCATAAGTGTTCTGCCCATGAGCAGGTCTTTCACTGCAAACACAGCATTCTCAAATCTTTCCTATTTTCTGCCTTCCTCTTAGTCTCCGTATATGATCCACAAATCTTAATTTCGTATATCATCTGATATCTTTTTCTGCCCCGAACTCTTGTCCGTTCATCATTCCTTCCAGTGCATCCTTCAGTAGGAAGATAATAATAATAATAATAATAATAATAATAATAATAATAATAATAATAATAATAATAATAATAATAATAATAATAATAGATCCTAGTAAGTTTTACAAACCATTCAGTTTTCTCGTTGTCCAACATACATATACGGTATTTGCAGTTTTTATTAATGAAAGTTAGATATTTACACGCAGCATCCATATGGTGAGCATGCAGCAACACCATCAATTAATAAACTTCAACAAAGTCATATGAAAAGACATATTGTCTCACTCCCCTTCCGGGAACCAAAACCGAATCCAATGAGGACACACTTATTTGATGCATAACAGAGCATTACGACGACAGTTCGAACATAGACTAAATATTTTTTCAACGGAATTTGTAAAGTAAAAAAGCTAGCGGGTATGTCCCACTTACAAGTACCATAGAAGTTGTCATTGGTCTTCACAGATGATTTAACGGTATATTAGCTTACATACCTCTGCAACTACAGTTTAAAATGTGTAGTCGTGCGCTAACATTCCTGCTTGTTCTGTTTCATAGTTACAAGACGAAATAAGTTACATGTATAACATTTAGCATGACACGATGTATACTTTATGGCCACCTAACGATCAAAATATGAATCCCCGCTGTGGCTCGAGTGGCAGACCAGACGAAGTTTCTAACCATTATATCTGTGAAACCGGGTTCGATTTCCAGTAGGGAAGAGGGAATTTATATCTCTCCATTGATAAAGACTGGATGTATACCCTCTATCAGAGAGAAACAAAATAAAGGTCTAACAAAATATTAGGCCTATTATTATTATTATTATTATTATTATTATTATTATTACTGTATTATTGCTTACAGAATTTAAATATTTACGTAACTTATTAACATTTTATCGATTAATCGTAATGAATGAAATGCAGTTCAAGCACTGACATAAGTAAATAAATACCGTGCTTATAGGGAAACTATGTCTTGACAGAATCCCTAATGCAGTAGGCCTATTTATCTCAATTGATAAATATGAACGCTAAAAACGCCGAACTTAAGGAGGCAGGTAACATCGGTAAATTGTTTACTCATTAAGTTAGTTGAACATATGGGTGTATCAAGTAGAAGATTCATCGCTTTGTATCACTCGCACTCTTTTCTTGTTCTACGAGGCATCTGTGCTCTTATCATGCATACTAAGCAGTGGTCCTTAATGGAACCAGTCTCTGGCATTTTTAAAAGGAACGCTAGATGGAAGATCGAATTCTAGTACGAAGTCAAACGTTTGTGATTAAAGAAATTAAATATACCATTAGCAATAATGAACTGTAATAGACTCGATTCGTAAATTCACTATATTTATAAAAAATTTAACCTATAAATCAGTTATGATAAAACATTATTTTTTATATTAAAGTATTGTATGTATGCCTTAGCACACTGGCATTGCGTTGAGATCAGGAAATATACACGTTCAGCTACTGAAAAATCTTTATCAGTTCTTAAACTTTATCGCCCGTGCACAGATTTGAACCCATTAATTTCGGCTCTAATAATACGGTAAACACTGAACCACCGAGAAAGGAAAAGGCAGAATGTAAAATCCATGGTGGAACAGAAGCAAATTACAAACACACAAGTATCATTGTATGTTGGTCGCTATCGTAACTGCTTACTGACGTGCTGATATGTTTTAAAGTAAAACAAAGGGTGTTCGTCACTTGTTCCGTCGCGAAGGATGAGAATACGAGTATCTTCACAGTCACGTGAGTTTAAGAATGTCTGGACTTCCCTCGTGTTTTTATTGGGTGCCATGTTGCAGTCATGCTTTGCTGCTCGTCGGTATCTCAGGAACCTGGAAATTCCGATCCGAACCAGCCTCGTACTTGCTTTCAGTTCACTTGTCTCTGAAAAGTTATTAGAGAAAACGTGCCACATAATTCTCCACGTAACTTCCATACAGCCGTGACACAGAACTACAGTACGTTCAAGTTGAGCAAGTGAGGTCCGACTGCCACAAAGAACTTCATATCGGAGTGTCACGCGCCAATGGAATGAGAATCGATGGGAAGCTGGGAGGAAAAAACTGCCGCCTTGCGAGCATTTAGAGGACAATAGTTAAGAAAAACTAAGCGAGCACCAAGTCGGTTGACCACTTCTCTGATTTCGAGAGTCGGCATTCCACTGAAGGAATTGGACAATTTTGAAGTAGAAGGGTCGAAAACGAGACGTAACCTTTAGGTGATAAGGGGCACAGCTGAAGTAGAGCTTTACAGAAGGCCCAGTCGAGCCACCTTTAAAAGTTCACCGCGATAGGTGAGCAATGAAATTCTCACTAGCATTGCGATTGTACTCCAGCCTTAATATAGATATTCAGTTGTTGAAAACATCCGCCATACTGAATGCCGGAACTGGCAGTTGGCCCACTCCAGCCTTGTTAGTCTTTACAAGTCAAGGACATGAAAACCCAGTATCTATCAACATTTAATTTCTGTCCCCAATGGTAATGAATGAATTAGATAAGTAACTCACCCCCTCAAAATAGTTCCATACGATTGGGTATCTCAATGTGACCGTTTAAATACACGTAGGCCACATAACGAGAACTCTGTACCTTTTTATATGAGAATGAAGATGACTGTGACGACAGCAAATTGAACCCGAGGACCAACCGTCTATTAGTTGCCTGGTATGGGTTGGAAAACAATCAATCAGGCAATCTCTCTTTACCGCGATTTCAGGCCGGGTTCTTCAGTTTCACAGTTAGACGTGCATACGTCTTAACGGTGGAGTTACAGAGGCCATGTGAATATCCTATAACTAGGCAACTGTCAGTATAATGTTTTGAGATAATTAGGAAATAGTTCTTGTGCACAATCAAAATGGATCTCTAACCTTACTAGTTGCATAATCTACCGAAGAAGAAAATTCAAAACCTATAAAATCGAATTACTTAATGGATTCGCAATAAGTTTATCCTTAGACCAGAGGGACGCGAGTTAAAAACTGCCAGAAATCGAACTTCTAAGGATCACAAAAATCCGTAATAAGATTTCTTTCGGAAGGGAAATGAAGCAGATTCATGTCGCAGATGTACGTTACGTGAAGGAAGTCTGTCCTTAGCTAACGAGACGTCTAGCGAATCTCAAAGGCCATTCTTCACCCACGTCAAAATTCAACTCTCAAACTTCTGTCGCCACGCCGCACAGTGTGTAATTTAGCGAGTCTAGCCGGCCAAAAATCATTTCTCGAAAACTAATTGCTCAATTTTCATAAAATTTAGTACGTACCTTCAATTATTGAAGTGGATAAGTTTTTAATAATGGAAATGAAAATAGCAACTATTTTTACTGAAAATAAAAATAGTAATATTGTAAAAAAATCGATTCGAGTGAAAAAAATAAATTAATGTTCATAATGTGGAATTAATGTTCATAATGTGGAATACACTTAAAATTGAAAGCGTAAGGCGAAGGAATATTGCTACATATCTTACTCGTTCGGACGTCAGATGCATCCCCATCAGAATCTGTATCCTCGCTGCTAGTCTCTCCTTTGACAGCACCGACTAATGGAGGCTCGGAGACAACTGCAGCACAACTACTATTAAAATCGATCGCGATTTCCTCTTCTTAATTTCTTTAAGCTGGTGATGTAAGGGTCCAACGAAATAAGTAGCCGGAGTAAAAGATCGGTATTTGTGTCTTTCTTGATGTTTTTCTTGCGAAGACTTCTCTGAAAAGTCTAATATAGTATTTGTTCCTCGTTTCCTGGGCTCCTTGAGATAGTTTGCCAGTCAGTATAATAGTGTCCTGTGACCTTCTGTCCATGAGCCAAGAGTTTGCGAAGGATTGTAGGCATATAATACTATTTGTGCAAGCATAAATATAATTCCCTTGTCTCCCTTGCATACATGTCAAATGCCCGTTCATCAGTATTGTAAAACCGCATGAAAAATGTTTCTGATATATTATGTGTAAACGACTTATTAGATTTCCATCTATTCCCGTAATATATGCGAAAGTGGAAACCTCCCTGAAAAATATTCTTGCGGTATTTGCATCGTTTTTATTGCGACTGCTTTGTTTTATCATGTCAACAACATGTCATGCCAACATGCCTGAAACTATCCTATCTTCAATGTTTCGCAATAAGTAAAACGGTGGATCTAAATTAACTGTTACAAGATTTTGTATTTCCCTTAATTCTTCATATTGATCAGTAATCAAAGCGAGATCCTTATTAGGTGACAATTGTTGGTCGTTCCTGCAAAATCAATTTTTACGATTTTTTTTTTCCAGTTTGTCGCACGTTGAAGTAATGCAAGTGAAAGCTCTCCTGCAATATTGGCCGCATCTCTTTTCCTAGAAGTTCTGAAATTCATATGGGCAACAGAAAGCATTTCTTCTGGCGATCTTTCTTTAAAATGTGGACTAGTTCCCCCCCCCCCCGTTTTGATCTTTCGTTAAGTCTCCGAAAAGTTTACGTGGACGTCCTCGAATGCTTGTACTGGCAGAATAAAATTGGAATTGTTTTGTAGTAGATGGCAAAGTATTATATATTTTATTTTCAGACTTTGCATCTTGGTTGAAACATAGCGCATTATATTTTAAGACTTTTTCTCATTTCTGCTGTATTTTTCCCACCGTAATCGAATTTTCGAGCATAGAAATTTAATTCATTTTTTTATTGACTGTAAAATGTCTTCAGAGTAATCTTTGAGACCAAAATGTTCAATCATATTTGAGAATTTCACTTTTCTCTCGCTCTTGTTCCACATCTGGAAAACAGCTCTCCGGATTACGGAGCGCATGGTGTCTGAAAATAATTAATAGCTACCCTGTCTGCACCTGTTTGCAGAAAAAAATCACGTCGTAGTATTCAGAAAAGTATAATGAATATCTCTACAAAATTTTATCGAGGTGATAGAGGGCTACACCTTTTAAAAGCCAACTCGAAATATTATAATAAGGTAAAACTCAAACTCTTTGCACATGTTTATCCAGACACTTACTCTAGACAATAAGATAATAATTTTTGTCACGAAAATTAGCTTATATGTAAGTGCATACCTTCTTATAATATATCCATACTCTGTACTAGAAAAAATTCTGTATTAACTTCACCACTTTGCATCATCCAAACACATACTTCGCGCCCGCCTCTGCAGCGTAAATGATCTTATCGGAGACATGCAACTTTCGCTCTGTTGTGAGGATCCCCTAACAGATGTAAGCATCTGTCTACACTTGGATATTATACTTTGGAGTGTTATAAAAACGCCTATATAAGAATTTAGCATTAAAGATAGGGTGTGAAAATTGATTTTTGGCCGGCTAGCTGCTTGAAATTACACACTGTGCGCAGCCGCCGCCACCACCATAATCCTATAATTGTATGTATGTATGTATGTATGTATGTATGTATGTATGTATGTATGTATGTATGTATGCATTTACATTTCATTATAAAAATTACATTCGTTTAATGCGAACCTCATAATTTATAACTGGGAATAAAATTCCTTACAGCTACCCACAATTGTTCCTATATTAGAAGTAATCACGCTGCACTAACCTTTATTAGGATATAAATGGATTGTTGACACTGTGTGTAAACTATAGACCAAATTAGGAAAGCAATATGTAATATTTCAGCGTTGCAAGATTACAGAAACCGAAAAGTATTCAGTCCTCTCTTCAAGATTCACAGCATAGCAAAATGATCTCAAACGCCAAGTTATTTAATTTTCCTTTTGAAGATCTATTCATATGTCCGAGTTAAATCCGTAAAAAATTCCAATAATTGGCCTGTCGAAGCTTGCCGTATCGCCCGGTGATTATTAAATATACAAACTGTAAATTCATGGAAAAGAATAAAGCTGAACGTCATTTTATGAATAAACAATAGACAATCTTAGGAAGCTACCGACCTAGTTTGAGAAGTCTGCAATCTAAAACAACCCAAAATCTTATAAGACTCTGGTACCGGTAACAAATTCTGTACATGTTAACGTATCATAACAATTAAATGTGAAAATATCCGTATGTTCTGATCAAAAAACGTGATTTTCTTCTCTGAATTTGATAAACATTTTATTTAGTGACTATTGACAAAACACAGCCTTGCACACAATGTCCTTTATCTTTATGCGGCCCTGATGTACAGAACGACAATGCGTAGTGATAGTAGACCTATTATTGACGATGGTAGTTGAATGAAAACTTTTATCCATCGAAATTTCTAATTTTATTTTTGTACACTATTGCAATATTTTAAAAATTGTTTGTAGAACAATAACGCAAGAATATAACGTGTATACTCTACTTGTATAGCTGCAATGACTCATTTGTTTGCGCCTGCGCACAAAATTACACCGTGTGCTGGCGGCGCTAATCTGTTCGGCAAACAGAGGCAAGCGTCATGGCCGACCGCAACTCGGATAACAGGGGGGGCTTTGTTTCCACAAGCCGCTTCACGAGGGGACAAAAACGAAGACTACTCTGGAATCCTTCTTCCAGCAGAATGGCAAAGTTGAAGAAAGACTATTAACTTCAAGCACAGTCTTCGATTACAGTACAAGTTCTTGGATGTCGTTTGCTTCTATACATTTCAACTTTAATTGATTAGTTGTCCTTGTAATTGAATGATTACCAGACTTGTCAGTGGATGCAAGGTTCATGGGTTCAAACCCAGCGAATACGAAGGATATTTAAGAGGCTAAAGATGTCGATTATGGGCCGTGTTCATATGCATTCGAAGCTACAACTAGTAGATATCAGAGTTTTGCATCTTCGATATTATGGAAACCTATCTTTCGTTGTGGGTCAGTCTAAGCTAAGGGAGCTTTGGAATACCTCTGAATGGCAAACAGTAAATAATTACTACGTTTTCATGGAGTATTCAGATCGGTCTGAATACATTTATCGTATTGAAATCTTAATGAAAACGGGGATTCAATTCGATCTGAGTCTCAAGGTCGATACACCTAAAAAGTGAGATCGGATCGTATTCAGTTCGAATTGAGTTCCATGAAAATGGGTATCGTATTCAATTCGATCTCAATACGCTAAGCGCGTGATCGATCGTCATTTGTTTAATATGTCAGCTGTTTTACCGACAGCGAGGGAAATGTGTATGTTGAAAAACATAATATTTCGTGTTTTCCTAAAAGTCAATATTACCATTATTCACCAACAGCCAGAATATTAAGTTTTCATGCGTCACATTTGGAAAACGCAACATTATTTATAGCTATACTTGTTTTTTTGAAAGATGGGACATGACAGTTAAGCGGCCGAGCTTGAAACTACAATGCCATGTTGCCAATATGGACTACCACACTGCCAGCTGATGGAAGCTAGCAATTGTCGTTAAGATGGCTGACGTTAAAACATTCATTCACAATTGACGCGAAGGTAAGAAAACAATACAAAAATCGACAGAGAATCAAAGACGAAACGTATCAATGCTAACATTGTGTGTACAGTAAATGCCGCCAAGAGAGCTATTAAGCACTCGCCTCGTGGGAACTGTAAGTTTGGCAACTCACCCGTCGTTACCATAGCAACAGGCCTACCACGCTATGTGACATTCAGTTGTTTTTCCGATCGCAACGCTCCTGTCATGTCCCATCTTTCAAAAAAACAAGTATAGTGCCTACAGAGTGACCAGCACGCTAATATATCGATGACATGTTAACCAACATAACTACTTTCGAAACTTCAGCTTCCGTAGGCCTACTCAGGTCGTTTTCAATACGTATCGAAAATTGCATGAAAACGGGGATGGTATTCAGTACGGATCGTATTCAGATCGAATTGAATACTCCATGAAAACGTAGTAATTGTAAGAAGCCGTGTCCTATTCATTGCAAGAAAACATGCAGCAAATTTGCAGAAAGCGTACAGATTGAGAAAACAAATACGCCGTTACAATTTCAGGATCCCTGCTGTGACTGAGAAAATGTCTGATGAACAGGGCATATTTAAATGTTCATTCATATCTCGTTGATTCAAACTATGTCGACGTATTAGTACGAAATACACAAATTGCGAATATCAATTAATCAGAGCTTTAGTTCCCAAATGCTCTACACTGAAAACCAGTCAATAAACCAACCATCCGTAATTTCATACGAGACTTTACAGCTTTTAGACAAAGACGACATGACTTGCATGGCATAAATACTGGGTGTTCATTTCAAAGTGTGTCATGACGTCACTGTTGTTGGGTCACCGATTTGAAGCGAGTTTCAGTTTATATGTTAGAGAAGTTGCCTATTATTTAAGGCGTTCTTCAATCTGAACTTGAGAACGTGTACGGTATAACTTGAACGTCGTAGCAACAGATGGCGGTCTGTACGGTCTGTGTGCTACCATAACCTCTTTCAAACTGTGTTTTGCGCCGGCAAGTCGTACGCAGGGTATTTGTTATCATCGGTTGCGTACGGTAACATTCCACAACACAAATCAAATGCTCCGTGTCCATGTTGACCGTCGAAGTTAATGTCAACAAATACGTAAGTAATCGTCTTAACCCTCTCCCCATATCCCGACAGTACGTATTTCCAAACAGTTCACATTCCTGCCACTACCGGCGTTACCGTACGTATCGGCACGTACTCTTCAGAATGAACGCCGTACTTGCTAGCCAACTTCTCTGCCTCTTAGGTTATACACCTGAGCTGCGGAAGTGTAGGAAGATTGAATTCTCTAGGCTCATCAGCTAGCCACATGACGGCATACAGCGAGCCAAGACACATTTTGAACTGAACACCCAGTATAGTAGGTTTACGACATCCCAGCTCTACCAATATAACTCTTCAGTTAACGTTCCTTTCAGCTAATATTCCTTTCAGTTAGAATGGCAATAAGATAATGTAGCAACAGAGAAATAATTAGAATGGCATAAGAAACTGAAGAACTAGCAGAAAACCTGTTTTATGCAGCTTTGTCAACACAATTATCACAGAAACTGTACGGATCGACAAACCGCTCCATTTCGAAGAGAAGCCGTCGTCTTAACGAATTACGGTTGTGTCTGGAAAAGCGAGATGAATCCTTATGGTTGTCTGCTTCAGAAATCACGATTTTCAAATCCAGAATATATGCTGAACGATAAATTCTTTACTCATGAACATCACCACCTAGATTTCTTGTGTAATATGTTGAAGTTGGCTCTGCATTACCGGGCAAGTGTGCGCATGTTGCGACATCTTCATGACACAAATGCTCGCCCTTGTGCTCCTGTTCCAGTAGCAGCCCTCAAGGTCGGCCACCTCTTCGAGGAGAGAGGTTGAAGTTGTCATGCGGTCACTTCTACCTCCCAGGCCTGGCACACAGAATGATGATAGCGGTTCTTTTCTTTTCGGGGAAAGCGGCCGGAGAATCATACAAAGAACGCAATAGTTAATACATAGCAGGGTGTAAAAGAGGAACAAATTTTATCTTCGCGATCCTACAGCAATCGTTCTCATTTGAATGAAACATCACATCAACAAAGAGAAATAGAACAGAGTATCAGAATTATTAAAACTGACATTCTGAATTATTTTTAAAGATATCTTATGTTTTATCAGAATTTGTATTTTTGTCTTTAAGATCTTATCACTTCTTGAAATTTATGAGATCATCCCATAAAATGAAATTAATTTTAAGATAATGTATTTTCTAAATGTTAATCTTAGGACAATAGTTTAGTTCTCCACGTTCATGTTTAAGAGTAAAATTGCATTGAACTCCAAAAAAAAAAAAAAGTATAGTACGTGAAGTGCAATTTCACGCACTGTTAGCAGTGTGTGAAGTGAACCTTTACAACACCAGTGGGTGAAGTGAACATAGTGTGCGTCAAGTAATAACACCAGTGCGTGATGTAATCATTTGAGGCTATCGAAGAAATAACATTGTGTGGTACACATTCGTGAAGTTGTATTTTGACAATCATGTATTTGAGAAACTCGGCAAACCTCGTTCCTCAAATCTACACTCCTGTCAAAATACCACCCACTTCACGAACTTGTATCATAAATTACTATTATAAATTATTAGTCTCTAAACTGTTCTTTATTTCCTATTCCTTGACACTTAAACAATGATTTATTCTTAGCAGTGAATTTAAAAGTTTAATATAATTTTAAAGATTTTATGGTATTTTTAATCGTAAAGATTGTTTAACAGAAGTGCATCTATGTATGTAAAGTACGACTTAACGGGCTACACAACCGTTTCATTTAACATCTCACTCACCACCTTCTTTTTTTCGCCATTCATTAAATAGTGACAACTCCTTATAATATCGATCTCGCGATTTTCCTCTTTGGCTTGCTTGTTCTGGGTCTACCAATATGTCCTTAGTAATTTCAATGCAGTCCATTTCTATGAATTAATCTCAGACAAAACCATTTGTAGTTAACACTTTTGTTTTATTTTCCTACCATAGTAACAGATTATGACGTTTCCCCTACCGTAATAACTCATTAACCCTTTCCAGCATAGTAGATGTTCAAAAGAACCACCGTTTTATTTCTTTCTAAATCTTATGGCACAGATATTCTACCAAGGACCACCTCTTGAGGTGCCATCTATGTTTCGAAATTGTGTGCAGAGTTAAAATGTTGAAAAAAAATTGATCGAAGTTTTGTTATGATCCATGATATGAAAAACATAAAAAATTTAATTTGTGCTGCAAAGGGTTAAGACATTTCTCAATTGTTATTTTATCTACAAATTATCAATAATTTCTATTTCAACAACATGCAATTATTAATTTATTTTCTCTTAAGATATACTGTACGATTCAAAACACCATAAAATGTTGTACAATACACGACCGTTATAAGAACTCAACATGCTCACCTGGATAACTAAACTCGCTGTTGCTCGTTTAAATAAATCCCATGTTCGCTAAGTTAAGTTCTACATAACGGTCTTGTAACGTAAATACTATTAAATGCATCTCTCCTTGACAACCAATATAAGGACTATATACTTATATTAACTACTCATTTGTATTTTAAATATTAATATGATTGTGTCAAAATGTTATAGCAATTTTTATAATCGGTAATATTAGTTTCCAAATTAGTTTCCATGTTAATTCAATTAAATTCTTGTACTAGTGGCTTGTGCAGCAAATGCTGCAAATTAAGTTCATTAGACGTTCAAATAAACATTTTTCAAATTTATTTTCAATGAAGAATACCAGACATTCTGAAAGTTATTTGCTTCCATAATAATGAAAGATACTCTCTCTCTCTCTCTCTCTCTCTCTCTCGAGCCAATACTGAAGAGAACTACGCATATAAATATCTACACCACACTGCCATTAAATATATGAAAAAGACCCAACCCCACTTGATTAATAACTATATAAATATTTGATTTTTAATAATATTATTATCTTACGTAAGTTTTATAGCTTTCAGTAACATATATTCTATACCCGCCACTCAGTAAAATATAGAAATCAAAATTTAATTTAAGTTATTCTCTACATCTACTTATATAACCCCAAAACGTTTCACTTTCTTATCATCAATATAGCATTAATATGTATAATTAATGAAAAATATTCACATCATGGCATTAACTACAATACTATTTCATTTCTAATAGTAATGATGTCATCAAACCATTTCAAGTTTTGTAATTTTTAATATCCAATATACAGCTGTACCCAGAAAACTACACACCACAGAATCGAACCTGTAAATTATTTTCAGTAAGTTAAGTTTTTAATAACCAATTTAATTTGAGTTCTAAATATGTCAGCATTCTTGCAGATCACGGCCCTCGTGTAATATTGTTTACTGTAGTGTGTCTTTTGTTTTATTCTGAAATGCAACACGGCCGACTTGATGCTCGCTTCGCTTCTCCTGAATGCAATTAGCTAGTTATCAAAACTGACGACAGATGTCAATTTTCCTACATAATTTTCCTATTTTCCAAAATCCATCTGTCGTCAGTTTTGAGAACTAGCTAATTGCATTCAGGAGAAGTGAAGCGGTCATCAAGTCGGCCGTGTTGCATTTCAGAATAAAACAAAACACACACTACAGTAAACAATATTACACGAAGGCCATGATCTGCAAGAATGCTGCCATATTTAGAGCTCAAATTAAATTGCTTATTAAAAACTTAACGTACTAAAAAATAATTTACAGTTTCGATTCTGTGGTGTATATTGGATATTAAAAACTACAAAACTTGAGGTGGTTTGATGACTTTATTACTGTAAGAAATGAAGTATTATTGTAGTTAATGCCGTATGTGACTTTTTCATTAATTATACATATTAATGCTATATTGATAATATGAAAGTGAAATGTTTTGGGGTTATATAGTATACTAGTGGCTTGTGCAGCAAATACTGCTGCAAACTAAGTTCGTTAGACGTTCAAATAAAAATTTTTCAGATTTATTTTCAATGAAGAATACTTGTCTTTTTGATAGTTATTTGCTTCCATAATAATGAAACATTCTCCCTCTGAATGGATTTTTTTAGGCCAAATACTTTTTCTTGAACCTATCCAACTTCAGTTTTTTAGTTTCAACGCGAAAACGCAAGTATCAATGTCAGGACGATAGCAGTAGCTATTTCAGGTCATTGTGGATTGTAGGCAAAAGTTAAAAAAATGTCAGGTTTGCTAAGCTTTCGAACAATAGCATTTTCGTGTAGAACTTGAAATGTAGAGCGTAAAATCATTTTATCCTACTAAGAGATCTTGCTGAAATGATCCGGAGACTACAAAATTTTCTAGGCCTCTTATTTTATCAGTAAGTAATACCTTTTGATCTTTCCTTAGGAACTGTAATTTTTGCGCTCTCTCGAGCCAATACTGAAGACAATGACACATATCAATATCTACACTACACCGCCATTAGGAACTGTAATTTTTGCGCTCTCTCGAGCCAATACTGAAGACAATGACACATATCAATATCTACACTACACAGCCATTAAGTATATGAAAAAGACCTACCCCACTGGGTTAATAAGTATAAAAATATTTGATTTTTAATAACAATATTATTATCTTACTTAAGTTTTGTAGTTATATACAGTAGCCACTCAGTAAATTATAGAAATGAAGATCTAAATTAAGATATTCTCTACATTTACTTACATAACCACAAAACGTTTCACTTTCATGTCATCAATATAGCATCAATATTATGTACAATTAATGAAAAAATAGATGCATCATGATATTAACTATAATAATATTTAATTTATAATGGTAATAATGTCATCAAACCACCTCAAGTTTCGTAGATTTGAATATCCAATACACAGCTGTACTCAGAAAATTATACACTGCAGAATCAGTTTTTAATAACAAATTGAATTGAGCTCTAAATATGTCGGCAATCCTGCAGGTCATGGCCTTCGTGTAATAGCCTATTGTTTATTGTAGTGTGTGTTTTGTTCTGCAATTCAATCAAGTCGGCCGTTATTGAATAAAATTAGTTCTCAAAACTGACCAAAGATGGATTTTGGAAAATAGGAAAATTATGTAGGAAAATTGACATTTCATTGAAAACTACTACTTTTCCGAAAAACTTTGGGTTCCAAGCTTCAAAATGAGGGGCCATTTATTAAAATCCGTTCAGCCGTTTTCCTGTAATTTCCATTTCCAGTTCAAATTATATATATATATATATATATATATATATACATATATATACACACACACACACACATACATACTAGTGGCTTGTACAGCAAATGCTGCAAACTAAGTTCATTAGACATTCAAATAAACATTTTTCAGATTTATTTTCAATGAAGAATACCAGACATTCTGAAAGTTATTTGCTTCCATAATAATGAAAGATTCTCTCTCTCGAGCCAATACTGAAGAGAACCACGCATATAAATATCTACACCACACCGCCATTAAATATATGAAAAAGACCCAGCCTCACTTGGTTAATAACTATAAAAATATTTGATTTTTAATAATATTATTATCTTACGTAAGTTTTATAGCTTTCAGTAACATCTATAAGATATAATTTGAACAGGTAATGGAAATTACGGGAAAACGGCTGAACGGATTTTAATAAATGGCCCCTCATTTTGAAGCTTGGAACCTAAAGTTTTTCGGAAAAGTAGTAGTTTTCAATGAAATGTCAATTTTCCTACATAATTTTCCTATTTTCCAAAATCCATCTTTGGTCAGTTTTGAGAACTAATTTTATTCAATAACGGCCGACTTGATTGAATTGCAGAACAAAACACACACTACAATAAACAATAGGCTATTACACGAAGGCCATGACCTGCAGGATTGCCGACATATTTAGAGCTCAATTCAATTTGTTATTAAAAACTGATTCTGCAGTGTATAATTTTCTGAGTACAGCTGTGTATTGGATATTCAAATCTACGAAACTTGAGGTGGTTTGATGACATTATTACCATTATAAATTAAATATTATTATAGTTAATATCATGATGCATCTATTTTTTCATTAATTGTACATAATATTGATGCTATATTGATGACATGAAAGTGAAACGTTTTGTGGTTATGTAAGTAAATGTAGAGAATATCTTAATTTAGATCTTCATTTCTATAATTTACTGAGTGGCTACTGTATATAACTACAAAACTTAAGTAAGATAATAATATTGTTATTAAAAATCAAATATTTTTATACTTATTAACCCAGTGGGGTAGGTCTTTTTCATATACTTAATGGCTGTGTAGTGTAGATATTGATATGTGTCATTGTCTTCAGTATTGGCTCGAGAGAGCGCAAAAATTACAGTTCCTAATGGCGGTGTAGTGTAGATATTGATATGTGTCATTGTCTTCAGTATTGGCTCGAGAGAGCGCAAAAATTACAGTTCCTAAGGAAAGATCAAAAGGTATTACTTACTGATAAAATAAGAGGCCTAGAAAATTTTGTAGTCTCCGGATCATTTCAGCAAGATCTCTTAGTAGGATAAAATGATTTTACGCTCTACATTTCAAGTTCTACACGAAAATGCTATTGTTCGAAAGCTTAGCAAACCTGACATTTTTTTAACTTTTGCCTACAATCCACAATGACCTGAAATAGCTACTGCTATCGTCCTGACATTGATACTTGCGTTTTCGCGTTGAAACTAAAAAACTGAAGTTGGATAGGTTCAAGAAAAAGTATTTGGCCTAAAAAAATCCATTCAGAGGGAGAATGTTTCATTATTATGGAAGCAAATAACTATCAAAAAGACAAGTATTCTTCATTGAAAATAAATCTGAAAAATTTTTATTTGAACGTCTAACGAACTTAGTTTGCAGCAGTATTTGCTGCACAAGCCACTAGTATACTATATAACCCCAAAACATTTCACTTTCATATTATCAATATAGCATTAATATGTATAATTAATGAAAAAGTCACATACGGCATTAACTACAATAATACTTCATTTCTTACAGTAATAAAGTCATCAAACCACCTCAAGTTTTGTAGTTTTTAATATCCAATATACACCACAGAATCGAAACTGTAAATTATTTTTTAGTACGTTAAGTTTTTAATAAGCAATTTAATTTGAGCTCTAAATATGGCAGCATTCTTGCAGATCATGGCCTTCGTGTAATATTGTTTACTGTAGTGTGTGTTTTGTTTTATTCTGAAATGCAACACGGCCGACTTGATGACCGCTTCACTTCTCCTGAATGCAATTAGCTAGTTCTCAAAACTGACGACAGATGGATTTTGGAAAATAGGAAAATTATGTAGGAAAATTGACATTTCACTGAAAACTACTATTTTTCCGAAAAACTTTGGGTTTCAAGCTTCAAAATGAGGGGCCATTTATTAAAATCCGTTCAGCCATTTTCCCGTAATTTCCATTACCAGTTCACATTATGTATATAGATGTTTGTAATCTGAATCTGAATGGTCACGTGGTCTGTCAGGCAGATGTCGCCCTTTCTTTGTGAGAAATTATTATTATTATTATTATTATTATTATTATTATCATTATCATTATTTATCACTTCTTTTACAGCCAACATATTACCAAAAATAGGCCTACAATTTAAAATTAAAACTGTCTTATATACTTTGCTTTAGATACCAGTAAAACATAAAATATTGCATGCAATGCGAGAGTAAGTAATTTCATTCTCACGTGGAAATTATCACATCCTCGGCTACGTCTCAGGTGCTAAACTTTCCACTCATGAATAAAATCCTACTTTACTCTCTTGTGCCATAATTTACTATTAATGTTGCTGGTTTTCTGCCTTAAATGTTACCTTCACAGTATTTGTACCACGCATCTCAATTTAGGGCAAGATATTAATTTCACTCCAGAAACAGAAAATGTGAGAATATGAGTCACTCTGCTGTTTGTAAATAAAAGATGTGGATACTGACTGCACTTCAGTTACAGAGATATGCTTAAGTTGACTCAATTTGTTACAGTTTATCGCTACCATTAACATCATGGTCATAATTACTTCTGTACAAGACGATAAAGAAAATAAAGTTCAATACAAAATCAAATACAACTTCTAACGCGGATTAGGTCACCACGTTAGAAAGTTAGAGCTTTCCCTCTAACAGGAGGCCTTTGCCCTTTACGGGACACAGTAGGCTATCTCTATCTTTATCATAATTACTTGGATGAATGGATTATTTAACCCCTCTTCACCCTTGTGAGTATTTTGAACCAATATAATATTATACTGTAAATTTACATAAGTGGCGAGACTCCTCAGCTATTTAGTCAATACGTTAAAAGACAAGAGCATAAGATAAAACTGGACAAACGCAAATAAAAATAAACCAAATCTCGGAGTATATACGCGGGATATGATCTCTAATTCCAGACCAAGAATTATTCCCAGTTGCTGGATTTGTAACAAGATAGAAGAGAGCTAAGATGTAACATCTGAGCATGAGAATTGTAGAACATTGTGAAATGAGTCATAGAAAATACTTCTAGCTGACAAACATCCAGGTAGACTAAAGATAAAATGGAATGATATATTTTATAGATAAAAGTATTTGAGTTCTGAAGAATGAGACTGAGAAGAAAAAGAAAGCTGATTTAAGTATTGAGAAGTGTTGTTTTTATATTGTATATAGATCTAATATGTTACCTGTGTGACAATTGTACCGGGAAGAGTCAGGATTCTTTCTCCGAAGTTACGATTTTCACACTTTCTCAACTCTAAAAAGAAATAATGGGATATTTCTAATAGCTCAAGACACTTATTACGCTTTTATTTTCTCTATAATGATGATGATGATGATGATGATAATATTATTATTGCTGCTGCTGCAACTTTTCTGACCACTCCAAGTTAAAGTGGCGTTAGCATGTCGTGCAAAATAAATACTCGTAGTTGCTTTATAGTTCGCATATAGACGCTCTCGTCGCAATATATATTACCTGATATAAAGCCTTTTCGCAATTAATAAATGTAAAAAGGATGGAAGTTTGTGAAACACTTCTCCTTACTATTTCTCGTACTGTAAAACTCTATTCTATTCCTAATTGGCCTTTTCTAAATGTCATGTGACATCTTCTTCGTCGTAACCAGGTGCTGTCTTTCTTACTATTTTCGCATGTGATGTTCTGGCTCAATAATAATAATAATAATAATAATAATAATAATAATAATAATAATATTATTATTATTATTATTAAATTATACACAGTTTATTAAGCTTATTATTATTATTATTATTATTATTATTATTAAATTATACACAGTTTATTAAGATTATTATTATTATTATCATTATTATTATTGGGAAAATAAAAGCGTAATAAGTGTCTTGCGCTATTAGAAATATTCCATTACAGTATTTCTCTTTAGAGTTGAGAAAGTGTGAAAATCATAACTTCGGAGAAAGAATTCTGACTCCCCGGTACAATTGTCAACAGATAACACATTAGATATATATACAATATAAAAACAACATTTCTCAGTACTTAAATTAGTTTTCTTTTTCTTCTCAGCCACATTCTTCAGAACTCAAGTACTTTTATCTATAAAATATGTCATTTCATTCTAACTTTAGTCTACCTGGATGTTTGTCAGCTAGAAGTATTGTCTATGACTCATTTCACAATGTTCTACAATTCTCATGCTCAGATGTTACATCTTAGCTTTCTTCTATTTATTCATTCTCTCGCGCTTTGCATTTCACGTTCTCTTTTATATTTTCATTTTCTGTCGTACTGAAACTTCATTTATAATATTTTTTTTTCAAATACGTTAATTACATAGCATATGTCCAGCTTTCAATGTATTTTCTCTGGTTATCGGAATAATTTTAAGTACCGAACTTGCATCAGATTTCTATAGTCTGACTTTATTAAATTATTAGCCCATTGATTTTTACCGTTAACTGATTTAAGGTTGTATTTATTACTTGCAACCACGTATGAGTATTCTGCATTATGTCTGTGGGAACAGAAATTCACTATTACCCAACTTTCATTGCGGTAGTCCAAATTTCGCTGGTTCAAACCTGTTCAAATGCGATATTATAGAAATGGAAATTTAATATGTTTATATCAGGCACAAAAAAGTCCTCGAGTAAGACGATTCGAAGCCAAATTTACTGACAATTTCTTGTCAAAACGTTAAGATATATCAGTCTATCATCATAGGTGATTAATTCCATTGAATTACTTTCTTTGTCAAACTAGTATAGTCCAGAAAGATCTTCATCGGTACTTATTGCGCTACAATACCATTGAGCTGTGTTTGGAGGTAAATTACTTTTTTTAAGCCCTCAGACAACTTAAAGACAGAGCAGATATAGCTACGTTTATAGTACAAACTCAAACAGTTCTATTTCTCATAAGTTTAATATTTTAACAAACTTACAGTAAAATGCCTCAATGTGGTTATTTTTCAAGAAATGTGTCAACATACATCCATCATATTATGTAACGTAGATGATAAATCAAGTAATGACAACTTAAGCCAATGTATATTGAATTAGCAACAACCAATGAGGAGAAGTACTAGTAAAAATAAAAAAAGATTAAAATTAATCATTCAATTTACACTAAAATAAACTATAACAAGATTAATTTAGTTTCAATATTACATAATCACATTCTATCTATTTCTGTCTTGATTTTAGATTAAATTTGTGCCTTTTGAAGCTCAGTTTGCTTAAATATAGAGTCTACAATAGTTAAATGCAATGGAAATTCCAAAAATAAAATTCCAATTACTGTACTTGGAGATAATTATCTCAGATTACCAATTGGAAGACAGACTCTTTTAAAGAGATTAACACACTGTTAAATTAAAGTTTCACAATCCTCTGCGTGTTATGATAGATAAATAAGATAAAGGTCGAAATGTTACATTACTGTTTGTCTCAACATAACCTCACAGGAAGAGTGGTATAGAGTTTCTCCAAATATGACTTCAACAAGACACTCGATTGCCGATAATATTGACTATTCACTTTCTCATACAAAAACACTCACAATGATGCATTTAACATGTTTGAATTTGACTTTTTTCATTACTAATTAAATACAATGACGACGTTTTCTAGGTTATACATACTCTTCGGGTGTTTACAAATGGCTAAGTCCATTTGACGAACACTGCGGAAGTATGATCTAGCCAGTTAAATCAAATAAACAAATTTACTGAAGAGATGGAGACAAAATTTTATTGAAACCTCGTCGAAAAAAAAAAAACGTTGGCTTTTGTCTGTCCTCTTCGCACACGAACACAAATGCTGACGTCACAAAATGAGTACAGAAGATCCACACGATCTGGCAGTAAATCAAATTAATGGAAGTATAAAGACAAATTAATTAATTTGTATCTGGTCTCACCGAATGCTGAGGCACGAATCTTGTGCAAGATGAGAATAGAATTGCAGCCGGACCGCACAGAAAACACCCACAGTCAACATGGCCGGGATCGGTGGCGAAACTGAGAAGAGAGAGGTCGCACGGCACTGCTGGACATCCTCGGGTAATAAAAGCAGAAAGTTTTATATTACCCGTGAGAACGCAGCCACGATCTCACGACCACATGATCTTTATTGCCATAGTCAGTTGTTTGCACAAATGAAAGGGAAATGTTTCAGGAAGTTTGAATTCAACAATCGAACACAAGACGAAAGGACAAAACTGAGCTAGTCGATAAAACATGACGGAAGAGTTCTTGATTCGTGTAGCCGCCATATTTCAATTAAGGGTGAATCTGAGCATTCGGACGTAAACGCAGCCGAGGCATCCGTCTTCTAAAGCCTTGGTTTTTCTGAACCGACGCATGCGACGTGCGAGATGCGAGGCCAGCCTCGCACAAATCTGGACAACACGAGAGATAGTGAGTGGTTTCTATAACTGCGAGATGCGAGGTCTGCGCACCTCGCAACTAAAGAAACCACTCACTCTCTCTCATGTAGTCCGGATTTGTGCGAGGCGAGCCTCGCATTTCGCACGTCGCATGCGTCGGTTCAGAAAAACCAAGGCTTTACTGCATGCTATGTGTCAGATGCCGGCAGATTTATTAAAAGAGAGGATAAAACTTTCCTATACCACTAAGTGTCAATTTGTCTACCGACGAGAGCGCCAATACAAATATACAACCGTACGCGTTCTTTCTTAGTTGTACATACGATAGAGTACCTTGTCTGTATCAGCGCCTCACTTTCGAGCGCGTCAGCAGACATGATGATATAGCTCACCCTGTATTTATAGTGGACAAAAATGGCTATGTAGCAGTTTTTGGGAGTATCTACATCCTGTCACTCATTCAAACATTTAACCAATAACGCCTGTATTCTAACTGGACCCTGTGTACGATAAGTTATTAAAAATCATATCAAGAACAAAATTTTATTGCTCGCTTTAAACGTATCTTGTTAACACATCAATTGTAAATACAGCTTAAATGATCTCCAATGGTAAGTAGTGTCCTTTAAGATCATTTGAAAGTCAGTGCGTTACAAATATCTTGTTTTGTTTGCCAAAGTCTTCTGCGGTCTCTCGAGATGTTCTCTTGCAGAGAAATCCAAGAATCTCAATCGTGATGTGACCCGCAGAGATATCTGTTCGCAAACAGGAAACTTGGTGGTATGAGGAACAGTAGAACCTCGGTTAACCCTTAAATTGACAACGTATCCTATAGGATACAACAGGTTAATAGGCTAGGCCTATATGCTACAATTTTAATAGAATAGAAAACAAAATTGGTAGGAAAATTAAAATTTCACAATACTATAATATTGTACAACATATAAAAATATAGACATTGCGAGAGTTGTTTTCTTTACGGTCCGACAAGGTTTAATAAACTAGTGTGAGAAATGAAGCTTTGCAAAGTTAAGAATTAATTCTTTACGTAGGTACTGCCGATTACAACACCTTTGAAGAAGTACATGGTCTCTCCGTCACTGGCAGTACACGGCGCATAGATATAATAGCTTTCAAGGAATCTACAATATCTGGATACATAATTGATCCCACTGTGCGTTTCGAAACGGATGAGGAACAGCCAGCAGAAGTGGATAATGAAAAAAAGAATATCTACAATCCTACCATTCCCTATTACCTCCAAAAATACCAGTTAAAAGAGCTTGAAGTGATCGGACTTCTGGTTGAAGCAAGAGGTACCGCTACTTTCTTCATGAAAGATGTGTTTAAGAGGCTTGGAATACATACATCTATTATTCCGATTGTAACCTTAGCTGCATTGAAAGGATCAATTGCTCTCCTGGAGAATCACCTATATTCGAAATCAAACTAAGTTCAGCAGCATTCTTTACTTTTTTTTTGTAACACTTACCTCTCTAAAATAGGTATATTTCCCCTAATCTCAAAAAATTATTTGCAGCTATGTACTTGTAGGAAATCCATTGTTAAAACAAAATTAATGGTTCAGTGAACTTGTAAAAATTTCTGTGCTTAAGAACTCTTTGTCCCTTGTGGCAGCTCACGAATGGTGAGAAGATTTATTTTATACAGTATTTTATTTACGGCGATCATCGCAGGACGCACATCGCTGGCGATTGTCGCCTGGAGTTGCTAGCAGTTAAAATGAATGCGTACGGTTTCTTTACAGCGATGATCGCCAACGTAGATCGTTGGACGCGACATAGATCGCCAACGTAGATCGTTGGACGCGACATAGATCGCTGGAGGTTGCTTCTGAAGCAAATTCAGATCGCACATCGCCGCATACATGTTCAATAATAGACATTTAGAAAAGGCCATGTAGATGTATTGAATCGAGTTATGGCAGCAAACTTACTTACTTACTGGCTTTTAAGGAACCCGGAGGTTCATTGCCGCCCTCACATAAGCCCGCCATTGGTCCCTATCCTGAGCAAGATTAATTCAGTCTCTACCATCATATCCCACCTCCCTCAAATCCATTTTAATATTATCTTCCCATCTACGTTTCGACCTCCCCAAAAGTCCTTTTCCCTCCGGCCTCCCAACTAACACTCTATATGCATTTCTGGATTCGCCCATACGTGCTACATGCCTTGCCCATCTCAAACGTCTGCATTTAATGTTCCTAATTATGTCAAGTGAAGAATACAATGCGTGCAGCTCTGCGTTGTGTAACTTTCTCCATTCTCCTGTAACTTCATCCCTCTTAGCCCCAAATATTTTCCTAAGAACCTTATTATCAAACACCCTTAATCTCTGTTAAAGTTATGTTTTATTTAACGACGCTCGCAACTGCAGAGGTTATATCAGCGTCGCCGGATGTGCCGGAATTTTATCCCGCAGGAGTTCTTTTACATGCCAGTAAATCTACTGACATGAGCGTGTCGCATTTAAGCACACTTAAATGCCATCGACCTGGCCCGGGATCGAACCCGCAACCTTGGGTATAGGAGGCCAGCGCTATACCAACTTGCCAACCAGGTCGACTTAATCTCTGTTCCTCTCTCAAAGTGAGAGTCCAAGTTTCAAAACCATACAGAACAACCAGTAATATAACTGTTTTATAAATTCTAACTTTCAGATTTTTTGACAGCAGACTAGATGACAAAAGCTTCTCAACCGAATAATAACAGGCATTTTCCATATTTATTCTGCGTTTAATTTCCTCCCGAGTGGTTATGGCAGCAAAACAAATGAAAACTGACAGCAATATACGCTGATAAAGAAACTTCCTGACGATCATCACTAACGTTTATAATCGCAAGCGATGATCGCCGTAAACAAACCCTAGCTTTTTTTATATAGCGTCGACTTCCCACGTTGGTTATCTGGGTTAGAATCCCGAAGAGAGAAAGTGGAATTTGTGTTGGACAAAGACTGTGGTTGGTTGTAGGTTTCCGCGGGGTACTCCCGTTTCTCCTACCGGCATTCCACTCTTATGATTGTGGTGCTATGTAGTTCGTCTCCCAGGGTTCACCGAGGGCAAAAGCCAACTTCAGAAAAAATAACTACAGCTTCGGTGCAACTCTCAGATGGGGACGATCGGATGAATGGTGCAAGAGTAAAATACGTCACTGGATAAAAAAAATCGACATGTGCATAGCTTTACTAAGCTGTATATCTTTACGTAGAACTACGTGTGGGTGCGATCGCGCAAGGGAAATGTTAGGAGAACGAGGAACGTACAAGGAGAAGATGAGGGGAATACAAGAAGACAAGGAAATACAAGGAGGATACAAGGACAAGGCAAGGGGAATACAAAGACAAAAAAGGGGAATACAAGGACAAGACAAGGGGTATACAAGGACAAGACAAGGGAAATACAAGGACAAAAAGGGGAATACAAGGACAAGACAAGGGGAATACAAGGACAAGACAAGGGAAATACAAGGACAAAAAGGGGAATACAAGGACAAGACAAGGGGAATACAAGGACAAGACAAGGGGTATACAAGGACAAGACAAGGGAAATGCAAGGACAAAAAGGGGAATAGAAGGACAAGACAAGGGGAATACAAGGACAAGACAAGGGGAATACAAGGACAAGACAAGGGGTATACAAGGACAAGACAAGGGGAATACAAAGACAAAAAAGGGGAATACAAGGACAAAAAGGGGAATACAAGGACAAGACAAGGGGTATACAAGGACAAGACAAGGGAAATACAAGGACAAGAAGGGGAATACAAGGACAAGACAAGGAGAATACAAAAACAAAAAGGGGTATACAAGGACAAGACAAGGGGTATACAAGGACAAGACAAGGGGAATACGAGGAGAAGACTAGGGAAAAGGAATACAAGGAGAGCCGGTTGCACTTTTTAAGTGACGGTTAATTCTCAAGTTACCCTCCACAACTTACCTACCGAGGAAAGAAATAGTTCTACTTTGTCAGTGGTCAACTCAGCTGCTCTTACAAAGTAGTGTGCATTCACGTGCCCTCACGGGCAACAAAAAAAAAAAAAGAGTGGTGTTGGCATTGCAAGCACTGGGACGATCTGCTCTCACATACATCTCGTGTGAAGGGAAGAGTGCTCTTGCACAAAGAGCACGACTTGGTCACCACTGCTTTATGCACTAACTGTTAATCTACGACACGGGATCTGTGATTTTATTTCTCTTTGGAAGCAAGCAAGCAAGCAGGAATTTTTAAAGTTTCATGACAATTCCAAACTAAGTTTAGATTTAATGGTAAGCTTAATATTTACTAGATCACAGAAGAGAATCACATAAATATGCAATACACTGCATACCAGTATTCATGGACACAGATAATTATCTGACGAGCCTAACAACACGACGTCACGATGTTCGTCTGGCAGACTTGGGACGACATGCACGGCATTGTATTTTATGCAAGGTCACTCTTCAAAGTGGAAAATGTTGCTATAGTTAAACAGAGGGTCATCGGAAGAGACGGCCTTACTTTGAAGACTTCATAGCTTTCTCAAACGTAACTCCGAATCTCTGTTTTCCTTGCGCACGTCCTATCTTGTGGCTATCGTCTTATACCGCAACTCGGAATTTGAACTTTTATTCTTAAGGAGATCTTGTTAAGTCTTTACCAACAGAACATATTATCATATCTCATCAATTATATATCAGATAACGCTTCAGTGTTTTTCATTGTATGCATGTCTGCTCCTCCTCGTGCTGTTGATCGATGTTTTAGGGCGTCATTACTCTTCATTGTTCACTTTTTAATTGTAAGAATATTTTTAATTACTTACAAGCAGATTTTATGGATTTAAAATGGACCTAAGTTACTGTAATGATTTGTCACAGTCTGTTATAAATCAATTCGTTGCATATGGACATTGCATAGATTTAAACATAAAGATATTTTTATAATTGCCAGGAGAGACCAGAAATGTCAAATGACAACCTGGATATATATAATGTGTGACTGAGTCTGCCGATATGCTAGCTGCTGCCCACATTGAAACATTTCTCTGACTATTCTTCCTCATCAACAGCATGATCCCAATGCTCTGGTAGTCATTAACTAAAATTTTATCACATGGAATAACTAGCACAGCTCTTACATTCATTAGGTCACAACGCCACGCAATAACATTTGAGGAGCTTATTTTCAAAACGACCCTTGTCCATTCCCATAACTTTGTGGGAAACACGAAAAATGTCTTTTGGTCTAAAATTTCTTACCAGCTAGACAAGAGACATTATGAAACCAAAGAGATTGAATGCATTTAGAATCAAATGGAAGCATGAGACTCTTTGATTCCGAAGCTGGAACTAATGTTTTGTCGCAATTTTTCTGTGAACAAGAGTTAGTTTGATTTCAATAGTCACTTTTAACACAATATTTTAGTGGTTTAGAGGGCATTCTGAAGTCTGATGAATGCATCAACAAAAGAAGCTCATTTCGTTATCAGGTGGACAAGAGACGTTTAGAAAATGAGCTCCCCTACCAGGTAATCAGCCCAAGCGGGGACCGAACCCACGCCCGAGCGCAACTTCAGATCGCCAGGCAACTGAGCAACGCCGGTGGCCCTGCGTTGTGTAACTTTCTCCATTCCCCTGTAACTTCATACCTCTTAGCCCAAATATTTTCCTAAGAACTTTATTCTCAAACACCCTTAACCTCCGTTCCTTTCTCAAAGTGAGAGTTCAAGTTTCACAACCATACAGAAGAACTGGTAATATAATGGTTTATTATATAAATTCTAACTTCCAGGTTTTTTGAGAGCAGACTGGATGATAAAAGCTTCTCAATCGAATAATAACACGCATTTTACATATTTATTCTGCGTTTAATTTCCTCCCGAGTGTCAGTTAGATTTGTTACTGTTGTTCCAAAATATTTGAATTTTTTCACCTCTTCAAAGGATAATTTGCCAGTTTTTATATTTCCATTTCGTACATGTTCTGGTCATGAGACATGATCATATACACTGCCTTTTCGAGATTTACTTCCAAGCCTATATCTTTACATGGTTCAAGTAAAATTCCCGTGTTTTCCATATTCGTTTGTGTGATTTTCTCTTAACATATTCACGTCATCCGCATAGACAAGCAGCTGATGTAACCCAAACCCTCTCTGATATCCTCGACTTTCCTAATGCATTTATTTGTACCCTCAGACAAAAATATCTTGCAATATTAGAAAAATAAAAAATATGCAAACGTTAGGAAATTGTATCATGTGACATACCATCCAATAAAATTTATTACGTGACGAACTATCTTATGATGTAAATTTAAAGTTTGATGAATCAGACATATGACGAGTAATTTGTGATGACTAATTCGGGCTCCATTTACAATAAAGTTATATTTTCTATTGTTATGCTCATATTTTCCGATTTTAATGGATGTTCTTACAAAAAAAAAAACATAAATACGACAATGATAAGTAAAATACTTCATGAAAGAATGATAGTGAATGAATGACTTTGTGAGTTATCCGGCGAGAGAAAGAGTTAACGAATGGAAGAACTAACCGGCTAACGAAGAAGTTAATCAGCGAGCGAAATAGTTAACCAGTGAGTGAAAGTTAATAAACAAATAGTCTATGCCTATGAAGTAACGGTTAGCATTCCTGATCGTGCAACGAGCGGGCCCAGGATAAAATTCTGGTTGATGTTTTTCGCGGTTTTCCCCTAAACCCATAAAAGCAAACACTTGGTAACTTTCGGCACTGGACCCTGGACTCATTTTACGCTGCGTTATTACATTAATTTCACTCAGACGCTAGATAATCATCGCAGTTGATAAAGCGTAGTAAAATAAACCGATTAAAAAGCAAGTAGGAGTTAATAAGCAAGTGAAAGAACTAATCAGTGAGTGAATTTAATTAAGTAAAAGAAAAATTATATAGACATTAACATCTGCGTTTTTAACCGAGAACTGTATACGAAGTGAAGAATACTATACGTTCAAATCTACTGCACTGTTTTATAATGTATCTCCGAAGATGACTTTGAAATGACCTCGATGGATCATGTAGTGTTGGCCCATTGTTTGAAATTATGTGAACATTGCACATCATCTTGCAAGGCTACATTTTATTTTTTTAAATCACGATCTTCAATATTATCGTATAAAATAGAAATGATGGATATTTCGTGTCTAAATTACACACAGGAAGGACTGGGACGTTAATAATGAAACAAAGGAAGAACAATATAAAATAACGCCCTTGAACAAATACCTTGAACCTTCTCCTTTCATTTATGAAGATAAAACATGTATATAGCCTACAACATAGTCTTCCTTTTCACGGAATTTGAACTCCACCCACACATCACTACGCAGCTCAAAACAAAGGATGATATGAAGGAAAAAAACATCCGAAATGGAATTTAGGAGCATCAGGAGATGATGCAAATTATTAGATAAAAAGCGGGATGAAGACATTCTAAAGGAAGAAGAGTTCTAGTTTATCACCAAACTGTAGCAGTACAGACAGTAATGAACACATCTTTCAAGAACCTTACCGCCCAAATGTTACCATAGCTTTATCTGTCAAAAGAAAATTTAGGTCTAGGCCTATCTATGAATTCTAAACAGATTCAAATAGAACCAATCCTAGATACTACGACGATAATTATATACCTAACAAAACGATACTGGGAAAAACATTTCTTTCTAATCTCGCTTGCATTACGAATAAATAAGCGAAGTAACTTAATGACAAAAATACCAGAAAGTACTTCTCACATTAGTGCTCGAAAGTTCAACTTTACAAACATGTGCGTATAGAAATATAATATTCAATGTTTGTAAGCGACGTACGTATATTTGTCGTCTTGTATGTATTAAAAAGAATTCCTTTCTTCGTGTGTAATCAGTACAAGTTAGAAAATTTTGCAAACAGAAGAAGACACACGTCAGCTTATCATTACCTACACAAGGCCACCTGACAATGGGCAAAAAAATTTATATCTAGTCTATACCATAGTCTTGAATGTTTCGCACAAATCTGTCAATCGCAAAATGGAAATAGGTAACGTCTGAATTGAAGTGTTCAGAACCATAGTGGGCCAAGCGCCATTTACTAAAACCGTAGAAAACAAGGGTTAAAATGAAGTTATCACCATAATTCAATGGAAATATAGCATGTAATACCCAAAAGTATACACATTCAAAGTAAATGATATGGCAAACTTCATTAAACTATGGTATTCACTTAAGTTTAACCTTTGTTTTCTCCGTTTTTAATAAATGGCGCTTGGTCCACTATGGCTCTGAACCCTTCAATTACTACCTTAACTAAAGAATAGCAGTCATTACTTCGTACAGAAGCTAAAGATAAATTATTCACGGTTGAATCCCAGGAAAGTGAAAATATTTTATTTTATTTTATTGTATATATGTACACAACTTTCGAAACAGCTGGAGTATTACATCATTTTCATTTAATAGCAATACAGGAATGCGAAAATAAACATTTTAAGTTGTGTAAGAGAATTCGAATAAAGACAAAAATGTACATCAGATTTTAACATGTTTTCTTGCATTATAATATGGAATTTCATTGCCAGTGTTAAATCACAAATCTCAAAGATTAGGCTAGGAGTCAAAGCTTCGTTTATTCACAAATATGTTTCTTCAAGGATTGATCCTTCTCGCCAGTTACGTCCTCACTCTTTATGTGAAGTATGATCAAAATTAGACACACACAAAACGGAATTCCCTAGTCATACCAAAATGGTGCGAGAACACCGCTTAAAGCAACTGAGAATAAACACAAGAAAATGAACGAAATGCCAGTTCGGATTCACAAAAATGTAAAGCATAAAAGTACTCTGATTTATCTGATTTGATTCACGAAACCTGGATGCGGGAGTATCCTTGCACTTTGGTTGTTTAGGCCCATTGTAACCCTACATATGATGATTGTCTACATCCGACGCAAGTCCCGGGTGCCATTCTAAACCCGACGCTGACAGGCGGGCCATCCTTCTGGGGCTCTACAGGTAAGATCCCATCATCTACTGACAAGCCCAAACTCGGAGCCCGGAGCCGCAAGCTCTTAGAACCTAGATCTCATCAGAAACCCGTACTAGTCCCAGACATCATCCCAGGCTTATTTTTACTATTACAGATGACAGATTAAATGAAGTAGAAGTGGAGAGCGTTTGTGTAATGAAAGAGGAAAACAGGAGTGCCCCGAGAAAGATCTGCAACCTGTGTTTTCCTACCACAAATTCCACTCAGATCTGACTGAGGATCGAACCTGGGCCGACTGGATGGAAGGCTAGTGTGCTAGCTCTGTAGTCACAGACGCAGCATTGAAAGTATTTTCTTTCGTGTAACCAATTATGTGGAATTACTAATTTTTACTCACATTCCTTCTCTACTAGCAATATGCCATAAAATCATGCCTCTTCAAAAGATTAAAGTATTATTATTATTATTATTATTATTATTATTATTATTATAGTAAGATTTTATTTTAGTCCACCGTTGTGGCTGAGGGGTTAGCGAGTCTAATTCCGAACTCAGCGGGCTCGAGTTCGATTCCCGGTCGGGACGAGTTACCTAGATGAGGTTTTTTCGTTTTTTTTCCCCCTCACTCCTATGGATGAATATCAAGTAACTTTGTCAGGCGATTTGAACCCCACTTCATCTTCGCCACTTCCTTTCCTCCCATATCATCCTTTCATTCATCATCTTGTTACTTCTGGTTTTCAGATAGCTCTACAGGCGGCCTTCCGAAGCTGTTGGCTCTCTCGATTGGCTTCCGTGGATTGTATTCATGCGATGATGGATAACTTCTGCAACGGAACCCGGGGCAGACCTTCTCTGGGGAGGACTTTCGTCTTGGACCGTTAAGGGAGCCTTGAGGTGGTTGCTGAAGCAGGAGTGGTATATGGACTTTGTTGGCTTTAGGGACCGGTCGTTAAGGGGGTCAAGTGTTAGGTCGGTGCGCGCAGAGAATCCGTGGGCACACAATTCATCCCATATGGGGGGGAGGTGTACAATAGACCTCAGGTCAAGGAAAAATAAAAAGTAAGATTTTATTTTAGTAAAGAACTGTATACGCGCCAATTCACCATTACATACAATCGGGAACGACTCTCGTCTTTATTATTATTATTATTATTATTATTATTATTATTATTACTATTATTATTATTATTTCCTACCAATTATAAATTTATCTCTTGACTACACACCGTAACATCAAGACGTTGGGAATTGAGAACTGGAGGAGTGTGGCATTCAATAGGGAGAAATGACGGAAGCTTTTGAGGAAGGCCAGGGCTCACATGGTCTGTCGAGCTGATAATGATGGTGATGATGATATACTACAAAAATTAGCACAAAACATGTTGAAATAAGATTACAACGAAAAATATCACAACCGAAAAACTTTATTTTTCGAGGAGTGTTGTACATGCAATCCAACTCTTCGGATTTCCTCATGAGAAGCTGAATAAGTTATGATCTGAGTGACTCTTCGATACACAACCGGTAAATTATACTTATCAACGACGACAACGGCCATGTTGATTTCCAACAAACTTGGTAACGGACACTGAAAGGCAAGATTAAGGAAGTAAATCAGAAAAAAAATATGAAAGAGTGGCAGCGGTGCCAAGCTTGATGTATGTAAGTGAAATCTGAATTAATTAATAAAAACAATAACATCGCTACCAGCAACAGAATCGTCATTTTTAAAATACGTAAAAAGATGCATCGTAAGTTATGAATTGCGAAATGAGGATATAGGAAATGAACTAAATCCTACATGGGTACTAAAACTACAATGCAGGTAGTAGAAAGTTACTGAACAAAATGGGTTAGTATTTTACACAGAACGGATAATAGATTTCCATACTGGCACGTCCTATGACGAGATAGACGTTAGTTGTCCTAGAACACTAGGGACTGAGTGAAAACGAAACCATATGCATAAACTTTTTGGTGTGGTGTTGGTGGTGATGGATATTTTAGACAGCTGTCACGTACATGTGGGAATTAAGAAAAACTGTCAGAAGAAATTAAACTGTTTAATTTATTATAATCCGATAACAGCTGGGGTGACTTTGGGTGTTGTGTCGGAACTTCTAAAAAGAATATTGGACTTTATCAACTTATATAAAAAGTAGTGAAGATTCATTCCTAAGGATAGAAAAGCGACCACATCGTAGAGCTGACCACTCACCACGGTTAGTAAAGCAGGAAAATCATTCCGTGTTGCGGAGACACTTATTCTAAACCTTTTTGTTTTTGTTTTTTTTTTTTTAGTTCTCTAATATCGCCAAGCTTTATAATAAAAATGTTCATTGAACGAAGTAACACAAAGATATAATAAAAAATCAATTGAGAAGTTTTTACAAAAAAATTAAGCATTCCTTCTTTTTCTTTCTATCAAAGGTAGGTGTGTTCCAGTTTCGAAACTAATGGCGTTTGTTCCATCCCATTTGTCAACGGTCAATATTTAATCTGCCTTGAGGTTGATAAAAGAAAACTTGCCATGGTAAACGATCAAGAGACATCAGTTCTATATGCAATAGCCATTACTTCTTATATTCTTGAATTTAATATATCACTTTAACTATATTATTTACTTTACATTCTTCTTTTCTCTTTTCAATGAATTTCTTAGTGTAACTACAAAAACTATTTCTTAAGGACCTCATTTCAGATGTCTCACTCACTTCACCTTGCTGCCTCAACACGCAGGTCTCACTTCCGTAGAACAGGACAGGTTTCGACATAATGTTATGCGTGTGCGGTAAAAGGGGCGTAAGTCGGATATTGGTAGCGTGCTGGACTCCTGATCAAGATGGCCTGGGTTCGATTCTCGGTCGTGAAGTCAGGGGGATTTACTAATTCGGACTTCTTCACGGGGACTGGTTGTCTGTCCATTGTCCCAGTGTGTGTGGTGTCTCGCAGTGGCCCTCGGGTAACCTGACTCAGTAAACAGGGGAGTCCTGCAGTGTGTGCGTGTGTTCAGTAGAGTTGTGAGTCTAGGTACAATAAGCCTCAGGCTGCGGTGCCGAAATTAGTAAAAAAAAAGTCGGAAATAGGTGGTTTTGAGTTATGACCTCCATGTGAATACAGAAAATGTACTTCAGATGGGATAATGGGCATAGTTTATCTTTATTAAGTGCAGAGCGTCAAATTTCCAGCTGAACATAGTGAAATTGGTCATTTAAACTTTGCTTTTGCTCTACTAAAACTTGCAACTTATGACTTAGGCCTTTTTCACCGCGAACCATAGAATTTTGGGTTTTTTTCTCATACTTTTCTCAAAATATCTATTAATATATCCGTCACGATTCTTGTACTTCATATCTCTCACGTTTCCATTAGTTTGTCGAATAATATTTTACCCTCTTAAGCACTACCAGTTCAACTGTAAATAGGCTTACTCTTAAGTTCGTTAGGAGGACTGGCCACTGGTGAGACTGCCATTTTAAACCTAAGGTCCACTTTTTTGATGTATTAACACCGTAAGGAGAAGTGTCCCTTTGGGGTCTTCGCCCATTTTACCCCGGGCCAGAGTCTGTTCATCCTGATTTGCCGTGTATGAAGCACGTTCCTTTCGACCGGTCCAGTCGCTGAGTCTTCACCCGTATTCCTGGACAGGGCTTCTAGTTATACCCCAGATACTGGCTGAATCCTTGACAAAACTTATCACTAACTAGGGTTCACCCCCGTAACGAGGACGCGTCTTTCAAGAATTACCCAACTGCATATACAGAGTGATTCACGAAGATTGTGCAACACTCTAGGATGTGATATCTGACATCATTCTGATGAAAAAAGTTCATATACACATGTGTCCGATTTTGAATAGTTTTGGATAAAATCACGTTTATTTCTTCCGTAACACGCATTCTTGTGAACTTCTCTCTCTCTCTCTGGACGTCTGGAGCTGTATATGTGTTCAGTACAGCTGATAGCAGCGACACAAAATCTCGTGACATCAGGATCACGGTTAGAGATATCTCAACACCGGTACAACGTATCTACCTACCATCTAAACAACAGAAGTTAGGGAATGCGGCGCGCGTAGTTCACACTCGGACGGCTACGTGTATTGCTGCAGAAAGTGGGGTCTTTGAAAACCGGCTTTAATACAGATTTTTTCAGGTGAGTAATAACCTGAATGTTCTTGAATGAATTTATAATATATCCAATACCACTGTTGTAAATAATTTAAATGTTTAAACCTTCATAATATCTACGTTTATGTTTAACATTCAAGAGGGCGTAACGCAATTTAAAAAAAATATGACATGTTTAATTAACTTTTTTTCATCAGAATGATGCCAGAAATCATATAGACCTACTAGAGTATTGCACAATCCTCGTGAATCATCCTGTATATACAGTTTATAGGTAAAAAAGTTAAGTCATCCACATTACAGGTCATAGAGGCCCACAGGGTAGCGTGGGAGTTAAGGCTCTCATCTGTACAGACAATCTAAGACTGAATAAACCCAGTCCGGAAGAATTATATGGATGGAAAAAATCCATGACTTCATCGGGAGTCGAACACGCGAAATTCCAGCCTGTAGTGTTATACCTTAAACGCGACGTCCCCAGTCACAGACAACACTCATATTGAAAAAGCACATTTAAGCCGTTTATCCATCTAACGTAAGTAATCGTTTATCTTAAATTACTGGATGGATTCTGTAACCTCAACAGCGATTCACACAGCCATAAGTGAGCAATTCATTGTCAGCTACTTATTTTCATAAGAAGGAGGACGAATCATAGTGTTACCACAGTCTAGTATATACAGTCACGAAGCATGAGTTGTGAGGGTACTAGGAACAATAGACTGTGCAGATACTATTTCGCATTGTCTGTAATGAGGCGATAGTAGCGATCCTAGTGGTTAGCAACTATCTATGGATGCATATTTACCACGTATAGAGCTTCGTGACTGTATATACTAGACTGTGGTGTTACATCCGAGAGAACTATTACACTGACCTCCAGCTAGGCACATTCTCAACCGATAAGAACTAACTACGCTAAGGTTCGCTGATTATGTAAGGTTTCGAACAGGCAAATCCGATCGTCCTTAGACCTATGTGAATCGTCAACTGGTGACTGGAGAATGCTATGGGATGGGAACTGAATAATCCAAAGAAAATCCTCAACTGCGACCTAGTCCGCCACAACTCTCACTATGGATTTCTCGATGAAAAATTCCAGGCCTCAGTCCTGACAAGGATTCGGGTTCTACAATATTGTACTGCTTCGACAAAAGAATCAAGATAAGCAAAAACTTTCCAGACTAGTAAGCAAGGAAGATGTGTAAAGGTACAAGTCCTCAAATCCACACGACCGGTTGTGAAGACAGGTGCAACGAGTGACAGTCAACAATCCATTTCTGTCGCCAGTATGAAGAAAGTAGAAATTACGACTGGAAACTGCCGCGTAAGGTCGTAGCGCATAGAACACACGATTGTGAGTGAAAGGGAGTTGAACTTCGCGGGTCCACTTTCGCAGACGATGCTGCCGAGTTGGCATTACACAGCAGTACTTGAGGTACTCGGGAGGTCAACAGGCACAAGTCGTGCCTAATCGAGTTTTACATGATTTTTCAGGTGAATGAATCTCACTGTGATAATGAATATGTATACATTTTTGCAACTAGAATACTCTCGCGTCATTGTAAGTCTGTTTTCACAATGTCCGCATGTCTCTAAGAATTACACCGATTCTAATGAATGAGGCTGAGAATCATACCATTGATAATTATCTACACCCATTTACTTATTCAAGACAAGTTTGAATTATGACTTCAATTGCAGATAAATTACAGATCATATGACGTTGAATCTACCTTTCCATCTCAAATTAATAAGAGGAAATGGATAGTTACATCGCAATTCACCTTTCAACTAAACACGAAGGTCAGATTTTCGGAATGTATCATGTTCTATGTTGCATCAAAAGTGATTGACGGATCCATGCACTTAGGCTCATATTGGCCCGCATTCGTGAATCGATGCTGACAACTGGGCCATCCTGCTTTATCTACCCTTCCTGTATCAGCATCGGGAACCCGTATTATTCCCAAGACTTCACTCCAGTCTATTTTTAACACTTTCAAATAACAGAGAAAATGAGGGGGAGGTTGAGGTTGTTGGTGGAATGAAAGGAGACGAGAGTACCACGAGAAACCTCCTGCAATGTCTGCTTTGTCCAGCACAAAATCCATCATTACCTGGCGGGGAATCGAATCCGGGCCGCCCACAATAATCTGGACCAGTGAGCTAGAGCTGAGCCATAGACGCAGCTTTATCAGAAGTAGAAAAAGTCCAGTTCACGCTCCTATTCAGTAAGTTACCACCGTTTTCCTCATTTAAAACACTTCATTGTAATTACTATTTTTTATTTCGAGGTTCCATTCGCTATCAAACCTCGACAGTGTAGTCATTATTGACTTACTGCAGCTACTGTCATAGGCCTACTTCCTAACGTATACTGCTTCGCCTGTAAAAGGTCTCTTCAATCTCACAGCATATCCGTTCGCAAACTTGGAAATTTCGTGGAGGCAAGACACTTCCGCTACTCAGGGACAGAGCTCCCATCTCCAACGTCACCTCGAGACAACTATTCATACAAAACATGTTTGTTCTTCCACAATTCCTCTACCGAATACTATATGAAGCATCACAAAGTTGACACGTAGTACTTTCTCAATGTTGTTTACGGATTTGGCGACAATTCAGTTCCTTATCGTACACCAATTTGACATTCCTGTTTGTAGTTTACCTTACCTATCTATCAAAATCAGTTTCAGCATTATTCTTCTTCACCCGATTTTATTTATTAATTCATAAGCATTTTCTTTATTTAATACTTTTGGGCATTTCTCCATTTCTAGCACAGCTTTCTTTTTCTTTGTCTATTTCAAACGTCCCATTCTTCTCCACATCCACATTTTTTTTTTTTTTTTCCACTTAGTTGTAACGCCATGTTTCTGCCCCTTACAATTCCACACCCCACACAAACTGCTTCACTAGTTTCTTACTTAGTTCTTTTTCCAAAGGTTCCTATTAAAAGCTTCTTTCTTCATTGCTATCCTCCTTTGAACTTCCTGGCAGCAGCTCATGTTACTACAATTACAGTACATCCTAAGTATTTCAAACTATCCACCTGTTCTATTGCCTCATTTCAAATTCGTAAGTTTACCTTCTTTATGTTTCCTTCGACAACCATGATCTTCGCCCTTTGCATTTATCTTCATCCCATACTGGTCATAGCTGTTATTTAGCTCCAGCAGCATAAGCCTCAGTATCATCTCTTTTTTCGCTAATAACGCCATATCAGCAAATCTTATGCACTTTATTGTTCTCCTTCCTACTGTCACCCCTCCCACCCCATGTTTTTGAAACATGTTCTTCACTAAATCCTTCAAGCAGATACTGAATAGGATTAGGTGATGAAGAGCATTTTTTTAAACAAAGGATAATTAATTCTTTGGTAAAAATAAACGTTTTTTATTTCGGTTTGATGGATTTGTGGATATAATGGATATGAATAAACTCTATCCAATAGTTTAGTGAGATTAAGTATTGTATACAAACAAATAACCTGTTGAAAACCACTTTTTCGACATCGGGGATGCTAATAACGTACATTTCCGAAAAACCTAGAAGAGTTCGTACAATGAGAAAGTAAAAAATGGCAAGACATTTTATACTACTAAAGTAAAATCAACTAATGACGTACGATGAATTAAAGAAAAACAATGATCATGGTAGAACACAAAAATGCCAACAGATTAATGACAATTAAACAGAATTTTAAAGCCGTCTGAATCACTCAAGAACGCACTATTACAACTGATAGTTAAATGTTGACATCATCTGTTTCGTAGTTTCAACATAAGAGCGCGACGACAATATAACAGAAAGCAGATCAGCCTTCGTAATGTCGTAGACGGAATGTGATGTTCAGCTATTTTCCATGACCTACTCCGCTATCGCTTTAAAATTGACAAAAGCCATAAACGCAAGGACTGCAAGGTCCACTTGTTTCCTTATCAGGTCTTGCTCTGACAAGTAACAGGAGAAAGTCTTCACTCTGACAGATTATCACCTCTCCGAAGAAACTATTAGGAGTCTATGCAACATCGAGAGGAAAGCGCAATGGTGACGGAAATCGAAGGAACTAAAGTCATTAGCAGGTATTTTCTTCTTAACCCGAGGAGTGTGTAAATATTACACGGATATTTCAGTATTTTTCATGATTCGGGCCATGCAGGTCTATAGACTACAGTATACAAATATGTAAATTTGCATCATATTTTAAAAACTATGGACCCACACAATACATATGAAATTACAATATTAATGTAATCATGAAGAACAAACATTATGAAAATAATGTTACTTTATTCTCTGTTGTTGCAGTTTATGAGGAAGGTTAATTTAAGATCTTTCTCGATCAAACTTACAAGTCTGTCAACGAAGGATATTTTATTCAGTGGCAATACAATTTTTATGTTACAAGATCTTAGGAGTACTCATGCTTATAGAAACAGCAGAGTGTTAGATTGCCAGACTTACGTAAGCATAAAGTAAAATGAGCATTTCCATGAAACAAATTATTGCTTTCTCAGCAGATCTGAGTCAGAAAATGACAAATATAAGTAAAAGTACGCATTTTCTCATGAAAGGATAATACACGAAACATACTTTTAATACAAATAATTATCCATAAAGATACCCAAATACATGCAAATTCGTCGACATATAATTATATTGTGTCAATTAATATTCTCTTGCATACATACTAGTACAAAAATGTCATATGGAAGAGTGTATATCAAACTATGCTCTATTCATAGAGCTGTACTTCATTCTAAAGGACATCATTTTATTTTTACTAACATTTATAATATTAACCTGGCTATACCTTTGGATTAACGGTTAAGAACAGGAAACACTATTTGCTACCCCCTTCCACGACTGGAGTTCGATGGTACTGGCGTAAAATACAAACAAATCACTTTACTATATATTATAGGAGGGAAGAAAGGTAGTTTATCCATTTACGTAAGCTAGGAAATATCGCGATTTTAAGTTTGATAATTTTCATTAGGTTTTTGTTTAATCAAAATACAGTACAGTATTAACAACAAGTGTTTTTACTCACGAACTGAGCTATCCATTCGGACGTATTCATTATGTAGTGTATATTATACTGTCTACAGCACATTAGCGTACAATATATAAAATGAAGTTAAATTGAAAAATAATCATAATGTGGATATTTAAACACGTTTTTGAAAATGGTAGCCGTTCATTTCGATACAGGCTTCAGTTCTTTTATGCATATTACCGCACTATAGACTATTGTACCTACTGTAATTCCAATTACTGGTTTCATCCTTCGTACTAGTAACTCATGTTGAAATAATTCTGTGCCTACTTTATAGGCCTAAAAGAGTACTTTACGTACTGTAAATTCAATCTTCACTTCTGTCCGACCCGAAAAGATAAAATTTCTCAGACATGTTATCTACTGTCCGTCCATGTGGTTATGTCGCAGGGTCGTAGAAACGGGGGAAATCACGTGACAGTTAATTACTTAACGAGGCCCTTTTATTTAAGTTATTTTAAACAGTTGTATGATATTACGTAGACGTTCAATTCCTAACAGAAAGTAATGTTTTCAGAAAAGAGCTAAGATAGCCCAGCCACTAGCCTTTACAAACGGCGAGCAGAAGCGGGTGGGGGAAACCGGGATGCGACGTAGGCAAACGGATGACAGTACCTGTGGGAAAATATGATTCAATATTGAAAGCTCTTTCGTCACTGGAAATCGCGAACATATTTTTGGAACGTACTATACTCACTAACTCAGGACTGTTTATTATGACCGTAAGGCGACTTTGACTGCATACACAGCCTTGGTTCTGTGTGGGGGAGGGTTGGAAGTTTACTAGTAGAGAGGGTGGGAGTGAAGTACATTCAAAAACTCAGGTACAATAAAAATTGAAGTAAAAATAAAATGATGTCCCTGTACTTCTTTCCTCACACTGACAAGTACATAAATTCTGTCCACATAAATGTGGTTTTCGTCTTAAATATTTCAGATTTCTGAAATACAATTAATCCTTTACAAGCTACTACACATTACGTAACAAATAATGACATATCTTTGCTATTTGTAGGCCCAAATTGAAAAGATACAGTATATCCAAGTAATATTACAACTACGGCATTTTCGCACCCCATTATCGTTCTTTAAACTACATTTCTGCGTCACGAGCTCACATTCATGTCTTACTATAACTGAAAATTTATATACTCAGCCCTTCATATTTTGTCAATCTGAGTTTCCATTTTTCAACACGTTATACTAGTTGCGTGTTATGTCAGACAACTAAAATTCATGAACGACCTGTTATTAAAACATTCCATTGCCAGTTACGTACAGCAAAACCTGCTTTAGTGATGTATGGCACCACGGCTTGAAGCTTTTTCTTTCAACTACACAGAAAGACACTGAATGCATCAACACACAAATTTTGTATATTTTTCAGCGACAATGAATGAGGGGTAACGAAAAGCGTGCATTCTAATACATAGAACATAGTTTTTATATAACTTTTTTATTAGGCATTTCCTCTCCTCAGCGGTTGCTTCGAATGCTCTCCCTCTCAATAGAGCGGATCACACTCAACCAGTTGCGATAGTTCTCCGACAGATGGCACACCTGTCGCGGGTGAGAAAATTACGTATGAAATTATGTCATTTAGGATCGCAGGATTGGGAAGGAAGTGGGTCGTAGTCTTTATAATTAGTTATATTCCTGCATTTGCCTGAAGAGGTATGAGAAACCACGAAAAACCCAAGGTAGGAAGCCGGCGCATGGGGTTGAAATTGGTTGAAAAATGGAAACGTATACAACTAAAACCAGATGTAGAAATTATAGAAAGTACAGAAAATTCTGAATATAATTTAAGCTATATTGAAAAGAAATCTCCACATAAAGTAACTAAAGAATGCACGTATTCATTATAATAAAGTTAATCACATGATAAAATGACAGTATCCACATTTCAAAATTATTTCATCTTGATTTTTCATAAGGACTTCTGGTGGCAGCTTACGACAGATTTCAATGTAATATGCCTGTAAAGAATCCAATGACAACCACCGGCGTAGTTCAGTCGGCTAAGGTCGATCTGGAGTTACAATTCCCGCTTGGGCTGATTACCTGGTTGGGTTTTTTCCGAGGTTTTCCCCAACCATAAAGCAAATGTCAGGTAATCTATGGCGAACTCTTGGCCTCATCTCGCTATCACCAATCCCTCGACGCTAAATAACCTCGTAGTTGATACAGCATCGTCAAATAACCAAGTAAAAAAATCCTAGACGTAACATTTTAACATTACTAAACGAAAGATTTTATGATCAGTTTCTAAACCTTAAACACTGTTCCACATATTTAGAGATCAAGTGGAATTTGTGGTTAATAAATATAGTATTTGCGCAAGCCTTTTTGGGATATTTCCTCTAAAGTTAACCTACAGCGTCCCAATAATTCACTTGACAAACACTGCATTGTATCACACTACCAACACAAGAAATATTCAACTTCTTCGTATTCCTCTGCCGTCCAGGGTTTGCTTTTCGACATCAAACGATCAATTTCTAATTCTATTTATGTCTCTTTTGCCTGTTAGGCGTAGCACAAATACAACATTTTAAGTGGTGTCTCAGATTCACTTTGTATTCATCTACATGATTGTGCTTATTCATGCGAAATATAAAATGGCAACATTATGGCACTAAAAAGGAATAGACGTGTTCTGGGCCCATTCTACCGAGAAGATGGTTTTGACGTGCTGTCTGTGTAGCTACAGCGCTTTTTCTCATAAAGTATTGGGCTGATTTCTTTCATATAAAGTACATACGAATTATTCCATTCAGCAATGACACACTGAATTGTCATTTTAAATACAAATAATTATATTTAATTGAAAACGAACACAAACTAGCGATTACCTCGAAAACATCACAAACGACTTTTTAAGGCAACTTAACAAATGAAACAATATAGACTTGTGGCTTTAAATATAGCTACCAATTACCTGCAGCAGTGGTATTCAACCATTTCTAGATAAAATCAAACAAATCGCGCAATTCTTTTACAACATATTTTGAATGCGCGTCAATTACTTTTATTAGAAATGGTAAAAGCGAAGCTTGCAAATTACTAAATTATATGAATTTCTCTTTTAACGAGCCAGCCATTAGGCTACTGAGGCAGTAATACAATTATAAAAAAAATTACGTTTATATATTACGATTATGCATTGTGTACTCAAGTTGATCATTTCTACCTAACTCCGCTTAACCTTTACTTTTTATCTGACTTACATGCTACTAGGACTAGGAGAGGGAGACTCGTCTGGTAGCACCCTATACATCTCACTAATGCGAGGCTCCCTGGTCATGGGATCGACATGACACAGGGCCACCGCTGAAACATCACAGGACTATCACAAGACAACGAACACCCAGTGTCGTGGATGGAAAATAAATTTCTTCCATTGCCCACGTCGGGAATCAAACCTTGGATCACTTGGTGAGAAGCGCACACACTATCCACAAAGGCGGACTCAAGTTTTACCTTGTCATTCAAAATTTTATTATCTCTGCTGTTACTAAGGTTCTCCGTTTAGTCTCACTCTACAGAGGTGAAACAAGAAGTGACAAAAAAAAAGTCCGAAAACAAATTCCGAGGTTTGAAGAGTCATGGAACTAAGTTCAAGTACGTACTGTGCATCATGTAACATAATTGAAAGTGCCACAGAAGTAGCTTTGGCGGGCCACAAGTTAAGACTAAAGTAATAGACATACAGAATTACGCGTTCCCAATCAAAATTCTTCCAACAGTATGATATCGTTGTTGCTATCAGCTACCACCACCACCACCACCACCACCACCACCACCACCACCACCACCACCATCACCAGTTCTTATTACTGAAGATACGAAATATCAAATTTTGATGTTTGAAGTTGTTGGAAACAGTTTTCAATATCATTTACTGTTGCAAATTTCTGGATAAATAACGAAAGATAACGCCGACGACAGTGCGAGTTCTGACGCGGCAAAATACAGTAAAGGGAAGTGTAAGAATGCGAATATGGAAAATTTGACGAGTCTTTGTTAAAAATATGCATAGTCATTTAAACATCTATATAATACGAATGAGTCCACACCTGTGGAGTAACGGTTAGCGCGTCTGGCCGCGAAACCAGGTGGCCTGGGCTCGAATCCCGGTCGGGACAAGTTACCTGGTTGAGGTTTTCACTGGGGTTTTCATATCAACCCAATACGAGCAAATGCTGGGTAACTATCTGTATTGGACCCCGGACTCATTTCACCGGCATTATCACCTTCATCTCATTCAGACGCTAAATAACCTAAGATGTTGATAAAGCGTTGTAAAATAACCTACAAAAAAATACGAATAATAAAGTAGGTGTCACATTTTTATATTACTTGTATAGAAAATACCAACAACTCACTCTCATTATTTATATTCTATTCATAGCATTTCTGTGACAAAGTCCCAAGGGCGAGTAGCAATAAGGAATTCCTTCAAGTGGCGCAGACGTCTGAGTTTTAAATTATGAAAGCCATCAACATGCTCGGAACGTCACGCTGGGCTATGGGAAAACCGTCCCCCCCCTTGACGTTACCAACACTAAACATTTCCTTATCTGATAAGAGAATTGAGTTCTCTTGTCCATGGCCAGTATCTGTGTATTCCCGCATGGAGTACACTCCCGACCTCGTATCTTACAAGGCCCTACCTGAGTTGGAGATGTAACCGCGAGTCAGCAGAAGGTTCGGCAGGTGTTGAACAAGGTTCATAGACTCAAACGAGTTTCCATATTGAGGTCATAAGGGCGCCTGAGTACAGATCTAACAAGTTGCCTACACATTCCAAACAGATGTCATCTCTCTCATTTGAAAATACCTTTAACACATTGCTTGTTAGTAAATACTACTTCTCGGAGTAATAAAGGCGTATAAATCTGTTGGTTATGGTAACGTTTCTATAGAGGACACTGGTTTGTATTGTAAGCCGAGAAATGAAAACGTTATCTCCTACAGCAGCAGTATATCCCAACTTGTGGTCAATTAAACTTAACTTTATCATGTTCTCTGATTTTTTCTCAGCTTGCTGGGATACTTTTGCTTACCTCACTCTCCTGAGACAGCAATGAAATCGCCTGAGGGACTCCTCTTGGCTTGCAAGTCTTTGCCTACGATCCGAATTTTTAATTATAGAAATTCTCTAAATTTCAGTCCTCAGAGTTCAACCTTAAAAGTCTTTACCGTTCAGGATACGATTGAAGCAACGATAAATAAATTGAATTTGTGATCTCTTAGTAACTGACCAGCAACAAATGATTAACATTTGACCGATATCGCTGGAAATACAGGGCATAAACGATATAAACTGCGAAAAAAATACTGGTGGTAGAGCATAAATAATTGAAGAAAAAAAGTCAAATAAGGTTTTTTCTGTAACTATTAAGTTCTCACAGAAAAAGAAATATTTTGTGAGTCAAACTTTTTTTTAATAAGAATAAGCAGTCATTCCTTACTTTGCCCGATACGTAAGCTGAAGCAATCGCCTGTTTATACTTATAGGTCTACTCTGTCGTGTATTGGTATGTGTTGGAAGCAAGGTCATTGGCAATGGCATTCGTGTTATCGAAACTTAAACAAATATTAAACTATTATCGATCTCAAAAACATGGTAGGTCCTATTTTACAAATTAAATATACAATATAAGAAACAATTAAATTTCACTAGACATTTTATTCAGTAGATCGATACCGGTATGTACTGTCTGTAAAATGTTGGCAGTTCATATCATTTACACTCTGTTTAAAGAACATCCTGATTCATTAACATTAAAGGCAGAGGAATATTTTCCTTTCTTGTAATGGAAAAAACAACTCGATGAAAATCCCCTTCTTGGTGACAAAAAATTGTCTGCACGTCAAGGAAAAGCAACTGTTAGAATTATCTTCTTATTCGAGCTTAAATATCGCGTTTCATACGATCATGATGCAATTTGGGTTGCAAGTACGACCCATAGGCTATATCCCGATATTTCCTTAATTGCAATGCAACACAATATCGGTTGCATCAACATATTTGTGAAATTTCTCTCTTATGACGCAACACATAGCTCGCTCACTAGCCAAACAAGCAAGGACAAGGACCAAGATCGTTGAATCGAGCGTAATTATATTATAAAATGTTTAAATTAAATTATGATTTCAGCAGATAATGAAAATGTATTTGTTATAATAAGAGAAAAGCGCATTACATGTAATTAACATTGTTAAACCTGTATTTCGCTTTTCGCAATTGACATTACTGAATAACATCCAATTTCTTTATTGCAGTAATCGATATTCATCTCACAATGTCTGAATAGGTTCACAGTGTTTTTTGGGAAAGCCATTGATTTAATTCCCAATATGCTCAGTCAATTTAAGAGAGCGCTGTATTATGATAATAAGTAATAGAAATAATTTCAGCTTTGTCCTTTAAAGGTGAAGAAATTTGGTTCGATTAAATGTAACTTTTCGTACTGCAGAGGAATTGTACAATGTTATATTTGTTCGAATCAAATTTATGCACATTTAAAGGACAAACATAAAATTATTTATTATCATAATACTGTGCACTCTAAAACTGACTGAGAATATTGGGAATTAAATCTATGACTTTCCCAAATATGCTATGAAATGTTTCATATAAAACAATTTTTATCTCGAAAAGGAAGCAAAATGAAACAAAACTGTATTAAACTTTTTGTTTGAAATATCTTAAAGAATAAGCTCCTGAAATTAATGACAATGCTTACGGTTACTCTGTAGAACATAACGATGTTGAGTAGACTTGAGAGTTAAGAATAGGCCTATTTACAATTATTAAGATAAACTTCGCAAAACTGACAACTGACAGCTGCAATGCAACATCAATCACCTCATTCATAATCGTATGGTTTTATTTTTCACAGCAAAGATATAACGTAAAATACCTTTGTATTTATGAAATTTAAGATTATAACCTATTCATAAGCTAAAACTAATGTTTAATATGTCTATCAATTTATGAAGGACGCTTAATTTACAACAATATTTAATCAGTAGAAAATGTTTATGAACCTGAGTTATACAAAACATCATAGGAGGTATGCCAAAATAAAGTATGAGCTTTAAGTTTATGACGCTCAAAAGATTGGGATTCCTGTCCTAAAGGAAGGGGTAGCATTTCTTGTATTTTCTTTGTTCTATGTTGCTTTAAGTGAGTTTTGCAGCATGCTCATCATATAATCGAGGAGGTCGGCTATTTTTTACGTCTAATTTTATCCACAATCCTCATAACAGAAGCGCAGAACAGTACCTATTCCTTGAAATCTGATGCCGTTGACGATAACAAATATATGACGTTAACTTAATTCGTGTAAACGGAGGTAATTATGTACAATAAATTAACAATATTATCGGCTAAAGCAATCTCAACCAGCACAATATGCAGATCGCTTCAATATTTCGCATACCAATCGATCTCGCGTCACGTTTCTAGGTGCACAACAATCGTGATCTTCGACTCATCTATGCGGTTCATTCACACATCATAATCAGCTGTTTCAGCCCAGTTCCCTTGTAATTATTGTGTTTAATGATACATATTAACACATTTCTACGAAGGTCGAGTCGACACAGTTTGATTCGAGGTTTATTGCTACATTCGCAGAGTTAATTATCTCCTTGGATAAGCAGCTCAGCTCGTGAAACCGCCTAACATTGCGTTTGCCGGCTGCAGGCCTCTATTCCAATTCTCTTCACGGTGTCAATGTGAAGACGAAAGTGGAGTGAGAAGGCCTTACACCAACAAATTTTCAGATCTGTGATTATCTTATGAGTCGGTCAGCCATAGCTTAGATGAATGTTTTTCTTTGAAAGAGATCATCTGAGACTTAAAAATATGGACTATCAAACAGCTGAGTGCCGATACTTAAACAGCCTACTTAACTCTCAGTGCTCCAATGTTACCACAATATTGTCCAAGAGATTCTGAATAACTCCTCAGAATGAAAACAATGCTTGTAATAATACGTTGTACACAATAACATTTCATTTAATAACAAATTTCATTTTATACCTCTGTAAAGGTGCTCTATGACTACCTGTATCTATATATTTCTCTCCCAACCAATCAATTATAACGCCCTTAAAAGTCCAGGACTGCATATGAACCTCGAACTTATGACCTATGGCAGTACAGTAACCACTTTCCAGAGACAATAAAGCAAAAGTAATTGAGAATATATTAGAAAGGATAGAAAAAGAAACACATAATGGAGCGTTCACAAGATGGAAATGAACAGCGCTAATCATTAAGAATAACCAAATGAACAGAAGCAGAATAAAAGAGAACAGGCAGTACAGCAAATTACGAACTCAATCTTGGAAGCAATATATACAGGCTGATTCACGAGGATTTACCTTCCTTACGGAGCTTATTTCCGAAGACATTCTGAGCAAAAAATGTCGTGTCCTAATTTCAATATTTTCAAAGTTACATTAATTTGAAGTTGTTAGTAAAATACCTTTTTTCTTTAGTTTTAAGGGTAAAAAAATATTACAAATAGAGAATGAACTATTCAGAAGTGTCATTTCTTTAATTGGTTAGTTTTCTGAAGCTAAAAATGTGTTAATTGCTTTGTACAGATTCTATTTTTCTATTTTCAACTAAAAATTACATCATTCTTACGCATTTATCACAAAAATTGTTACAAATCATACTACTTTAGGAACTTGATCTTTACAGTTTAATTATGCATCCTAATGTACAGTCTTAAAGAATTTACAAGAGTGGGGTGATCTGTAACAATTCTTGTGATAAATGCATAAGAAAATCGAAAAAAAAAATCTGTATGAAGCAACTATGGAATTCACAACATATTTTTAGCTTCAGAATGCTAGCTAATTAAAGAAATGATACTCCTGAATAGTTCATTCTTTATCTGTAATATTCTTTTACCCTTAAAACTCAATAATAATGATATTTTATAGACAACTTCAAATTAGTGTAATGCTGAAAATATTGAGATTAGGACAAATGTTTATATGACATTTTTTGCTCAGAATGTCTTCGGAAATAAGTTCCGTAAGGGACGGTATATCATCGTGAATCACCCTGTATTACACATAGCAGTAAAAGTGGCGTTTGAGACTCTGAAAGTGAAGAACATAATATTAACATGCAAGATGATTTATGAAAATGTAATAAAATAATACAATTTAGTAATAGTAATATAGACAAGATGTAGGCTATCATAAAACTACAAAAAATGACATTTCGCCCACTTGATGTCGATTTTTAACAGACAAGATGGACACGCGAAGTCGCAATTCTAAAATCTGTTTTATCGCATACTATATAAGGCCTACAATTATTTATTTCCCCACAGAACTGGGTGCTTTACGTTATTAAACCACGCTAACCACAAACTAAGTCCCGCTCTTGTTTATGTTTAATGGGGTGATCTAGAGAACAAAGACCTTGGAAGTAAACTACAGTGACAGACTCATGTTGCCTTCATTGCATAGAAATAGGGCACCCAGAATATGAAACTAATGCTCAGGTACTCACTGCTCCTAGATGTTCTCTAAATAACGTGCGTTTTATTTTTTGCTGTAATGACAAATTGCAATGAGCATGATGTCAGGTCACCTTGAAACGAATTTCATAACCAACAATTGAAAGCGGGGAGATTCCTCAGACTGTTTTCTTGCGTGCGGTGATAATTTCAGGATGTCATTCAAGAGTGATTTCAAAGTGTGAAACAGAAGCATAAAAATATCTAATCATTGATTATTTTATTATCTCTGCTGTTACTAAAGTTTTCCTCTCTCGTATGAACACCATCATGATTATTAGCAAATTTAATAACAAAATCGCTATCTGAAGGAGTAACAAATGAATAGTTTATTCCGCAATCATTTAGGCTGCAATAAGTTATCGTCTAAGTAAAAGGAAGGATTATATTTCACTGTATTTAGTTGCGGTCTTATGAGCATTTTCAGACTAATGAAGTATACGGTACACTCTATCACCAGCCCTTCTATAAAATGCATTAATGTAATACTGACCACCCTATTCCATTGCCTCCTGGCTTAAATTTAAGTAAAATATTAACTTACTTACAAATGGCAAAAGTAAAATACTAATTCTGAAGAAAATTTGTTTCATATTTCGTCTTCGAGGAATTGTTATTCGACTATTGCTTCATATGGGAAACTAAATGACCCCATTTCTTTATATTATATTGAGTAGAGCCAGAAAAGCGATTATACCAAAAGTACGAAATTGAAACTAAAAATATAAGCCTAATCGAAAGAAGTTTATAGAAATTAACTCAAAATGGTAAACTGGCTGCCGAATAAAATCTGAAGCATTAATACGTAAAGGATATGTTTTAAGTAAAAGTTAACTATTATTATTATTATTATTATTATTATTATTATTATTATTATTATTATTATTATACAAATCTGGCTTTCAGGTAGTAGCTCCCTGTAAATCAGGTTTGAATAATTTCAAGGAAAAATTGTTCCGGGGCCGGGTATCGATTCCGGGACCCTTCGCTTAGCGCGCGAACGCTCTTCCGACTGAGCTACCCCAGGAACTATACACGACACCGTCACAATTTTTCCTTTGTATCCACACAACTCACATGAGCTGACTTAAATTGTGGCTTTCTGTTAACGTACCTCCAGTAACGAATGTATTATACAAATCTGGCTTTCAGGTAGTAGTTCCCTGTAAAGCAGGTTTGAATAATTTCAAGGAAAAATTGTTCCGGGGCCGGGTATTATTATGTTCATTCTCCCCCTCCCCAGGCTCTAGAGAAGTCATTTATTTTGAGCCAAAACTCAGAAACGTCTTTGTAATATGACATTAGTGTAACATTACTGCATTTCATATTTGAGGTGGAATATTTTAATCGCAATTTTCATAGTAGTGCCTAGTTCACTGCAAGAGTAATTTTCGTAATTGTGTTTAGGTGAATCGAAAGGCAATTTCTACAGTTATGTTCAGTTTACAGTATTTAAGGGTACAGTAGAGGAACCAAGACCTGTCGTGTGATCTTATCATGTTCCGTCGTTATATCACCAATGGTATAGAGGGGGAAGACAGGTTTTAGTCTGAGATGAACTTTCGTGTCGGTAGACTTGTATAATATCATGAAACAAACTCTCTTCCTGATAGCTTACTCTTTCCCCTACGCACAGCTCACATGGCAGATCTCGCCTCCTGACTTATAATTTCCATAATTCTCTTTAGTTGAATTGAAGCATAATTTCCATAAATGATTTAGGGATAATTTTCACAGTTGTGTTTAGTTGATTTTAGGGATAATTTCCATAGTCTTATTTAGTTGATTTTAGGAATAATTTCTACAGTCGTGTTTAGTAGATTTTAAGGATAATTTTCACTTGTTTTTAGTTGGTTTTGAATTTTTTGTTTAGCTTATTTTAAGAGTAATTTTCACTAGTTTAGTTGTTTTAAGGGTAACTTTTATAGTTATGTCCAGTTGATTTAAAAATAATTTCCATAACTGTGTTTAAGAACTTAGTTGATTTTAAAGATAATTTCCGCGGTTGCGTTTAGTTGATTTTAAGGCAACTTCCATAGTTTTGTTTTAGAGCCTAAGTGATTTTCATATTATTATTATTATTATTATTATTATTATTATTATTATTATTATATTGAAAAATATTTAGACTAGTTCAACTTTCTGCTACGTCCAAATCTTTTGAATTCTGATTCCAAGCAGTTAACTGATAGCTCATTACTTTAATATCCTCCATTTTAAATTAGCAATTTAAGTCACGGGATTGCTAGTCACGAATGCATTAACATAAGGCTGAGGCACAGGAGGTTACATTCTGACAAAAGTAAACTCTCGATGAAATACAAGTAACACATAAAAAAAAAATCTTCTCTATCATTGTTATAGTTGATGAGATGACTTCCCAGGCTCGCAACAACAGCCATTGGGTAGTATGTTACATATGGTCGATCGGTATCCGATGTCGGATTGTGAAATGTATACCGATATCTGATCTGCCGGTCACAGTTTCTACTGCTAAAGGCTGGTTCACAATAAACCGGGATCGAAAACGGCAACGAAAACGAGAACGGAAAAAATGTTAAAATAAATGTATTTAAATGTGGAAATTCACAAAAGTTAATTGTAAATGCTCACATTTGAATACATTTATTTTAACAATATTTCCGTTCTCGTTTTCATTCCCGGTTTATTGTGAACCAGCCTTTAGTCTTTACTGTGTTCGAATTATGTAGGTTGCATAGCTTACTCTGATCCATCCTCGCCGACGACGTGACCTTCCTTGATTTCACGGTACGATGCATAACCATTTACAGCTGGCCATGTTTGGTTTACTTGTACAAATTTACGGCTCGGCATGTGCTTCGTTTAAATATATAATATGACGTTATTACCGTATCTACTGATATACGAATTTCAAAATAATATATCTTAACGTTGTAGTTATCCTATGGGTCAAATTTCGGGAAAGTATATTGCGTCATGCTTCACTGCTCAATTGGCAGCGATGTGCCAATACTGATACGGAATTTTATCAAGAAATTTTAATAGGAACTACATAATATATAATTATGTGTAAACACATACGATGGAAGGAAGGAAAGAAGGTGCTATGCCGCGCCAGAGCTAAACTAAATCGAAGAATGTTTTAGGAAAATATATTTAGACAATATAATGCGTTACAACCTATATCCCTTCAAATTCATCGACACCATATTACCGGTAGGCATTTTAAAAACATCTAATGAAAATAAAGTCTGCAGAGGAGATAATTGCAAAATACAGCAAAAATTACCTCTCCAACTATTAATCCAGAAAAGTAGACTTATCTTTATAAAAGGATTAACTTGACACTTGCGTTTACAACGTGTCTTAAACCTTATTGTGCCACGATGATCACGTGGTCAGGGATCCTGTTAAGTGACCATCTACCGTCATTCAAAGTCTCACATAAATAACGGAAAGAACCGAAAAGCAATAGGTGATGGTGATGGTGATAAAATAATAATGATTTAAATAATAATCATAAAATTTAAAGTAAATTAAGGGGATACGTGAATATTAATTTAGTACGTATTTAAAAGCCTGCCCTTGGCTTAGGATGTACTCACTTACTCAAGTAAGAATATTAACTGTTTTCAACCCGTCATTAATATTAGACACAAGAAGACTACTGTGACGAGTAGTGGGCGTAAGACCAGACTTTCAGCTATTTTAACGTTGTATTAAACATAGAAACGTTGCAAATTGAAATACACTATTCTTTAGGTAAAAAATATATACGTTAACTGCACTGAAAAGTATCCATCAATGCAAAATTAGACATTTCCATAAAGATATAACAGCCTACAATGAGTTGCGTAAGTCTGCATTCTTTATAAACCGAAAAAATATATCCGACTTCATTTATTAATTCAAATTAAGACTTATATAGATGAGTGCTATTAAAGTTCTACAAATAGAAGTTACAAAGTTAAACAGTGAACATAATTCCTAGATACATTTACTCGTAGATGTCGAATATGAAACAAGTTCGCCGAACAGTTTAAGAGAAATCGTTTACACACAGCCAAGTCGATGTATAGAGAGAGAGACATATATAATAATAAATCTCCGGTGGGCGGGCAAAAGGGCTTAAGTTATTACTTTTGTGATACAAGATTTCCTTCAAAAAATAAAGAAAACCGTGAAATAACCGAAAGATGTCACTTTTCAGCTTTACAGCATTCTTCAAATCTTTGAAAATTCCTCCTGCAAATTTTGTATAAAGTGATTTAAGCCCTTTTCCCCGCCCATCAGAGAAATAACCCACCGCTTTTTCGGTATCGGGTACGTTGAAAATGTGTATTTCCGTTAAAATCTCGAAATCGATTTCTGTAGCATGACAATATTTTGCCTTTACGAGTATACTTCGTATAATAAAGTAAGATTTCAACATCATAGGAATATTGGGTGAATTTACAAGAGATTAACAGAAATACCTCTAAAACAGTAGATTACAGAATCTAACTCGCGATTCTTGTAGGAAGACAATGCAGTTTTTTCTTTATTATTCAATCCACTTCGACGTTTTACACACTAGATCCTACTGTGAGATTCGAATCGTATGAACACCAGCCAGAAGAAGTACACGAGGGAAAAAGGAATATAGGCTATATGAACCCTCCATCAGTTTTTATAAGGACAAATACCATCTGGAATGCATCATCATTACAGGACTAATGATAGGAGCCCGTGGGACCATACCCCGGTTCCTAGTCGACTTCTGTGAATCTTTTGGCCTACATAAAGATATTATAAGAAATCTAACAATTGCAACACTCAAAGGATCAATAGCTATTTTCAGGCATCATACATATGGACCATGACTTTAATTCGCATCTCCTTGACGTTACTTCGTTTATTATCATGTGTTTCAATCTAATTCAAATTGTTATTTTTCACTCTAACAACAATGTATCACTAAGTCTCAAGGCATTTACTCTATTTATTGTATCATGGTACTCTTTGTCAATGGCAACCTGTAGTGGTTACAGGAAGAAATAAATAAACACAGAACTAACAAGATTTTGGAATCGTTCTTCATCTAACTACTAAAAGCTCGGATAATCAAGGTCAATGCAAACTAATTAAGCAGCCACACTTGCAGAAGCCAGAATGAAATGACCAATTGCAAACATGAATCAATTACTGAACTCGCTCGCTCAGTAATGGAGATGTGCATTCACTACGCGAGGTGGCAATTAAAAGATAAACTTTCTGCAACTTCTTAGTCTTAAAGTAGTCTGTCATGACGTTTAGTATCATCTCGTTTTTATGCTGGAATATTTCTCCTAAAAGCCACAGCGATGTCGATAATTTGCGGCTCACAAATCGGGGTCGACTTTTCATAAAAACTGACTGTTCTAGAATCGAAAGCAACTCTCTACATTATTTCAAATATTTCTACTGGTCATTTGTTAATAATAAAAAAGCATCAATCAATCCGTGGGTATTCTACATGAAAGCAATGAAACGAATCTAATCAGATAAAGCTGATAGCAGATTAAAATACTTTCTGTGAAGCAAAAAATAAGATATCACGAGATAAAATAAATTCCGGGGGAAATGATAACGGCGTAGCTTTCGAGATGATTAACGTGTTAAGCTTACTAAGAAGAAAAACACCATGTTTATCACGTACGCCAGTGAAGACTATGCACAAATCGGAAAAAAAAAAATTCTCGCATATTTTCTCCAAATTAGAATATGAACAACATCCTCATCCTCTCGCTGCTTCTCTATATCATCTTTTTGCTGCCACTTATCTTTGCTCGTCTCATCTCTCTCCCCATTTTCAGCATCACCATTATCACCCTCATTCTCATCATTGTATCATATTATTCTGAAAACCAGGCGTGGCGTCAAGTGCCAAAGGACTCTTGCAGTTATGTGCTCTTAATAAAGTTCGCATTCGCCATTGTGGATCGCATGAAGTTGGTCTCATGAGAATGTGATACGATGTTGTAATTTCCCGTTTATTTCAGCACCGGTAATGAGGGAGATTGTGAATTATAATGGAAAGTTTGTAATTACGGTAAAGGAAACTCAAGTACTGTACTCTAATAAAATATGCACAAGGACCGTTTTTGCCCAACACAAATTCCATTCTTGACTCACCGGAAATGAACCCAAACTTCGACGTGGGATGTCGAAGATCTAACCGTTCGTCTCACACACAGCTATACATAGACCTACTGTAAGTATGACAGCGTATTGCCAAGCAATAGTTACAGATAATATGTAGGTTTCGTATTCCAACCACCTAAAAACTGAAGTTAAAGACACATTGGGTATATAGTACGCCGAACACAGGTAATGCAGCGGATAAGGATATAAACAAACAGGTCGTCGCTGCGTGTTTATGGAGCACAGTCAACTCCCGACATTCTGAAGCTATACTAGTAAACACATGCTTGAGTCGTGATGTTCATTTTCGTCGTGATCTTTGCAGTGAATAATAACGTGCATTCGTAAGTTACGGAACTTGAACATATGCGGATGTCACTTGAAATGATTTTATTTTGCAAGAAATTCTTCCAATAGCACATGACGTTATTGGTGCATTATATAAAGATATTCCTATTGTCCGATATTTTTTCGTGTTTCATAGTATGTCGCTCATCACTGGAAACCCTCTAATTTTCTACGTACTTTTCTTGAAATTCCCTAAAATATACATTATTATTTAATTTATTAATTGGGATGTCGGCACTGAATATCATGCTAGGCTACACAAATCCATACTAAACGTCGAGTTAATATCTTCATAATTTTCAGATTTTGATGGTACTGGTTATTTTGGATTACGTTTAATACACTTTCTGAGCCTTTTGGTATTGCAGTGTCTTTCAGTGCACTGTCTTTGTCACTTTTATGTTTATTTTAGACAATTGTCTATATTGACAGTGAAAATATTAGTTCAAATATCCTCAACTCTGTCTTTCAATATTACACGATTGAGCGTCTTACCTAAGACATTTTACCTCTGCAATGGATCTTCAATCAGTCACAAAAATGTAGCTATTTAAATAATACGACTAGAAAGAACAGTGATCGATAAGACTACTCAATATGACTGCGTCCCGGTTTTGACTTTCTAGAGGAAGAAGGCAGAGGATGCGTAACTATCTTGTATATGAACGTTTCTGTACCTGCGCTGTGACGTCACATATACTTCGAATCAGAAAATTTCAGTCCAGTTTATAGGTAGCTGGAATAAGGACCCTAATCATATGTAACAGGAAAGAGACTTACAGCAAGGAGCAAAAAAATACTTCCTCACAAGACTGGTGACACGTTGAGTATTCAACATTACATGACAAAGATTACGCTAAGAAAAACATTGTGGGAAACACTGCCCTACATTTTTTATTTGGTGCTGTACAGTATTCGCTCCGGTGAGTATTTAACGAGACTCAGTTAACTGAAAAAAAAACACACACACTATCCGTTGTACAGACAGTTTATATCAATTTTGAATTCCTTAAATACTGTTTCCCATTAATGAATCCAGTGCATTAAGTTCGTTATTTGAATCATAGAACGTTTTAATGACAAGACAATTGGAGTCATAACTCTATTACAAATAAATTCTTCTAATTCGGAAGCCAGAACAGGATACGTAGTTACTGAAGATGAAAAATTAAAGACGGACAAGTTTACCACCCGCCAGTTTCGCCCGAATAGTCAGGGAATCCAAAGATTTCAGAGTCCGGAAGAATCGTACTACGAATGCCTGAAAGTCTCAGCACATCAATGTATTTACATTTATTATCAATAAAATTATTAGTTATCATTAAAACGAAACAGTTTCATTCCTAACTTAATAAGTATTTCGCTTTACTTCACAAGTCTATGCAAATTCTAGTTGCGTCAGTTGATAGCATCTGCTCTAGCTGTTCTCACTGCTTTGGCTGTATTGAAGTGCTGAACAAATTACGAAATATAACCAATAATATGGTGAGTTCGTGGAAAATGACGATAGATATAAGTACTAGGGTACATCTCTGTGCTGATACACGACATAAGAAATATGGATCATATTCGGAGACTAATAAGAGAAAGCAGAAAATAGGAAAGACTGGAGCTGGATTTGCAGTGAAAGACCTGCCGTATATATGTATGTATGTATGTATGCATGTGTGTATGTATGTATGTATGTATGTATGTATGTATGTATGTATGTATGTATGTATGTATGTATGTATGTATGTACAGTATATATCCCCTATGGAATAAATTTCAACCTTTCATTTCAGAAGTAGAAAAAGAATCTTAGTCTAATTTCTATAAAATGCTTTAGTCTGCGTTATCGGAACCTGTACGCAGTCACTTCAACGTTTATTATCTATCATGGGGAAAGTCTAGAATAACAGCAATCGTTTTTATGTTGATGCCGTGAAAGCAGAAATTCAGTGTAAAGTCAACTATTCTCAGATATATTCAGAGTTTCATAACTATTTGCTCTCTCAACAAGCAGCAAAATGTACAAAAAGTAACAAATATCCATTCAGATGTTTAAATAGGCAATAATGGATGTGCATAAAAACACAATTGCGTACAAATGTGTATTTGCTTTTTGTCAGTGTCATTGGACAAGAGGAAATCAGCAGGTTTAAGTCTATTCATTATACTAAAAAAGAGAGATTTTTGTAGGCCTATTACGTCTTTATTTAAATTATGCTATGTGGAAGATGCCAATTTTGTAAAAAAAAATTATGAATCTAGTTTTCGTCAATAGCTTGGTTTCTAATGTTACAGACAAGTAAATTCTTTAAACCTTTCCTAAATCCATTTCTTGACTTGGTCTATCTAGAGAGTAAATGTCCGAAAATCAGAAATAACGAAAATGACAACCATAAAGACGACAAAACGAGCTTTCTTGAATATAAATTAGGAATCCTGACATGTCAGCTCTACTCGCATAACAGCACCAAACAACATTTCTATTGTTATCTGCCACATCATTTTATCAACACTATCACACCATTATTTCTGTTGCCATAATCACTACCACCAATATAGCCTATAATAACAGTTATATTATCAGTGTCATATTATAAATTTTATCACGCATCACCATTATTGCCATAACACCATAATCATCACAATCAGCGGCAGCAGTAGCAGAACCAGCAGCAGTGTTACATCATTACCTATACATCATAGCAAGTTTCAGATGTCTTCGGACTATGAGAGTAGCAAACCTTCACCTACTTCAGATTACACCTGAATCACGATTTAATGCATGCTTTTTTCTAACTGTACCAGAAATTTCTATCAACACTGTAATCTGGCTGTGTCTCATAATTATTTCATTATTATGTGAAGTTATTCATTAGAATGAACATAGAGCATTTTGAAATAATTCTGAGAACTGTCTAGAGTTGACGTGAAGCTTTCTGGCGTGAAGCTAAAGAGGGAGAGGAATAAAACGTTACAACTTGAAGAAAATAGCAACATGGAGTTCTTCTGTCCTTTCTGAGTTTGGAGGAAGATTTTTGACGTGAAATGTCTACGTTCGAGCTATGAGAGAGAAAAACTGCAAAGTGAGACAAGTGGCCAACAGGCCTGGAGCTCACATGAATAACTTCACAGCCCCAAATTCCCTTGCAAGGATGCATGATCGCGTACCTTTCAATCGTTTCTCTTCCCATTTCCCCTTCTTTCCTTGCGGTTCAATCCATACGAAGTTCTAGTGATATTGGGTGTGTGAGTTATGTAAAGGGCCGGGTATTTATGGAGATCACGAAAATCACGATATAATAGATATACAACAGATTTTTACTAAACTTTACGAATCAAGTGATTCTGATTAATTTCATATTCCGAGTTTTCTTTTCGGATTTTTTTTTTCCATTGAATTCATTATATGTCCAATTAGGCTACATTATATGGTATTCCAGGTGTTCTGATTACACTAGTGAACTCAAAAGACGGAGAATTCAACATTTCACTAATAATTTGAAAGTGTTAATTTAAGAACTGCAAGTCTTTTTCGTTTTAATGAATGTGTGTTAAATACAGTCTCAATACAACAAATATTGTCTATTGGCCATACCGTACCTTTACCAGAATCCAACGAACCTTAATGTTAATTATTTGGAAAGTAATATTCATACTGAGTTAATATTCATTTCCAAAATAATTGTATTTTCCAAAATTTTCAATAATCTCCGCCAAGAGTACAAATCAATCTCCAACAATCTCCACAGACACCAATATTAAAAAACACTAATGATAAAATTAATCTCCACAAATACCTGCCCCTGGTTATGTATATACAGTATAGATGAATATCAAAATACACAGACTAGTGTAATATATAGCTAGTCGGCGATGTATGCAATGGAGGGGGAAAGGAACTGGCCACTCTATCCCACTATCTCCTAGTCTAGTTGCCTCATAAGAGGTGCTTGCTTTCTTGGTATCGCTTGTGAGACTCAGACCTGTCTTCGGACAGTTGTCTAAACAACAAAACAAGAGACAGTACAGAGTGTACTTTATTACGTCAATTCGAGTAAATTCACGAGAATATGACTAGCAGAGCTTAATTTTGACACAGTCGGAATATTTTCTAGGAAATTTTACCTGGAACCTTTTCATTCAAGGACAGACTTCATTTGTGTGCTATAAATCTTAAGATACGGATCTACAAGCTTCACTTCACTTCTCTTCTTAAGGAAGTCATGCTACAAATTTTTAAAGTTCTAAGTTTAAGTATAAATCTGCGAATTATATGGAAATCAAGGTAACCAATCCACTATCAGAAAGACAAAGCTAACGTAACTGTAACGCTGACGGAATGTCATGTCAATTGCCTCTCAAAATGAACCGGAAAGAAAAATTTCAGCGAGGAGAAAATAAATTCCATCTCACAAACGAGTATAATATGGTTCTCTCACTTATCATAAAAAATGTCCAGTGGTTTCTCTCCCCCCACCGGCAATGAAGTGGTCGAAATATGTCCTTCTGAACAAAAATGTATTAAGAATGGCGCACTACACCGTACGTCCATGCTTCCAGATGAGACATGCCCGAATGAAATTTGTTTTATTTTCCTTTTAATTGTAATTTTATTTCATTTTTCTTTTAATTGTCCACAATCGCATGAATCTATACAACCTCATTACATATTAATCACATAAAAACGTTTAGTAAGTTTACTTTTCCGATATCACCTATTTATAAAACACAATTTAAATTGTGTGAACTTCACATTTTACACATTTTATAGCTTTGAAAATAATAGTGTCAGAATTTTGTGAATTCTCTTATTAAGATAAATACAACATTTTAGGATTGGAGTGTTCGGTTTCAATCCCAGATAGAGGCGAAAATGTAATTTGCTTTACTCCTAGAACGGCTGTCGAGTCCACTCAACCTCCGACAAAATTTGATACTAGAACTTCGCCAAGGTGAAATTTAATATAACCAGAGCGTGATACTGACACAACATACACATCCTTCTATTGCAGAGATCCAGAGAAGTTACGAGCACTACCACCTTGCTATATGTAAGTTATGCCTAACATCGTGTGCATGGACACTGTCGCTTACATTTCAGCAGAATACATTGCACTTGCACTTGGACAATACCAGAAGACTGAAAATTGAGGCTGCAGATGCGAGATATTTATGCCACGATAGGTAGGCCTACTATTAAATACAGAGCGTTCGCCAGGAAACGTGTTTCGCTCAGGTAAATGCTGTCTGTCTTTTACTGTTGTAAATCGAACGAGACTGCCGAAGAAACAGTGTATAACTACATGTCCCCTGGATCGAGCGTGGAAAGTTTCGTGTTACATGGTGTGGCCAGACAATACAAGCTGAAGGAACGTCAAGGTTAGAGCATTAGTATACAGATGACTTCCATTCAGTGCAGTTCAGTTTAGTTCACTTCGTAACAGTGCAGTACACATTAGAATCTTCGTTTATGATATATATAAAAAAAGAAAATGCGCAGAAAGTGTCGTGCTATATTTTCAGCAGTCGACAGTTTCAACACTTATTATAAGGTAAGTCAATAAATGAAATGTGTACTGTAATTTGCAAAGTCGCGAGATTTTATTGTCGAAAGCTGACACACTGAATCACCGCTCAGGGGACTGTTACTTGTCCATGTCATTTTTCGAACGGCGCCGTACTAAGTAAAACCTGTTTCCAAGCGTACATCCGTTAAAGGAACAGCTAAATATTACTTCAAATTAACCAAAGGATGAAACTAGCGCTGAGACAGTTACGGTGATTTTTGAAATGAAAATGGTTGAATTTGTAAAGAATTTTTGTGGAAATGCAGTTATCGTATATTCAAGGCATAACAAAATCCCAAACTAACCTGTCACACATTCGTATATGCAAGGTGTATAAGCGGAGTACGAAGGGAACTACCTCAGCACTAATTCAGCCGTTTTTTCTACCGGCAAGGCGAATATCCGTTACGGCGCATCCGTCAAAATATCATCTCGCTACCACTCATTCCAGTCGTAGTTCGTAAGTGTCGTTGAATAACTGATAAAAAGAGGCAAAAGAACAGAGGAAGTTTTCTCATAAGGTGCAGGCAGTTGCTGAATATGAAGTCGAAACACGCGACGTTGATTATTGTGATGATTGTAGGCTACTTCAAACATTACCTCAAGAAAGACTGTTCGTTACGAAATGTTACGCTATGCTTATATTATATCATATAACGTACCTAAATTGTAACGTCACGTATCGTTTAAACGTGACTTCCAAGTAGCTACAATATGCAATTCAAATTATATTAAATGTTATACTGTACATAAGTTACTTGCGTTAAATGTATCACAAAATGTATTCATTCTGTGACGAGTACTTGACGCCCATCTCTAAATGTCATTGTTCGTCGATTTAAACCGGGTGGAGACATATCTAGAGGGAATAATGGATATAATTATTATAATGTATGGAATAATGTGTGTCATTTAACAATTTCATTTGTTCGAAAATTGCGAAGTAGCCAATTTTTACCAAAGAAGTCATTTCCTCACACTGTTAAGACAGCAATTAAAATGTTAACTGGTCTCTGACTGTCCCATCAGTTTCATTTATACGAGTAAATTACAATTTTGTGACAGATTATAATTAGTATAGACTAAGCAATACACTGAATATTCTGCACATACAGTAGAGTCCCGATTATCTGGACTATACGAGCCGAGGCCGAGGTCAATCAGGATAACAAAAAATCCGGACAATACGGATGGTGAGAGCGCTATGTTTTTTTTTTTTTTTTGATCCTGTAATCTTAAAGAGACAAAGGTCGGACCTAGTAATGTAGAAAGACGTTACTCACATGTACATAATAAATGACTTTTTATTCATAATACAATACAGTATGTAATTGACTTTTAAAAACGTTGTTATTGTTCAGTACTGTATATATGTCCACAAGGCTACTCTAATAAAAAAAGAAGGAAAGCGATCCGGATAATACGAAAAGCCGAATAATCGGCACTCTAATGTATAGAAGTATGGGAACAGCTACAGTGAACTACTGTAATGTGTGTATATATATATTATATATAAGATATAGCCTATATAGCCATAACTATACCAAATTAATTAATTAATGAGCCTACGCATTATATTCATCTTCGGTCCCAACACAACTAGACGATATCTGAGAGCCTTAACAGTTCGTGGGCCACAAAGTGAAAATCCAGTCGTATTATTTTAGTATACTAGGCTAATAATTTTATGTTTTTATTTTTTTATTAGGTTATTTTACGACGCTTTATCAACATCTTAGGTTATTTAGCACCTGAATGAGATGAAGGTGATAATGCCGGTGAAATGAGTCCGCCGAGTCCAGCACCGAAAGTTACCTAGCATATTGGGTTTGAGGGAAAACCTCGGAAAAAACCTCAACCAGGTAACTTGTCCCAACGGGGAATCGAACCCGGGCCACCTGGTTTCGCGGCCACATGCGCTAGCCGTTACTCCACAAGTGTGGACTAATAATTTTATTACTACATCAGCCTGTCATAATAGATGACCATATAGGTCCGGAAAACAATTTAAAAAAATGGAATAGAGAGAAAAATCAGTAAGTTACAATTGGTAGCAATCATAGTATACAATGTGCAATTTAGAAAATTTAAAAATTAAACATTAATGCTCAATTTTATGGGCCTACTAAGTTAATTGTAAATTGACACCGAGTTGTATAAAGTCTAAGCGTTTCAGCTCTTATCTAGAGTATCCTACAGACCTAACTAATCTGGACTAGGTCTACAATATCCTTGTTACACATAAAATTCAATTTCTCAGGTTTTCCAGAAACTTAAAAGCAGGTATCGGTACCTAATTAGAAAGCGAAGTATTTTACTAGAGGTGCGAAATGTGTCCTACAGATATTTAAAAATAGATTTAAGTTAAATTAGTTAGAAACAGAAAATTGCAATACATAACGGTTTTGAGCACCGTAATTGATTATAATAGTGTTAAAATCCACTGTAATGTTTAGGCCTATAATTGTTGTTGTTTAGTGAAATGTCCGAAGACAGGTCTGAACCTCACAAGTGATACCAAAAAGTATCACTTATGAGGCAACTAGGCCAGGAGATAATGGGGTAGGGTGGCCAGTTCCTTCCCACTCCATTGCATACATCGCCGATTAGCTACATGTTATACTAATCAGACTTCAGATGCATACAAACAATATTGTTCTTCCTCTGACACGTCATATCGTCAAGTGAGATGTATCGGTACTGCCTGACAATAGAGGTAGGCCTACATATCAGCCAGAACCTCAATCAGAGGATAAAGGCCTATGCAGTACTTACTAAATTTTCGCGGAAAGAAAATTATGGTGGATAATGTTACTGTACTTGTTAAATTCATCAAGAGGGTCTTACAAAGCACTGCTTAATAAACTGTGATGACAATCGAAGTAACAAAAGCAGAAGAATTAAACTGTGTCTCTTACTTTTTTCACGTTTAGGCCTACAGTTTGTGATTATTTTACACAACCCAACTGATTAAATATTTATTGTAAACCTCTGCAAAACTATTTACAGTGATGAAACAGCACAGGCGACTTTCCTCACAATGGTTCAAGTGTACGTAAATTAGGGTAAACAACATTTAAACCCCCCCCCCCCTTTTTAAATGGTGAAAGGACACATCTAAGTACGGACAAAGAAAATGATAGCTATTCTTTGATACGATTATCATGATAAATTATGTGTAGGCTACAGGAGGTCATTCTTTAAAAATAATCCAGTTGAATGACGGTGTTAATACAACGATTCACTATATCCCACTGTTCAAATTCTATTCATTACATAAACAAAGAAGAAAAAAAAAAAGTCGAACACCAGAATATGTCTGAACTGAACGGGGCACTGTCGTACTTCCTTAACCACCGCAATGACACGAAATACAAGAGAGGTGAAACCAATCTCTGCAAGCTACTGAACTAGACACGCATTATAGTTACATTACTACAGTATGAGCTGTATCGTTCACTTTTAAGTGAAAGGAAAATGTACAGTCCAAACTAAAAATATTTCCGTTCTTTAGCGGTTAACTTGGGTTTAGTTTATCATAACATGGCAATAAACAATATTATAAGCTCTATAAACTACCCTCACACACAAAAAAGTCGGAAAGAAGTTAAACTGCATATTATAAAAGTGCAACTAAAACACGTACATCGAAAAAGAGAGTACACAGTTAACAAATCCGTTACTTACTTGATCAGTATGTACTCCTTGAATGTCTTCTATTATTCACAACACTCAAAAACACTAGGAAACAATTCAAAAGCACACAGAATTGAGTAACGTTCAATACGTCACCATGGCTACTCACACTCGCTTGTTTTTATTTCACCTCTTGACACCGCGAGACATCACGCTTCCGCACGCAGTCTTCACAACTTTTCACACGACATCTTTGCAATCGGATAAACGTCCCCACAAATTCAAACTTCTCACCGCGACGTACTAAAGCAACGGTCTCGCTGCCTTGCCGCACCTTCCCGCTCTGAACAGCTGCGAGTGAGCGAGCGCAAATGTTCCGCTGGATCCCTGACCGTGCCAGCAAACCTGCTCGTCCAACGCTACCAACCTTCCGCAGTCAAACTTACTACAGCTGGTCAGAAATAATGTATATTGAACATCGAATTTATAGTATACCAATAAAACCAAATAGGTAAAATAAATCACGGAAGCAATTTTCTGATAACGACTTCATGTCGAAATTTCAACTATAAAACAGGGGAGAGCGTGAACGTTAACTCCATCTTCCCTTCTCTGTCTTCCCATTGTACTCGTACTCTCATAAAAATAAAGGCGGATGTATGTAATAAGAAGATTAGAATCTAACGGAAAGTATGAGTGTCTGTACAATCAGAGCATAAAAATATTTTTATACAGGACCGATATGATATGAAAGAAATTTTGCCAAAATATGAAATACTCTGTGCAGTGGCAAAGTGAACTCTGTGTATCAGGTTTCGGTTGATCTATTATTATCTACGTAAAATGGGCGAATGCAAGACAGTGATAATTTCTACGGTAGATATTGATAATTCTTAAAAAAAAAAAAAAAAAAAAACAGAAAGGATCGAGAGAAATTAATATTAATAAATATGAAGATGCGTCACGAAAGCCGCTGACAGTGGTCTTGAGTATACAAGGAAGATGAAGTCGCAAGTTTGTGCGAAAGATCCCCCAAGTAATTTAAGTTCCTATCTGTTATTTCTGCAGTATTTTATTAGTTGTATTTTAATTTACACTTTACCTAGTGTTAGTTGGTCTATGTTGTGTTTTTCCACTATAGTTTATCTTAGAATTTTATCAAGGGATTTCGTTTCAGGAATAGATTTGTGGAAATTCTTGTAAGGAGATGTATTCACAGCTTGTTCTTGATGTCAGAAAGGAGCTGTTTAAAATGTTTTATTATCTTATAGTCAGCATTTAAAACCTGTTATTGTTATTGTCTTCATTATTAATAAAATTTATACTTAACAGATAAGTCATCTGTTGGGATGGATACTGAATATTCGGGAAAGGGGTTGAAATTTCATCACCCAACAATTCCACAGCTGTAATGTAATAGTGTCCTTACATGTCGATACCGAAGTTATTTTCTAACAATATTGTCATTATTTTTTGACCAAGTGTAACTTTAATAAATTACATGGTGTTAATTCATAATAATATATAGCATTCAGAAATAAATTTTGTTCATAATTTAACCTTTTTATTAATTTTGTATAACTTATTTCATAATATTCTGATTATATAAAACTGTTTATTGTCTGTATGCCCCAGTAGCATTTCTGTGGAGTTAAAAATGTTACAAACTTCTATGATGTGTAATATGACTTTTAATAACATACAATCGTTTACTTCGCTTAGTGTACAAAACATATTGATGAAATAACGGTCTATGTCGCCTGTCCGAGAGTAAATTATTTATGAGCGGAATTACGATGTAACACTTTTGTTCCTCCTGCACAGTTAGCAGATTGTAACATAGACCGTTATTCGGCCCAACGCTTCAATTACTGATCAAAAGTAAAAAGAGACAACCGAAGCATGTAAAAGGCTGCTCGATCAGTGAAACCGAAGTAGGTGCGTAACTTAAATGATGGATGGAAGAGGAAAAAAACAGGAGGAGGAGAAGAAGAAGAAGAAGAAGACGTGTTGAGTTATATATAATGTGATTATAGTATATAATTTTTCAGGCATATGGCAGTCAACTCGCATTCGAGTCCAAATAAACCAATGGAAATTCTCCTGTGTTATTTCTGTTAACTATTGTCTCACACGATAATATTCACGATGACTACATGACCAAATATCCCGCTACCGGTAAATGTCTACATTTTGTATATAATTCAGTTGTAGGTACTACCCGGTCCTTGAAGAAAGATGCTGATTAACGTATTCATTATCTGAACTGGTTAGGAAATGGACCTGCATATATAATTTGGAAACATAATTCAATTACACGCAGTTAAACATACGATATAGTTTAATAAGTCGCATATGTATACAAGGGCAAGACTTCTATGCATACTGTGTCAGAGACACTTGAAAATACAGTATCTACAACGTTAAGAAGCGAGAAACTACTTTAAATTCAAATGCACTCGTAAGTGAAAACATGGCTTGTGGAAAGGCGCGTAAATATGCTTTAGGCCTTATTATGTTAAGTATCTATGCAACTAACGGCTTACAACAGAAATGCAATAAACCCACCACTGGCAATCCAGCATGGTCTTTTCTCAGCTCATTCAATCTTCGACTCAAACAGCGAATGACAGAATGTAATTTAACGCTAGTTTGAGCGTAGGTGTAAATATGAAAAGTCGCACTAAGGAAGGAAGTAATGCTGAAATCTTGTTATAACGTACGTCAAGCAGCTGAACCACATAATTTATGTAATCTTCTTTGTGTTCACTTGAGGACAACACAGCACAGCATAAGAGCAAGGCGGGGGATAATACATTATCATCCTCTAGACCAGTGCGTACTAACTATAAATTAGAGAGCAAAAAATGAGAACTAGTAATTTGCCGAGAGCCACAATGTATTTTACAGTACTGAAGCTTAACATAATACGTGGATTTTTAATTATTGTATTTAGAAATCTGCTAAAATTTTCAATTATAATCGAGCAATGTCAGTCATCAATAAAGTATTTAAACCCTCTCTAATGCAGAAACATACGAGGATTAAAGCTTATAAAACATTGGCAAGAGCAGTACTAATTTATGATTGTGGGGCCTGGACTTTGAGGAAAAGAGATAAAACCCTAATAGTAGCCAACGAGATGAAATTCCTACGAAGAACAGCTGGCTATACTACATAGATTAGACAGCAAGAGGAACGAAGATGTTCTTCAAGAGCTTAAAATATCTTCTATTTTGGATTAGTCTACATCTACAGTTATACAGGGACATCATTTTATTTTTACTAACATTTTTAATATTAACCTGTCTATACCTTTAGAGAACCGGAAACACCGCTTGCTCCCCCCTCCAAGACTGGAGTTCGACGATACTGGCGTAAAACACAAATCACTCTACTAGGTATAGGATGGAAGAAAAGTAGTTCATCCATTTACGTAAACTAGGAAATATCGCGATTTTGAGTTTGATAATTTTCATTAGGTTTTTCTTTAATCAAAGTACAGTACTGTATTAAGAATAAGTGTTTTTACTCACGAAGTGAGTTATCCATGCGAACGTATTCATTATGCAGTGTATATTATACTGTCTACAGCACATTAGCGTACAATATAGAGAAAGAAGTTAAACACAATTTTGAAAATGGTGGCCGTTCATTTCGATACAGGCTTCAGTTCTTTTGTGCATATTATCGCACTATAGACTATTGCATCTAATTCCAATTGCCAGTTTCGTCCTTCGTACTAGTAACTCATGTTGAAATAATTCTGTACCTACTCTACGTACTGTGAATTCAATCTTCACTTCTGCCCGACCCGAAAATATAAAATTACTCAGATATGCTATCTACTGTCCGTCCAAGTGGTTATGCCGCAGGATTGTAGAAAGGGAGGAAATCACGTGACAGTTAATTACTTAACGAGGCCCTTTTATTTAAGTTAAATTAAACAGCTGTATAATATTACGTAAACGTCCAATTCCTAAGAGAAATTAATGTTTTCAGAAAAGAGCTAAGACAGCCCAGCTTTTACAGAGGAGCGAGCAGAAGCAGGTGGGGGAAATCGGGATGCGACGTAGGCAAACGGACAGTACCTGTGCAAAAATATGATTCAATATTGAAAGCTCTTTCGGCACTGGAAAACGCGAACATATTTCTGGAACGTACTATATCCAATAACTCAGTACTGCTTACTATCTGCGGTCTTGGTTCTGTGTGGAGTTGGAACTTCCTTAGTAGAAGGGGTGGGAGTGAAGTACATTCAAAAACTCAGGTACAATAAAAATTGAAGTAAAAATAAAATGATGTCCCTGTAGAACTAACTGGTAGCAACATGTTCACTGCATAAAATATAAAATAATTAGCACATTTTTAGTATTCATGAAGATTAAGGGCGGACTCTGCTACTCTTCTGTAAACTCATATCAATAAGAGCAGGTTTATATGTTGTTCTATTTCATCTGCAATCTGTTTTGAAATTGGAAATCTAGCAAATAATGTATCACTTACAGCTAGAAGGCATTTAAAATCTGCGCATCTGTAGATGGCTTCATTGCTGCTACGTGATACGCTGCTTTTGTAGTCAATTCGTTTTTATGTACAGTAGTGACAAAAAAAACCGGACCGACCCTTGTAGCTGATTTCAGAGCCTTGTTCACCCCAGAGCGTCGGTACATATTCCTTGGACCTGAAACCACCTGTGCAGTTGAACAACAGCCACGCAGCTGGTTACTGTTTTCGTCTTCATTGAATGGCTCAGGTGCTTGGGGCGCGCCGTTTGCGACCAAACGTTGAGCCGTATCGAATGAAGATAACAATAATTTTATATATGGATTTTCTATCTAGGATTCTAATTCCCCCCCTAATCAGAAAGCTTAATTCTCACCCTGCTTGCGACACTTCGTATTCAGAGGGTGATACTGAAAAGCACAATTGACCAAAGTTTAAAAAGTAAGGCAACCAAAGAAACAATAACCTTTCGAGATTTAACTTACGACTCTGATACTTGGTTGCTGACTAAAAATAATGAGCGAAGTTGCAAACACTGAAAATGAAATATTTAAAATCAGCAGCAGAAGCATCTTTTCAAGACCGCCTGCTCAATGAAGATATTAGGAAGTAACCCTAAATTTCAGACATTAACGATAAAGTTACAACAAAATTATAGAAGCAAATGGTTACATAAGCGTATGATAAGAATGGACGAGAACACAATTCCTGGACTGATGCTACATTATAAACCGGAAGAACTACGAAGCGTTGAAAACTATGTTTGAGATGGCGAGATTAATTTTTACGGGAGAACAGCTCACACCGTTATGTTGTTGGTCTTCTTGTTAGTAACGATATTTAGCATAATATAACGAAGTAAGTAAATATTGATATTTTGTAATGAATCTTCTCTTCTTTTTTCACTCCATGGCTTATTATATTTACCTATTTCGGCCTCTCTTGAGAATATGTTCTTTCATTCTTTTTTCTGCGAACTTTCTATTGCCGATTTTCGAAAGCGGGGTTTTCACAGTCTGCAGGTGTTTCAACCATTGCGTTCTGCAAAGTGAATCACTCGCTAGAAGCCCCAATGCAAGAATATAAGGTGAATCATTTGTGTAATATTTCAATACGTGTTCTTTTAGAGTTACTAAAATGATTCAACACAAATATTCAGCTTCATAAACATTGCTTCTTTTCTAGTCTTTATCATTGATATTAATTACTTCCCACTGTAAACAGTTACACGAAACGTAACGTTTTATCATCCAGTATCATATTATTCATAACAGTGCGGTCTTTGAAGATCACAGTTTATTTTTACATTGCTACGCATTCATAGCGCAATTGTTTGGTTTAAGGTAACGATTTCAAATATGCGATCCACATTCAAGCACGCAGGGCAAACATTAATGAACAGAAAAGTCTAATCATTCGGGTGATTTGTTTTCGCCGAGTAAGATCTCCGAAAATATAAAATTATGTAGAAATTTTCCAATTTCTTTCCCAAATACATTTTACCGGTACAAGTAACTTTGGCAACCACCATATCCTCAGAAGGGTCTCAGGAAACAGTCTTAAATCCAATGTTGCCATACTATCAGTCTTAAAGTTGTGTTTACACCGGTGTAATATTGTTGACAACATAAAGAAGTCCACACCTGTGGAGTAATGGTTAGCGCGTCTGGCCGCGAAACCAGGTGGCCCGGGTTCGATTCCCGGTCGGGGCAAGTTACCTGGTTGAGGTTTTTTCCGGGGTTTTCCCTCAACCCAATATGAGAAAATGCTGGGTAACTTTCGGTGCTGGACCCCGGACTCGTTTCACCGGCATTATCACCTTCATTTCATTCAGACGCTAAATAACCTAAGATGTTGATAAAGCGTCGTAAAAATAACCTACTAAAATAAATAAAAAAACATAAAGAAATGTTGAAAACATAGGTTGATAACACTGTTAAGGCGCAACATCATTTTGCTTGAGGCAGAAGGTTGTGTGCTTTTAGTCTAGTCTCTACTAGTGTATTCTATTTCATGATTACTACTTATATTCCAATATGAAATGGAATCGAGAAAGTATAGTTAATTTAATAAAAATGCACAGAGGTGGCCGGTTTATAGATGTAGAGTATGAGGACTATAACCATAGAAACCAGTGGCGGTTCCTTGGGGGAGGGAAGGGAGGAACGTCCTCCTCACATTTTTCTTCTTTTGAAAGTAAATACCAAATAAAATATGTGCCTTGAAATTCAAGGAAGATTCGATAATATTTAAGTTCACAGCTATAAGAAAACCTCGGTTGATCGAGTTTTAAACGATGCGCGCTCATATGCTGCTAGAAAACTGTGAGAAAGATGCGAGATTGTCTGTGTGGAGGAAAGTCAATCCATTCCTCCTTTACTGCAGTTAACACACATAGATAACAGCGCACTAGCGGCCAGAGAAAGAAGCAGAGTTTTAAAGCGAGTAAATGAACGGAGAGGGAGGAGATCCTCCTCTGAATCAGTGCATGGGCGGGAAATAGAAACCGACTGGTCGTACAGCAAGCTCGCTACCACTGCCATCTAACAATCTTGAATTCAACCAGACTAACACACATTTAGGAGGAGACACAATTTTAACGCAACGCTATGAAAGACACCATATAAACTTTATTTTAAAATTATGAATCAAAAATATTATTCTTTGCACTTTATATAGGATACTATTCATGGTTTGAAACTTTCGTGGATATTTGAAAGTTAAAGTCGGGTTTATATAAAACAAAGAGGAAGTAGTTCTACTTTAGTATCGCAGATCTTTTTGGCCCCACAGGTGCGTAGAGGTGAATATTTGAACAGGCTATGACACACAGAGACAGATCTATTTCTCTCTGAGGGGTCATTATCTGACTTCAATAAATCTCTCCTGTAACTACACCTTTTCCAATTGTATATCAGAAAATATCAATTGTATTTCAGAAATTATCAAATGTATTTCAGATTAGTCAACTTAATTTCAGAAATTACCATTTGTATTTCAGATTTGTCAATTCAATTTCAGATAGTATCAATTGTATTTCAGATTTGTCAATTGTATTTCAGATGGTATCAAATGTATTTCAGATTTGTCAATTGTATTTCAGGTGGTATCAAATGTATTTCAGATTTGTCAATTGTATTTCAGGTGGTATCAAATGTATTTCAGATTTGTCAATTGTATCTCAGATGGTATCAAAGGTATTTCAGATTTGTCAATTGTATTTCAGGTGGTATCAAATGTATTTCAGATTTGTCAATTGTATCTCAGATGGTATCAAAGGTATTTCAGATTTGTCAATTGTATTTCGGATGGTATAAAATGTATTTAAGAAAATAAGCAATGCATTTAAGATTACATAGTCACTTTTATTTTACAAAATAACAAATGTAGGCCTACTTGAGATTTTAACATATATTGAAAAAAATGGAAAATGGATTTAAGAAATCCTCAACTTTATTGCATTTTAGCGTCCGACAGGCATATTCACCACAGCTAAAGCTGCAGCTTGATGAATTGTACTGTGTTGTACTGCACGAGCACAATCACCACCAACAATATTGTGTGTGTTGCTTCATCAATTTTACTCTCTACAGTAGGTAAATTAGCCTACAACACCAGGAGCTATGACGTCAGGAATTCCAAGATGGGTTTTTACGTACGCCTTCACTTTAAACCAAATGATCTCGATTGGATTTAACATTGGAGAATAAGGTGCCAACCGTAACTTCTGAAATACAAATGATAGTTTCTCAAATACAATTGGCAAATCTGAAATACAATTGCTATTTTCTGAAATACAATTGATACTATCTGAAATTGAATTGACTAATCTGAAATACAAATGACAATTCTGAAATACAATTGATATTTTCTGAAATACAACTGAAAAAGGTGTAGATAGATGTGCGGCAACGTAAATATGACATTAATTGCCACTGAAAACACCTACAAATAATTAGCAAGATGACCGCTTGTGTGGCAGATTTACGAAGGAAAACTAGGCTAATATTAATCCTGCTTCATGCTTTGAATTAAGTAGAGTTAGTTTGTGTAAATATTTTTGGCAAGTCTTCCTTTTAACCTGAAAATTTAAAGACAATTAAATCAATCAACTTTTGTTGACTGCACCTATAATTTCTGTAGATGGAGCGTGCAATGGGCAATATTAGTACACTTACAGTCCTACAGGTAAGTGCATCACAGCCAGAAAAAGAATGTGTAAATACTGTCGTCATTGTTTACAATGTTAAATAGAAAATTTGCCAGAGGCAACTCATAATATTGTACACACGCAGAAGATGAAACGGAAATAGCTACGGTGTTTGGCCCGAAGCGTTACTGTATTACACTCGTATAAACTGCCAATGTCAGTTTCCAAGAACATTACATACGGTACGCCACCCAGACCCTCTGCGTAAGAGGGAGGAATGGACCGGAAGTGACGGCACGCTCATGAGGTCGGCTTCATACAAGGAGTGCGGCACGCGCCAAGGATTTCATTTGTTCACGTGCTGTAGAGCATCACCCGCCCGCCACCTGCTAAGAAAGCGAACACGCCAGCACTATATATATAATACTTTACAAAGTAAAAAAAATAGTGGCAGGGGATTCACCGAATTCTATAATTGCATGAAACGTTTATGCTGGTCGTGATTGTTAACGTGAGCATGGTTGAGATTGTAAAGCTGTTTGGGATTTGAAATTAAAGTTTGATACTTCCTTTGATTTCTATCTTCATATTGACCGCATTTAAATTGAATAAGGCGGACTCTTTCTGGTTAACTACTTTATAATAGCTTCCTCATTCCACGAGGCCTAGTCTCAAGACAGCAGGGCAAATGACAATCGACACATCAATATGAAATTGTAATGAATAAATGTCATAACAGAGAATTTTGGATTCGGTTGGAAATCAATACCACAGTTAAGAACTTTAGAATTAGATAATATTATTGTAACTATTTCTGTCTTTATACTCCTCGAATTTATTAAACTTAAAATTAAGTTTAACATTTCGTTAAGCTTACAAGTTAAAAAAACGTTTCACGTGAGTCTTCTCCAAGTCCATCTGATATCAAAATCACATATCTCCAACAACTATTTTAATACGGATCCCCTTGTATAAATATATAGGCTAAATCTCTTAAATAAAACAGTATCAAATTACATTATTAATTTATCAGCTAATACATTATCATCAGAGATGGAAAACTATTTTGGGCAACTACTAAATGTACATTAGATCAAAATAGAAATGATCGGGACGAAATTCAAATACAAACTGCTGAGCCATTTATACTCGAACCCACACTTTCTGAAGTCGAAATTGCGATAGAAAATCTGAAAAAGTACAAATTTCCAGGTATCAATCAAATTCCAGCAGAATTAATACAAGAGGGTGGATGGAAGCGCATTATCTAGCGAAATTTATAAGCTTGTACTTGCTATTTGGGAAAAGGAAATTGTACCAGAACAATGGAAGGAGCCCATAATTGTACCTATCTTTAAGAAGGGGGACAAGACTAACAATTTTCGAGGAATATCACTTTTGTTGACGTTGTACAAAATATTGTTCAATATACTTTTGAGAAGATTAACTCCATTTGTAGATGAAATTATTGGAGATCTTCAGTGAGGTTGTAGACTTAATAGATGGACTATTGATCAGATATTTTATAATCGACAGATATTAGAGAAAAAATGAGAGTATAAGGTACAGTACACCAGTTATTCATAGATTTCAAAAAGGCACATAATTCGGTTAAGAAAGAGGTTTTATATAATAGCCTATTCTTATTGAATTTGGTGTTCCCGAGAAACTAATTCGATTAATTAAAATGTGTCTCATTGTCAGTGAAACTTACAGCAGAGTCCGTATAGGTCAGTTTCTATCTGATGCTTTTCCAATTCACAGCGGGTTAAAACAAGGAAATACACTATCACCTTTGCTTTTTAACTTTGCTCTAGAATATGCCATTAAGAAAGTCCAGGATAACAAACAGGGTTTGATATTGAATGGGTTACATCAGCTTCTTGTGTATGCGGATGACGTGTATACGTTAGGAGAAAATCCACAAACTATTAGGGAAAACACGGAAATTTTACTTGGAGCAAGTAAGGAGATAGGTTTGGAAGTAAATCCCGAAAACACAAAGTATATGAATTGATTATGGCTCGTGACCAGAATATAGTACGAAATGGAAATATAAACAATTGGAAATTAATCCTTTGAAAAGGTGAAAGAGTTCAAATATCTTGGAGCAACAGTAACAATTATGAATGACACTCGGGAGGAAATTAAACGCAGAATAAATATGGGAAATGCCTGTTATTATTCGGTTGAGAAGCTTTTGTCATCCAGTCTTTTCTCAAAAAAGGTGAAAGTTAGAATTTATTGAACAGTTATATTAATAATTGTTCTGTATGGTTGTGAAACTTGGGCTTTAATTTTGAGAGAGGAACAGAGACTAAAGATGACAGAGAATAAGGTTCTTAAGAAAATATTTGAAACTAAGAGGGATGAAGCTACAGGAGAATGGAGGAAGTTACACAACGTAGAACTGCATGCATTGTATCCTTCACCTGACATAATTAGGAACATTAAGTCCAAATCCAGACGTTTGAGATAGGCAGGGAATGTAGCACGTACGGGCGAATCAGAAATGCATATAAAGTGTTAGTTGGAAGGCCAGAGGGAAAAAGACCTTTGGGGAGGCCGAGACTTAGATGGGAGGATAATATAAAAATGGATTTGAAGGAAGTGGAATATGATGGTAGAGACTGAATTAATCTTGCTCAGGATAGGGACCAATGGCGGGCTTATTTGAGGGCGGCAATGAACCCTCAGGTTCTTAAAAGCCATTTGTAAGTAAATGATCATTGTTGGAATTGCCTATACAGAGAGAAAACATACCGGATGGCTGGGTGGTTTCTTTCAAGAAATACTGCGACGTACATAATCTCTTAAAATATAAAAAATAAACGAGGATGTATCCTTTAATATAATAACTATAGGCTGCGGAGTCCATTTGATCAATGTTGTGGTAGAAGCATAGCCTGAGAAGAATGAAATGGGAGAGGAGAATATTTAAAATGTACGCGAAAACACGTCCTTGCAAGGGAGTTTGGGGCTGAAAAAAATTGAGATGTGAGCTCCAAGCCTGTTGGCCACTTGTCTCACTCCGTTTCGCGTTCCACTGAAGGAACTTCAGAGAATTTTGAAGGTGAAAGCAGAAAATGGACGTAAATGTAGCTTGGGCAATGAAAGAACAAAAATGCAGTTTAATTAACGAATGCATTGCGGGTGGTATCGATGCATTCCCATAAGGGGCATTGTTGTAATTTGTGTTACAATTTTTTTTTCAAGTGGCACGTAGGAAAAGTTCCATGCTAAAAATTACATTATACCACCACTACATTATTAATTTTTCTTCCCTTTCGCTGTAATCATGTTTATTTTCATAATCGTCACCATCCTTTCCACAATTCTTCTTAATTTTATCTCTTAGAGTACTGGTACTGTACTTCTTATATAATTGTTCAATTATTCTTATTATATGATTTTCCTCTGACAAGCAAACATTCTGAGGGGACAGATAAAGAAGTTATTATTTTTCTTCCACCATGATAATGCCAGTAGAAGTGCTTATACAAATTTTGGCAACTCGACCGCAATTACGAGGCCGTCCAGAAAGTGATTTTCCCTGGGGCCGTTTACAGAAAAAAGCACAATTACATGGAAATATTTATTGAAACAGATAGACGGTCTACAGCAATTGTTGCGCTACTTGTCAACATATCCCCCACTGGAATTGAGAGATTTGTCATACCATTGGATCAATTTTTGTATCCTTGTGTCGTAGAAGTCAGCCACCTGGGATCAGCATTTGATAGCCGTCTGCACCTCTTTGTCGATCCCATAATGTGACAAATGTCTCAATTTCGGTGGGGAATATGTTGAAAACAGCTCAACATTGCTGTGTCTGTTCCAATAAATTTTTCCAATGAGCCTGTGTTTTCTGTTTGTTAACGGTCTCTGGCGAACTTATTTTTTACGGCCGTCGTAATTGCGGTCGAGTGGCCAAAATTTGTATAAGTACTTCTTGTGACATTATTAACATGGTAAAAGGAAAAAAAAAAAAAAAAAACTTTTATCTGCCCCCATCAGAATGTTTGCGTGTGAGAACTTTGGCTAGTTTTTAAATTCTGAAGCTAAACATGCCGTCAATTTATCTTATCCTATGTCTATGCCTTTGTTTAGGAAACTTGTTGGATTTAATTCATTCTGACATCTTATTGTGGTTTCAATTTTCTACTATAGGACTCTAGGGGGTTTAGAACGAGAATTATAAAACGAACAGCTTCCATCTTAATTTAATTAATTATTCCTATCTGAGAGGTAAGAGTTTTAAAATGGAAATTAGATCCCAGGTGAACCAAGTTTCAGAATTTGGAAGGTTAGTTTGTCATCAGTTCCATATTCCAGGAATCCGGGACTCGATCCGGGATCGTCGCGTAGGTGCTGGCCCACTTGGGTCCAGTTCCACGGCCTCGTTTCTGAAACCTGTAACATAACGGGGAACCACTCCCCCCTCCGACCGACCCACGGCGACAACAATCGACACTTGTTCCGCACTCCACGACAGATCTTTCTTGAGGCGCTCGTTTGTGCCTGCTATACTTTTTCAGATTCTCATGTTAGTTACTTTATCGAAGTTTGGTTCCGTTTCTGTCCGAAGTTCGACCCTCTAAACTGAAATCTTAACGTTTTCGTCGTCTTCTTCTTCTTCTTCTTCTTCTTCTTCTTCCTCTTCCTCTTTTTTTGAGAAAAAAGAGGGGGGGCGTTAGGAATTGGAGAGTTTCACATTCAGATCTCAGTGAGCGAATAGTCAAAATTTCTTATTTATCTCACTTCTACACTATAATAGTGTACTATGTAATAATATTATGCGCTTAATGACAATTTACAGACAATAGCAAACAATATATTTTACTGTGGCTCAAGTGCTAACGTATTCGATTCCCGACAAAGCGCCTCCTTTGTGCGTGTATTATTTCATAATATTAATATTCATAAAATTATTACAAATTAGTTTAAAAAATGCAAATAAAAATATATTACTATACAAAAAGACATTGTTATAGAACACAAGGACACAATTATTATACAAGAATTTAAACATTTACTTACTTACAAATGGCTTTTAAGGAGCCCGCAAGTTCATTGCCGCCCTCACATAAGCCCGTCATCGGTCCCTATCCTGTGCAAGATTAATCCAATCTTTATCATCATATCCCACCTCCCTCAGATAAATTTTAATATTATCCTCTCATCTACGTCTCGGCTTCCCCAAAGATCTTTTTCCCTCCGGTCTCCCAACTAATACTCTATATGCATTTCTGGATTGGCCCATACGTGCTACATGCTCTGCCCATCTCAAACGCCTGGATATAATGTTCCTAATTATGTAAGGTGAAGAATACAATGCGTGTAGTTCTGTGTTGTGTAGCTTTCTCCATTCTCCTGTAACTTCATCCCTCTCAGTCCAAATTTTTCCTAAGAACCTTATTCTCAAACAACCTTAATCTCTGTTCCTCTCTCAAAGTTAGAGATAGATAAATAAATAACTTAAATGAATTTCTAACCTGTAACTAACCTAACTTAATAATAAAAGCAGAAAAGACAAAGTAATAGTACCTTCCGAATGAACATAGCTTGTACTCAGGGATACAGTAGAAAAATCTTAGACACACGTGCTGTATCAAAAAGAAAGGGAGTGGGGAGAGAAAAAGAAAAGAATTGTTGTACTCTACTATCTAAAACTTAAGGTGTTAGAAACGAATTTCTGTTCGATTGGCACGAAACATAATTCGTGTTGAAACATAAAATTTAAGTAGGTATGCCGACCGGCCGTTCTAGATTGCGAAAAATACCACAAGCCATTCTAGCGACTCGTTTTTTATACTGCGAAATTAAGAACTTTTGTGTGTGCGCTGAGTGAATCTAAAACGTTGTTTTGGATTAGAAAGTGTTTATGTATTGTAGATAATTCTTACAGAGAGATGCATTTTTCGTTATGTACTGTACTGCACTCTGAGGCATTTACTAAGGGGGTTAACTGAAGAAGTGCTCTTGCACTATAGCTACAACATGACCAGGAGTTACAGGTACCAGTTATATGAAAGTATCATCGTCATCATCATCATCATCATCATCATCATCATCATCATCGTCGTCGTCGTCGTCGTCAAACTATCGTGGAATTGAACCGTGTGATCCGTTCAGGCCTAAGGCATCCAGAAGTCTCTTCAGAGAACGCCACTGATTTCTTCTTCCCTTGGCTTGTATTTGGAACTTAACTATGGAATTCTGTCCCTGCCTATTCTCCGTACATGTTGATCTAGTTACTTCTGCATTTTCCAATTTCTTTAATATGGGCTCAGTTTTTTAGTAATGTACTTGTGGATATAATCATTATGTTTGTGATCCTGTCATGTGTATGTAGTGGTTATCCTTAATAATGTCATTTCTGCTGCTGTTATTCTTGAATGCCATGTTTCAAATTCCAGATTTCGCATTCACATAGAAGAATACTTATTGCTAATGTGTGATATAATTTTAATGTAGTGTGTTGTAATTTAGGTAGGCCCTAATGACAATACTGTAGTCTCTTTAATTAAATTAGTTTACGTGTTTTGTAATGCGATTTATTGTTATTAGTTTTGTTTTTAATGGCGGTTGTTCTCTGAACCCCCATCACCTTCGTTTCGTTTCTCCATTTAATTAACTACGAAGAAGGCGTGGAGGTATTATTATATCTATGTAGAGGATCTGATCCAATTTGCGCAAATGAGTGCTTGCTTGCTTATTTGTGTCTTTCCCACGTGAATAGCTGCTACTCGTGGGCCTATTTGTGTGAGACTACAGTACAGTATATTGCAGACGTGTTATTCTGTTTCTGAAATACGAGTACATTTCGAAGCAGATGGTGATTCTCCTCTCACCCATCAATTGGCTCGACAGCACTAGCACCAATGAACACTTATTGCAATAAGGTAAACGTCGAGGAATGGTGAATGAATTAAGTACAGCTGATTCGAGCCATTGAGTGGTTGCCTAATTATCAGAACGAGATAAATTCTATTGTTACAATAATTAATTTAATTATTACAACATTTCCTAGCATATTCTTTTTCTTCTTCCTTTCTTCTTCTTCAGGCGCTACGTCATCATCTAAATATTTTGGGGACTAACACTAGACTCTCTCACATTTATTTATTTATTATTTATTTATTTATTTACTTATTTATTTATTTATTTTGCTAATAATTGTAACATAAAATATAATATAAACAGACAAAATTTTAGCTCACCTCTGAAAGAGTAGAACTCGTGCTCAGGGGCGGATTCCTGAATTTAAATTAAGAAGTATATAATACAATTTGTCTTATGTCTACTACACAATAAGAATATATAAATCTAAATTTACAATTGTTCATTATTTATAAAATCAATACATAACTTTTTAAATTTAATACTAGAACTATTAGAATTGACAAGATTAGGATATTTAAATATAAATTTGTTATATATTCTTTAACCTAAATTACTACTATGATTAAATACTGTAGCAGTGTTGCATTTTGGTTCAATCAACCTTGAAGAATAATTCATACCTTTTGTTTCGTAACTATGAGAATACAATTCAAAATTATTTCGAGTTTTATGTAAAAATTTTATTAATGCAATATAACAAATTTGTCTGATTTTAAGAACATTAAAGTCTAAAAACAATTTTTGAGATGGAAATCAATACGTTTATGAAGACATATTTTAGAAGATTGATAAATGGGCAACTTACTAGTGTTATAACTATAACATATATTTAAGCACGTGGGCTTACAGCCGTTTCGGTATATACACCATCGTCAGAGCCTACTGGATTATAGGGTCATCTTGATATCACTGCCTGTTGTAAGGATGTGTTTGTGTGTTGTAATCTGGAGTCAAATAGTGAGTGTGTTCTGAAATTGATCTGTGTGTTGAGAATTTTTAATTAATTATTTTTATTTTAATTATTTGTAATTATTTTCTTCTGTAATAAATAAAGTGGATTGAAATTGGTTTTAAATAAGCTATCCCATCCTATAATCCCATACATAATTACCAATTGAAATAAAGTTAAGTATATTGCGCATAATAAACTTATTGACAAGTAATTTCTATTACAAAAATAATTAATGTGTTGGTTCTATTTTAAATGACTGTCGAAAATTATGCCTACATATTTAACTTGGCGGGCCTCCCTGATCGTGAGATCTCCATGATACGGGGCCACCTGCGGAATCGGCACAGGATAAGTACACGACAAAGGAAAAACACCCAGTGTCGCTGCTGGAGATAAATTCTGTTCACGCCGCCAGAAATGGGATCATGGTCCTTTGGTTAGGAAAGACACGCGCTATCCACTGAGCCATAGCGGGGGACCTCAGAGCAACTTCACTAAACTGTAAAGTTTACTTCAACTGTGAGTTAAAAAATTATATCTTAAGTTAAAACAAACGCAGCCGTTGAAATGACATATTTTGTCATGTAGGTACTTTATGGGGTTAAGCTAGGAGAGATGAAGAGGGCTCTGAATTCAAAGGTTGTCTCCATGTAGTGAAATTTTATCTTTCAAATTATTCTGCAGTTTCTTATGCTGTTACTAGTTTATGAACGGAATTTTTACATTCAATAACATTCTAAATTGTCACGCGACAGTTGAACTATTTTTATACGGCACGTTTATAGCAGTGTTAACGAATAACCCGTTCACGTTAGTTGCACTGTACTCACAGCGGTGTTGTCAAATGGTTTTAGTCTTGTGCTGTTATTCTTCTCTATGAGGGAACCCGGTCCGTTCTCTTTCCTGCACCATTAGGGCGTTTTAACGTACTTATATTACATTACATTACATTACATTAAATAAGTTACATCTATATTACACTCGTAAGTATTCATTTTTATTGTATTGGTTCATGTTCTATCATATTATGAAGGACATTATATTGCAAACCAAATATTTGGAGTGAAACACAATAGATGTGTCTTAATATGTGTCCCTGTGGCGTCTCTGCTAGCCATAATACAACTGCCCTACTTTTAAGGAGACATGAAAATGTAGCACTTTTTTTAGTTTTAAATATCTATGTTATTTATTTTATTCATAAAGCAATATTTTAAAACAAAATTACGGATGTAGAATAGCCTATTCTTTTACTTATTATACAGTATTATTTTAATTCTTGGATGCAAGACTCTGTTGAAATGCGTTTGTTTTTTGCAAGATTTTTCATACAGCTCCTCAGATAATTAAGTCTTCCTTGGTAATCTGGTAGTTACCATACTTGCTTGCGGTTCACACTTCCGCTATGAAGATGAATTTTTAAGTGTGGCAAAAATACATACCGGTAGCTTAACTCCCTTCGAAAAAATGTATGGCTGTAAATTCGTGTCGTAGGCATACATCAGGCATGTCAATTGATGCCCACAGGAGCAAGCGCGCGCTTTAGAGCCCAGGAGAGCCTGAGCGCTTTACAGCGGAAAGGAAAGAGACAGACGAAAGAGATGGTATATGCCGCTTGGTCGAGCTATATTCAGGGATGGCCAGCACTGATTCAATAGATAAAGAGAAGAGAACTTATTAAAACTGTATCCATATTAATTTTTAGATTTGCCTGAGAAGTATAAGTACATTATAAGAATGTAAGTTTTAATTTTAATGCTCATTTTTCACAAGTTTGATTTTTTTATTCAAAAGAAATATTTTCTCAACTTTTCGTATAGAAAAGTGAAATTTTCAGGTATAGGCCTATTTATTTAGTAGTCTTACAGAATGTTTTCGTAAATCTAATATACCGTATATAAGTATTACTGAAGATAATGTATTGAAAATTTTGAAAATATTCGCATGGAAATTGTTTGTAAGGAAATAAATTAAGAAAGCAACTACTGTTACATCATAAGCAAAAGATACGTGCCCATGTGTTGTAAAAATGTCAGTTCTATAGCTTCAGCAGATTTCGAGAAAATAATTTAATACTCTGATGATAGGAAGTTGCTTACAAATATCACCTTAAAAGCATAATGCGATAAGAGTTTTGTTATGTAATATTAGTTACACTTAAAACAGATACAGTACCTAGGTAACTTTGCTTTGTACTGTAATATTGTTTTGATTAGTTTATTGATTACTTTTGTAAGGCTAAAGATACCATCAATATAAATTCCAACTTATCATGTCATACTCAATCTCTTTCTTTGGAATATCACTTTCTTTATGAATGATGTGTTTCATCTACTTAATACAATATAATATTATACTACTATGGAATTTAAGTGAATATTCCTTCTTAACTCTCTATTATGTTATTAAGATTTAAAACACAAGTGCAATATTAAGAAATCAGTGTTAGTACTTTTGTTTTACAGACAATATAGATAATATTAAACAGAAAGAAGCCATATAAAAATAACGACATAAAATTTCACGTTCCGTTTGAAGTTTGTGCACCACTATTTTCTTAATCCAACAGGTTGCTTATTCATATACACAACCCTTCCTCTTTCCATACTTAGCGCTTCCTGCCCGCTCACGACGTCAAGGTCAGAAAAATGCGCTTGCTTTGACATCACTGGCATACATTAAGGCGAATAGAGAGCGTCCAGATAAAATTTACTGGCCACTGTTACCCGAATGAAAATTAAACACTGCTAGTGATATTTTTCCTTTTCACCATATTATGCATCATTCAACAATAATTAGTAATATTATATTCCTCTTTAACCAATAGTTCTTTATTAATCCTAATTTTAAACCATAGTGGGAAAGTCAACCTTTCCGAAATCTACCAATGGCAGGCCTAGGCCTATAGTTTATGCTTTGTATTTAATTTATCTGGGATGATTTTTCTTCTCTTCTCAATGATGTATATACCAATGATTTTATTTTCACAACGCTTCAAAATACTGGAAGTACGTATGTTTGTGAACACTTAATAAAATCTTGTAGTTACTGAATATTAACAAACCCATCCCATAGTTTATTAAAGAGTCAGTACAAAGAAATATACAAAGATACGTCATGCAAATAACCCTCTTAAAATGACGTTGAAGGCTCTCAAAATATTTATTTATGTAGAAAAATGGACTCTAAACTTTTCCAAAACAATACTTTAATATTTGTATAAAGAAATACATTGAAAATTCATCAGAAAATTATTTGTATCTACTTTATACAATAAAGATAGCCTAAATAAGTTGTCTGTCCTGTTAGTAGTTCAGATATAATTTCCACAATTAGATTTACTCCTCAAATATCACAATGACGTTAAGTATGAGGAGCAGGTCTATTTATTTCTGAATGCTCACTCGTAACTTAAAGATTACCGTCTGAATTTACAAAATTAGGTGACACACGTACAATGTAAAATCTTAATTAAATTTAATATAATCTATTTTACTCACAAATCTCAAGTTAATAAAGTCATTTAATGGGACCCTTCCTTGAATGAATTCCACCTTTTCTAACTCAAACATGAATTCTCAAACATACAGGTTACACTGAACAACAAATTTTTCTTTTTGTCTTGCTTCGAAATAAAAATAGGTGAATTTTACTGATATGTGTGCCCTAAATCTGAATTTAAAATCCAAATTGCCCCATCACGTACCATTTTCCGGGGAACATGAATTGAATTTTTTATGACAAAACTTATTTGTTTTTAATTTTTCACTGCTACTGATGAAATTACAACACATTAGCGATTAAAAATTCCTCGTAATACTTGAAAAATGTGTACTGGATACAAAAATGATGTAACATAGTTTAAAACACAACAACGATAAAAATATTTCATGCGTATAATGAGAAAAATCTCGGAACTTGAACTTACATTTAAAATAATTTTCTGCATGACTTCTGTTTATACCTAGACGCGGGACTGTATTTTACAAGGAACCAACAATAGTCTGCAAGCTGGATGATGATCTTCCTTTATATCACATTCCCATTTCAGATATTTCTTGATGAAATCTTTCTCCATGCTCGTCGTTTACCACTCCAAAGTTATGAGGAAAGAAATCCAAATGAGAATGTAAAAAGTGTATTTTGAGAGACATATTACACTCCATTTTGTTATATGCACTTAACATCATTTCCAAAACAAGTTCTATGTAGTTCTCTGCCCTAGAATTTCGAAGGAAATTGGAGTAAACATCTTTGAAAGCGAGCCATGCTATTCTTTCTGTAACGAAAAGTTTTTCCTCAAACAAAGGGTCAGCCGTAACTTGTGAATTTATGAACCGATGAAAATGCCCTCTTTTAATTTGCCTTCACTCAAACTGGTAAACTTTTCCTTTAAATACTGAAAACCACACCCTTGTTTGTTCATTGCATAGACCTCGCTTTGAACTATTATGAAATTTACTTAATAGAAGGGACCAATATCTGTTTATTTATTAGAAGTACAAAAGAACATGCCAACAACCATAAGAAACCAGAAATAAGTCATAAATCCATAAAATGCATTAGCTTTTGTTTTGGTTTATATCCCCACCCGCGCCAGATGTTTCCTGGAGGAGCGCTTATCGAAAAGTGTAATCATAGTATATCTTAAAAACCTTACGCGATACGAAGAAAAGAGACGCATTTTCGGATTCAGCGCACATCAGACCATAAGGGACACATTGTTTTAAGTCGGAGCAAATTTCTTGTTGTTCACTGTTATCAAGGATGTTTGTTTTTAGTTGGTTATTTAATGACGCTGTATCAACTGATCGATCATTTAGTGTCGATGGAATTGGTGATAGAGGAATGGTATTTGGCGAGATGACACCGAGGATTCGCCATAGGTTACCTGATATTCGCATTACTTCGGAAAAAACTCAATCAGGTAATCAGTCCAAGCGGGATTCGAACCCGACCCGATCGCAACTCCGGATCAGCAGGCAAGTGCCTCAGCCGACTGAACTAAACCGGTGGTCTCAGAATGGTTTTAACTCACTATATCCGAAGATATTAGCAATCAGGAACTATACATATTTATATTACTGCTCATAAAATAATGGAAAGTTCTTTAATTTACAACTACTTGGAAACTGTATAAAAATATTACCAACAGTGCCAGCAAGAATGAGTATGAGTGGCTTGGAAATGAGGCTTCGCTAGGTTGGACTGAGTCCAAACCACTAATTACTTCGAATAAGAATTTGCCGAAGAACTATTTTGCACACTCGCTGATGATACGAGTAAGAGCGTAATTGTGAATAATAAGACTCGAAACTCGGCATTCCATCTCAAGGCCTGCTGCAGTAATTACAATGTTTATCTCTCTCCGCGGTCAGTGCGTTTCATAACACGGCATTAAATTTCCTTAGCGAAAGAAAAATTACGTACGACCATAGCATCATCATTTTACTTCTCCCCTACAGAAACTGTAGTGTTAAGATATAAGACGCGAACCAAAAAAATTTACTTATATTCATTGTATAACCGCGGATGCTGGCACAAATTTTACAAATAATAAATCAAAATTATCAAATCAAATTCCCATAAATTTATAAAACTTCTTACTGCGAATGAACAGAAAATTATTCTATGGAAAGGAATACAAGGAAATGAAAAGCTTAAAAATAAAACACAGAAATAAATAAGCAATTAATTAATAAGAGTAGAAATACGAACTAGCCAAACTGCGAGAATTCTTTCATTCTTGGCCCCAAAGGAAATTAGTCTCAGAGAAAGAAAAGCAATGAAGTAGATTTTTTTATGTATTGTGCTGTCTATCATCATTTATATATTGTGGAAGTATAAGTCATCACTACCTTAAAAAAATAACATTACCGCCTTTTCAATTCACCATGAAAGAAGGTTCCCTTATCAGACATTCACAAGTAACTGGATTCCCTGATCAAATTGTCAGTACAGCTGAAGGCCACAGATTAATACAACACAGGGTAAACAACAAGTCACTTTGGATGAAAGACAGATCTCCACGTCCCTGCCTGTAACAGAATCCTTAGGTCTAAATGCTGAATTTTTAGTCATGAAGGCCTATACTTTCACCTATGTCACACTACTGTAAAGTGCAGAATTTTTTAACTGTACTTATCTGTTTGTTTATTATCTGCTAATTTATTTTTCATGTTCCCATTCTTTTGCTATGATCGATTTGTATTTAACTTTAAATATTTTTGCATCTTTACATATACTTTCTTATTTTTGCCTATAATAAATTTTAATTTCTAAATAACATAGTCGTAGAAATCGAAGGGTTCTTAACGTCTTATAATGTAGGTGTTTAGCAAAAGACGTGGAAACTCTGTAAAAATCTGACGTTTGGCACGTGTCAAAGCTGTTTTAAGACGGAGGGATGAGACGAATACATTAAGCTTGTCCCGAAGTATACAATCTTTGAAAGTGGAGACAAAAAATTCTAATAATACAATTTTTCACTTACAATTGAACAAAAAGATCTTTGTTAAAAGAGATGTAAACGAAGGAATTCTTTTAGTAATACAGCTAAAAACACTTCAAGGTAAACGAATTATGTACTCTGAAGATATACAGACAGAAAAAGGCACTAACCATTACTGCGGACTACCTGATTTTTGAGGGGTTTAAATGTTACTGTCGTCCGAAAAATAAGCTAGTTCGATATCCTGCAAAATATTGAACAAACTGTTCAATTAAGAAAATATTTGCAAAGGAACTTCACTTGGTATTGATAATATTAATTATTATCTATCTAGCGCCGCCTTGGCTTTGCACATAGCGTATGAGTTTCCCGAACAAGCTGTCCGTGGTTCGATTCCCGAGGTAGGGAATTGAGAATTGTCTTCCGTCCACAGGATTGGGTGTCTATCCCTTTTCATGTGCTGTGCTGTGTTGTCTCATCGGTATTGCTGTGTCGTGCAATGCACACGACCAGGGAGGCCTGCAATTTGTACCTGTCTAATGTTGTCAAAAGATATACAGAGTGGAAGTGAACTAGCCCTGCAGATTTTGAGAGAGAATAGCTCATGTTGTATGTAACAAAAAAGTTTAATACCATATTGTTGGAAAGTTCATAGTTTTCTCAGAGAAAATGTAATTTTTGTTCATATCGACAGAAAATGTGGACTAATAAAGAATCATTTGTCCCTCTGGCGTATTTCTATAGCATGGACGATTTTCGTGTAAATTTAATTTAAAAACCACGGATTTCAAGACATTGAACAATGGAACCAACTTGCAACTTTGTAGCCAGAGAGGGAGGTTCGCGTAGTGAGACAGACAGACATCTGTATTACGAGAAGAAAGAGGACTGTGTTAGCGACTATGTTGCCAGACTGCTGAAACTTTCAACTTAATTTTCTAATTAACCGTCCATTTAATCACGAAACGTAATACAGATTTTCTATTCCTTTAAGTGTACTCTATCATATTTTCAATCTACAAGATTATTCCACTCCCACTCTGAATAGATACCTCCCCCTCTACACAATGGATTATAAATCGATAAGAAATGATGAGGTAAACGTGACAAAAATTGATTTTATCTAAAGCCTCTTATAACATGTGTTATACTGTATATTCCTTAACATCCCAAGCATATTTTAAATAAAAGGATTTAAATAGATTTACACTTTTCCCCTGAAAGATAACACTTTCGATTACAGTTATAATGCAACAAATTAATATATCTCCTGCTTCTTCCGACAGCTTCAATTTGTTAGTAAATACAATCTAACAGTGTCAAGTTACAAAGGGTAATAAACTAGTAGCCTACGTAAATAAACAAAGGCATTCCTATTATTAAGTGAATGCGAACATTTCTCTCAACTAGCAACGATTTAACGATCGCTTTGCAGCGAGTCAATGTTGCATGCATTAAACTGTATTGTAAACTGCTGGCGTTTATTTTCAAATGCCATGGAGATGAACCTGGAATAAATCCAATACAAGTGCAGCTTATCTAAGCACCCATCTAAAGCTCGTCGTTATGCTGCTGGCGGAGCAAGCAGATTCTTGCGTGAATGATGTCATGCAATTAAACCCGATATCTCCAGGCGATCCTTGTAATCCATATGCGATAAGACTCGGAGCTATGATCAGAAAGCCCATAAGCTTCCATTGAGGTGTCATGCTGATATCATTCCCTATCTCGAGTATTTCGTATTACATTTCAATGTTTCATAGTATGAAAAGATATCCTTCATACAACATACCATTTAACACTGTAAACGTAAATTACATGTGTTCAAAACCGGAAAGGTCTTTTGTAGGAGCCCTGTATATCTGCACAAGTATTTACATTGGAATTTCATCTGAATGATGCATTGCTAAAGAAGTGATGTCAAAATAGTGTGACGTAACTCATTGCCGTTGCTAAGCAACCGACATCAGAATAGTATGATGTTACTTATTGCCGTTGCTAAGCAACTGACGTCAGATGTTCAAATTTTCGTAATATTTCAATCATCTGCCACTCGAGAATAATGTTTCTCGTTAAAAACAACTACGTAATTAGTCCATGCGGGGTTTGAAACCAAATCCATGCACGAACCCAGCTCCCTAATCCCCGAGTTACGCCATGGTATTTGTTCTCACTACTCTTTCACGAAGTAATGTCTTATGTTCAGTGATAACTTCGTTGTCGCAAGAGAACAAGAAATAAATATTTGTTTTTCATTTTGCTTATTCTCATTACATTAGCTATATTAAACTACACGACATATTGTAGCCCTAATATTTCTATACCTCTTACAAAAGACGTCCATACTTTTCAAAACAGGTTACTGTCTGCGAACTAGGCGTTGACAAAGACACACATAAAAGGCATACACATTTCTGACACTTATTTGGTTGGTAATTTCTTTCCATCATGTCCGCGCTTTATCACTTCAGGTTGTTTCACTTTAACGTCGCTTCGTAATTTTATGACGACCAGCATAACCTTGGGAAACACTGATATTGAGCAGTGCACTGCATTAACTATGATAAAGAAAACTGGGGAAACCACTTAGACAAACCTTACACACAAAAAAAAAAAAAAAAAAAAAAAACACGATGCATAATGCATGCTACTACGATACTGTCTATTTTTTTAAATTAATACACGAACATCCATTTTTCTCTCACTATTTTCGTGGTTTATTTTTGTTATGTTGGCAACAAAGAACATTATTTTGCTGCATGTTTATAAATACCTTGAAGCTAAATATTTTGTAGTTGAATAAAACTGTGAAGGCCACGACTTTGAACAGATGAACGTCGGAGTTATCGGCCGTGGATCTACAAGAACAAAACACACTAAGTAAACAGAGAAAATACAAACTGCGACTGAACTGCTGGAAAACGAATGTTCGGCTTTGGGAAACGGGTGATTATATTTTCGGTCGAAAGTTTTTTTTTTTTTTTTTTTTTTTTTTTTTTTTTTTTTTTTTTTCTTCAGCGGAACATATGATGTAATATCACTCTACATAATATCCAAAAACTTAAAAAGGCTTTCATGTTTCTTGATCATGTTACAAAAGTTCCTTTACGGATAGTTATGACTGAATATTTTAACTTTTATGATTTGAAGTTATTTTTATGATAGTTTTTCCACATGTTTATGCACTTAACCGTAATATATTGCACCAAATATGGACTATATGGGTTTATTCGTTCTCAAGCTATTAGCATTTATTACCTACCTTTTAATTATTAGTATTTAACAAGTTCCTTGCCTAACACTTTTACTTTAATTGAGCTGACATTTTCCACAAATATATCTCACATGTGTATAAACTAAATTTTTTCAGATTTTTAATATCGTAGGTACACTTTAATAATAATAATAATAATAATAATAATAATAATAATAATAATAATAATAATAATAATACAATACAAAATAAATAATAAATATATTAAAATATAAAATGATTAATGTTAATTAAAATAAAAACTGTAATACTGACATAGTTGAATTAATAAAGAAACATAAGAACATGCTATAATTGTCAAAATTTACAGATTATGTAATATAAGCCAATTAATCACTACTATACATTAATTGGATCAAAATTACAATAATGAATATTGGCATTTTTATACATCTAGAGACCAGAGAAAGAGAAAATTGTGTGAACTCTAAATTCTTTTGCAGGAATACGAAAGCTGACATTTCTCATGATAGATTCACAGACAATTTCACCCCTACAAAAGAATATGTAATCAAGAGCATATCGCCTTGCATGTAGGCTACGACATTTAAAGTATTCACTAGTTACCTCATAGTTAAAATCAGAGGAAGTAGGTAAAAATCTATATGCACATAAGGATAAAAATTTTATTTCAATACCTCACCGGTATTTCCAAATTTGGCCGAATAAGTTGTAAGAGAATTCCAAATAACTGATGCATATTCAAGTTTTGATCTAATGTATACTACAATATTAACAGGGAGTCTGGTGTAGAAAAAGAATAAGTTATTGACCTTATTAATACTAGCATTCTTATGGAATGATTTTATATGTAATCAACATGATTATGTAAATATAATTTAGAGTCAAGTAAAAGCCAAAGTCTCTAATGAAAACTTTTCTGTTTATAATCACATTGTTTAGAAAGTAGTTAAATTTTAAAGAAATACTTTTACGATTAAATGAAATGACAAAAGTTTTGTTTTCATTGATTTTCATCCCATTGTCAACGTACCATTTTACAATTATCATCTTGAAGAAATAGACAATCAGCCGGACTTTTGGTTTTAGGAAAGGATTAATAATAATAATAATAATAATAATAATAATAATAATAATAATAATAATAATACTTGATTTGTTTCATACTTCAGCTAGCAGTATGTCTATGAGATTGAAACCCGTCAATATCAATAATAATAATAATAATAATAATAATAATAATAATAATAATAATAATACTTGGCAGTACAGTCAATAGAGGGTCAAGGTCGACCAGCCGACTGCTGGCCTCACGTCCGTCTACATGCATCAGTAGAGGTGAACGATCATCCAGTTAGTGTTATGGGAGTACTGTGTGCTTAGCGCGGTAATCTCCCCAGCAGTTATAGCTAGTTCGCAGAACCGGATTCCGTTACCAACTGTGGCTCCCCAAACTCATCAGGATGCTGGTTGGTCACCGATCTTATACATTGGCCGAAATTTCATGAAAATTTCCTCTCCCATGAAGACTCGAACCAGTGCTCATTCAGTAACGCGACTCCAGGCATGACGCCTTAGACCAAGACGCTACGGCGCGGGACGCGTGCATATTTTACTGTCAACATAGTTCCCACCTTTCAAACTTTTTACTGCAATTGCAATATTATTATATAATTTAACCTATCAAAACTTATACTAACACTGAACAGACATAGAAACCGAAAAAAAAAAAAATTAATCCTTATATTTATTGTAACACTGTCAGAATTTTTTAGCTGATTCGGGTAACTGTTTCGCAGGGAACAACTTATACACAGCAAAATGTTGAAAATTAAAGAACTGAGAGAAAACAGCGAGGGAGTAGTGGAAAGGATCTTTAAACACAACGTCCAACTCTTTCAAATATGTTGGTTGCGGAGTTGTAAAAGGGCAATAGAGGTAAATCGTTACCATTTTGTGGTCGAGAAGTATTTGACTTTTTAAAATATTAACAATTTAAAATATTTTTTGACCAAATTCCTCAAATTCAATCATAACTAGGCTTATCATTAAAACTCCACATTATCTGACGTCACAGCAGGTGTTGCGGCATTCATTTTATTCAAACACGTGAAAAGTTCTGATTTTCATATTATTTTATTCATTCCTGCCAGTTGCTTGTTCGTCAGTCATTGTAGAAATTCAATATGACATATTATATTCTCGTGAAATGAAGATAAATCTGTGCCCCATTGATTATGAAACGAACGCGTCATCCACTGAGCCATAGCGACGGACAATGAACTACAGGCTATATATTAATAGTCGATAAGTTAAGCTAACCAACGGAACTGTCGATTTCAATCCCCTACTGCTCTCTTATGGGCAATTATTATCTTATCAATTTATAAAGCGATTCTGTAATGCAGGAAAAATCTGAAAATAAGGAGCATCGTACCATTTCTCAAAAGCTGAATAACTTTTGCTGATAAAAGAATTTATGAAACAATAAGTAAAAAACATGACGGCGGCATTCAAATGAAAATAATTTATCTTGCAAAATATCAAAGTTCACAAAGAAATGCTATTGTTTGCGTATCATTTCCCTAGGAAATCAAACGAGATAAGTTTTGATAAGAAAATATTCGACAAAATTATTTTATTATCAGATGATAGATTAATTTCTTTACGTTGATAATAATACGAAAGTAATTTATGAACCGTCATCATGAAGCAATAATTAGGTTAACTAGTCTCAGTAGGACTGCAACAGAATTCCTGGGTTTTCCTATGGTTTAATTATTATATTTTCAGACTAAGGGGGGAAAACGGGATATTTGCCATCGGATGTTCTGTCCTTTTAACAATCATCAAACATTAGTAAATAGCGTAACTTCTTGGCCATGTGACCACCATGATAACCTGACCCCAAGTCCATGTACAGCCTTAAAAAAGAAGAAGAGCGATCTCCTGTAGCGAGAATTCGTCTAACAGGGGAAGGCCTTGGACTTCCGAACGAGAATCGTCACGAAACTTTCTGAAGTGAACAAGCATGGGACTAAAGTAACTGGTGCGAAGTGCGGTATTTCGTAATCGCCCGTAAACCTCTATAACATGGCTTACGAAAGTGAAGCGCGCGTCTGTAATGTTTGCAACCATAAATTGTCAAACACCTTTACCTTAGGGCTATAGTGTCATTACGTGATACGGCGCATGCCTGGCAGGTGTCCATTGTGTACATCGGTGACAGATGTTTAAGTATAATCTTTTCGCTGTAAGAAAAATCCTAATATAAACAATAGCACGTGACTGAAGTGAGGCTTCATTGGCCGCTGATTGGCGCCATAGATTCTCAGTACCGGGACGTGTTCCCGCCTACTGTTGTACATTCTGTTTCATGTTAAACATTCCCCGTTACTCGTCAAGTAGGCCTAACCTCACTACTATGTATTCGTTTGATTAGAAAACATTTACTTTATAATTACTGTAATTAAAACTCATTTAACATATTATATGCATTTAAGACTTTGTTTTTCTCTGCTTTCGAGAGGGTTTCCATTCTCATGTTTAATAACCACGCACACCGAGGATGCAGAAATTATACTTCAGTACCACGTGCTTACGTGAACAACTACGAGCTCAAGTCACGCCAGCTTGTTACAGGAACAGACTACCTCGGTATTACTTTTGGTATTCATCCGCGTTCATAGTACATAACAAAATATAAAAGTAGCTTTTCTTTTACATAGCGTTTTACATACGAGTGAAGTTATATATTTCATCTTATTTAACAACTATAATTCAATTTTTTATTTTTAAATAGTACAAGATTATGGTTTCCAAATATGAACTATATTTTCCTGCGTCGTGGTGAGTGTTTCGACTGGGAGCCAATCACGGGTATGACAGCAACATGCTTATGTTTACATTAGGATTTTTCTTACAGCGAAAACAGTATAGTACGGTATGATTTAGGGCACAGGCCTGTTCCTACGCTATCGAGTATACTTCGCACGAAAACATGACGACCTTCCCTCATCCCCTTCACCAGTTAACTGCAGGCACGCGCAAGGGATAAACCCTTAGCCGAGTTGCCAATTCTTGAAGTCATTGTGATTTGCGAACGTTTTTCAAACTGTGTTCCGTGAAACCGCGATTTTCAGAAAGACTATATTATCTTTGTAAATATACCTTAATTTATAATTACTAAAACAAAATTGGTATAAAAATGAACAAACATATTTTAAAAAACACTTTATATTTATATTTTCACTAACTTGTTTTGCCTAAATAAACAAAAAATGCAGACTTCTATATAATAAGTGTTAAATTCTCATGTTATTGAAGTTCCAGAATTTTATACTTAATTAAGAATGTTGCGCTGGTAAAATTTTCTGAAACTGTGATCATTGAATAGTTATATAATTTATAGTACAAAAGAGCAAAGTTAGACTTATCAGCTTCGCCTTGGGTGATAATTTCCACGAACGCATAAAGTCTGTTTACTCTAGTGTGCTATACAATATTTTATTCATTACTGGTATGTAAATTTAATTTTAAATTGCAGGGCTTTTCTTTGTACTGTGTTGTTGGCGAAGAAGTTCATATATATTCATTTTACTATTGCTAATATGTTGGTTGTCATGTAGAGTGATTTAAAAACATTTCATTCACTGCTGTAAGTTAGAAAACTTTTAAGCACTGCTGTGAATAATGTCATTATTTAGGTTGCTAAGGACGGTGTTGCTGTTGGCGATATCTCTTTCGCGTACTGTTCACATACTGTTCGGCGAAGTAAATCACGTATAAAATCGTCTATCTTACCGAATTATGTTTTAATTTGTTTATTTTCTCTTTAGTTGGTGAACCGTAATTCTTAATGTCTATGCCCATATATCCAACTCCGCCGGTTGCGTCCGATGTTAAGTGATTAAGATTTATACTTATTAAACTGCCTGAACTTTCGATAGATAGAATTTCTAACGTTAGACACAATTTTAACACTTTGTTTTCTTAGCTGCGCTCCTCTGCAAATAAGATATTCTGTTTTCTCGACGGTGTTATTTGTTGTTCTTGTCGTGATGGTCCTGGATCTTCAGGTGTATCAGGAGGCCTGGCTGCGGATCATCTGCTCCTACACTCATTAATTATGGCCGGAATAAATTAGACATATTGAAGCGCACAACGGTATAAAACAACACGTCGAAAAAGACACTGAGAATGGGTGAAAGCCAACAGGTAGAGGCAATGACTACTAGATTTGGCAATGCTGGGATCTATTGTATTTCTGCCACGCGGCTAGGAGTTGAGTAGAGGATGGGGGTTTATGAGGGATTACCAATTCCAAGAAGAGAGGCCGTAATGTTTCCGAGCCAAGTATACTGTATGTGGGTACACTATTGCGTGTTTTTCAAAATGGCTTGTAACCAGTGGCGTCGCGTGATATTTTGACATTGGGATGCGATTTTTTAAATGGCTAAAATACAGTAGACTGCTTTCATTATATGCGGAAGTTGCCTTCCTGGAAATAGCCGCTTATTGGTGAACGTTTGAGTTGAATTTTCAAATTTCCTTTGTAATTCCCTTTTAGCATAAGTTATAAGGATATTTACCGGGCCGAAGCCTGGCCGTGTTTACATAAAACACGAAAAACGAAAGTGCATAGAACGAGACCGACTATACTGTTGATAATGCAGTAAATCAAAATAGGCTTAATAGTTTTCTTTTAGATTTAACAATATTTCTTCAGGTAGCGAATTTGCAAAAGTGGTAAGTTGTGTATGATCAAGCAGACTCAAAAGCTTCAATTTGGAATTTTCAGCAAACTTGAATAATAACAATTCTGATAACGTGCAGGAATTCATTGAACAATCGCCTATATACTGCATAATTTTCTTATCCTGTCTAGGGATTGCATCTAGCCGTGTTCTTTCAGATTGAGGATAATTTTCAGCAGCAAAATCATCCATGCGTTCCCAAAATTCCTCAAAATAATTTCTCAGTCCTTGCTTGTGCTCCTCGAAATTATGAATTGCTACAATTTTAAAATCAGAGAAATGCTGTCTTACCATTAGAAATTCAGTTTATTAATGTTATATAGATGGTGAATGCAGTTGTGGTGTGCCGTTGTTAAAAATTGTTAAAAACTGTGTGAAATTGTTAGCTAACATATCTAGACCTATTAATAACTACACCAAAGTTTTGAATGACAAAAATATATCCAAGGAGCTGGCAAAAATAAACTAGAAAATCATAGTCACGAAAGGAAAGCCACAGACGAACTTGAAATCAAAGTCAAAAAGCGCAAGGAATGTAAATTCAGCAGCGTGTAAATATGCAGATAATTAGCATTTTCCATACTTTCCTGCACTGCAGTAATTTTGTTTAATATTATTTTTACTAGTAGCCTGTATGTGATGGATAGTAGTTGATCAACCTGTTTTTATATATGCAGCTGTTATTTTACATAACCAGTAATATTAGATATTTCGTTTGTGGGTGAAATACGTAGCTTCGAAAAATAGCTTCAAGGTTCCTTTTAAAATATAAACAATTTCAAGGCATTTCCTCATAAATTACAAATGTTTATATAATATAGTACGTACAATAGGTACCACTAGAACCCGATCTTTGCTATTGCCAGCTGGACGCCATGTTTTTTCAGAGTTATAATTTGTGTAATGGAGTTGGTCTTGGAACAACACATGCAAACCAGCACTCATTCTTTCTCTTCCTCATCCCAACGAGTGAGAGGTGTCTGTCTAAAACTCAATGAAACCTAAAGGTAATGCTTCTTAATCATTTAACAAGAGAGGTATGTTGCTCTTAACCAGTTTCACTCCTTCCAATATTAATTCTTAAAACTACAATAGTATTTTGTTATTTCGTCTATGGTCCGTCCTTTGAGCAAGAGAGGTATGTTGTTCTTAACCAGTTTCACCCCTTCCAATATTAATTCTTAAAACTACAATAGTATTTCGTCATTTCGTCTATGGTCCGTCCTTTGAACAAGAGAGGTATGTTCCTCTTAACCAGTTTCACCCATTCCAATATTAATTCTTAAAAATACAATAGTATTTTGTCATTTCGTCTATGGTCCGTTCCAGGAATCTGTAGAGTGACTTGGCGCATGTGGGGGCGTAGTCTATCTGTACAGGAGTGTATTGCGGGCAGCATCAGCTCGAGGCCGCTAAGGAGTAAGATATTCGTGGTAGAGTGTTCAGATAGAAATGATTCCTCTCTGCAAACGATTGGTAGTTTCTTTTAACCATTGCCTCGCTTCAGAGTGGTTACTGGTCCTAGTTCTCCCACATACCACTTGCGCACAGGTCTTATTTCGTGTTTCTACTCCACAGATTCTAGGAACGGACCATAGTTTCACTAAATCAGTAGCTACAGCGTTAAATGAAAGTAAGATGGTCTTATGTCAAGTGTGTAATAGGAAAATCGGGTGCGCAGTGAAATAACAGTTTGAACAACATGCACGCAGTGCTTTACACATTAAAAACAAACAATTCATTACATTAATAAAAAAATAAGTACTTCTTACTCAACTGCAAGGAAGAAGTGAATTTTTCAGACATATATCATGCTCTCGCAGCTCCATAGCATAAGATCCAGTCGCAAAATGTGAAGTAAATTCGTCTCCCAAAGAATCGGCTATTTCTGTGCGTAAGTCGCAACAATTGTACAGTGAACCGAAATTAGGATTCTCCTCTACATACATTAATAGCAATTTCGGTTTTATTGCTGGGAGTATAAAGAAGTTAGAGGCTGTTGGACTTTCTCTATAAGATTCGTTGGATATTGTCGAGGATGTCAACAGGAGACTTAGTGCAGTACGGGGAGATACATTGCAAAAGATGCTGAATAAATTACATGCAGTTATGGAAAGAAATCCAGGATATTGTACCAGTCTGCAAGATCCTGAACGAAGAAAAAAAAGATTCTCCTGTGCATATCATTCCAGGAAAGTTTCATCTCTTGAAATTTGCTTCAGCAACATTCTGCAGCGTAGAGGGGTCATTTTCAGCTCATAAACGGATACTATCTGATCAACGACCACCGAGAATCTTGAAAAATACTCGGCACTCCACTGCGGAACAAAATATGCTGAAAAATAATTTCACATTCTCTAGGCATGCTGTAACTCGATTTAATAATTTTTGCAACCAAAACAATTGAAAAAGACAATGTATTTAGTGCTTCAATGCTAACCTAACGTCAACCTGCCTGTGTTCAATATTACATATTTTTCAGATCGAGTCTATTAGGCTTACATATTTCAATACATATTTTGCCTAAGTTTGTTACATAAATATGTACAAATTTCACATCTTGATATTACATAAAAATCCTACCTCTAGTTATAACATTTGATGTATAAACTCACAAAAAAGCAACAAACAAAACAACGGAAAAACAGAGAGGAATCGTGCATACAAAATTATTTCACGTGTAAAACTGAGCGTCCACGGAACGAACCGATGTCTTCCGAAGAGAACTTAACATATCAATGGCTGAGAACCAGACTGTTCTAAGTCAAAATTTTTATAAGAAAAAAATCTGTGTTTCATTGTGTTCCATGTCCTTGTCAGCATGTATGAATTGAACAAAATTGTAATATCCCTCTTCATAAGGTTGCTATGAAGCTATTCCAAGTTGTTTCATGAAGCTTTGAATGGCAGGAGCTTAAAATAGCTCTCATGAAAAAAAAAAAATAGTAAAATGGACTTGGAACAGTCTGGTTCTGGACCATCGATATGGCAGCTCGGTCATTTTTTGTCTAAGATAGTACATCAATGGTGTCACGAAATCAGCACGGAAACTTCGATTTTGAAGTTTCTGGTTATGCCGCGTGCTTTGCTGTATAAGACTGTATATTGTACGACTACTCAGCGTTCAGGCAAGGGTGTAGAAAGTGTTACAATAAAGTAGGGATTGTAATTGTAGGGGAAATCACAATCATACAAATGAGACAAAAATATGTTATAAGTGCCTGAGATACGTCATGCACAATAATAATAATAATAATAATAATAATAATAATAATAATAATAATAATAATAATAATAATAATAATAATAATCAGAAATAAATAAATCGTAATGAATTTATATAACTACAGTACTTCTACAAAAGACAAAGGAATAAGGCACAAACATTAGTTGAAAATATTTGTAATATACAGTGTGTAAGGGGTGTAAGTGCCAATTCATGCCATAAGGAAGAAAAAAGTCCTCACAATTTTTTTCTAACTGCAATATTTAAGTAGTTATTAAAGTTTACAATATTATACGTTTTGCAACATTTTCTTAGGATCTCCAATGTAAATTTGGAAATTGTTCCTCGCGCACCAAACATAAGTCCAATGACATTCCAGTCTTGAATATTATATTTATGACTGAGATCATCACAGCATGGAAGGTAAATAGCGCGCTTCTCTTCATGTACTTGCTTTGGTTGATCTTCATTAATTTCAAACCTTATTGTTGGGTCAAGAATGAGACCAGATTTTTTTCTCGGTCAATTATTATGATGTCAGCACGCCGTGTAGATCCTTCCGTAGGAAAACATTGAACTTCCTCATATACTTCGTATTTACCATGTTCCCTTAATCTGTTAGCAATTATTGAGCGGACTGTGTTATGTCTATCAATTCGCAGTAATTCGCCCTGAGGGCAGAAACCTAGCACGTGGGGTAACGTTTCATGCTCATTGCATCTCCTGCAATGGGTATTGCTAAGGCTTCTACCGGGGAGAGATCTAACAAAATTTACAAAAAATATAATTATATAAATTTAAACAAAATTATAGAATAATATACACTTACTTACTTACTGGCTTTTAGGAACCCGGAGGTTCATTGCCGCCCTCACATAAGCCCGCCATTGGTCCCTATCCTGAGCAAGATTAACCCAGTCTCTACCATCATATCCCACCTCCCTCAAATCCATTTTAATATTATCTTCCCACCTACGTCTCGGCCTCCCCAAAGGTCTTTTTCCCTCCGGCCTTCCAACTAACACTCTATATGCATTTCTGGATTCGCCCATACGTGCTACATGTCCTGCCCATCTCAAACGTCTGGATTTAATGTTCCTAATTAAGAATAATATACAACATTGTGTTATTAGTTTTCTTCACAGTCCGTCACGGATTAAGAAGTATTAGCGTGAGACATAATCCCAAATTCTAAATTTAGTTTTTTTTTTTTAATTTAGAAAGACACTCTTTCAGCTTTCCCAATAACGGAACTGCCTCATTGGACAAAGCATAACAAACACACAGAGTGAAAACAAACTTAGAATAACATTAGATTAATTTCTTGTCACAATACATTCCAATTAAAATTTTTCTCCACAATCGATATTACTTATTGCATAATATATTTCTACAATTATAATAATTTCCGCTGCCATATTCTAGTGCATGGTGACTTACTGCAACGGTTGGCAACGCGGAGACTCGGGTAAGTTCTGCACCTGACGAACCAGCTCCAGACTAAGAATTAACCTTTTTTATTGCAGTCTTATGGAAGCCTTCACTGTGTGCTCTTACGAAACAAGTTTTCAAGATTCTTTATCGTTTTTTATTGTTTTTGCCATTATTGTTTGAACCCAAGCCTCCAGGCTATGCACTGTGCGAGTGCGCTTCTTCTCTATGGAAATTTTTATGGCCCAGACCTTGGCAGCGGCAAAAAGCTTATTTACACACAAATGTCGTCCCTGCATGCGAAGTTCCAGTTCTCCAGATTTATTGTTGAGATACATACAACACAAAAGGTTAATAACTTAAAACAAACAATAAATCCAATGATGGATACGCATGAACAGACTTCTGGATCTTGTGCTTTGATTGAAATCAGTTTTATTATCTTCGCCTTCAAAATAAGTGTAAATATATGTCAAAGACAAGTAAGATATCATTCACGAGATAAAGTTATGTTCGAAAACAAACTTTCTTTATAGACAGATCCTTAACACGCACAAGAAAAACAAAAACAAGTATGGGAGAAAAATTATCCAAACATTTCTTATATTATGTGCTACAAATATTCAAGCACCAACTGGTAAAATTATAATAAGATAGGCATCACGCTAAACAATTTGACTTATTCTCTGCTGTTTGAGTATTTATTAGAAGTCATTCTGAAAAAAAATATTCTTCACTTTCCTCGATTAAGAATGTTGTAAATTGTATAACTGTTTTTTCTGCTTCACAATAGGTTTGTTCGTACAGCAGGTTTGTAACAGTTTGAGAACTGTTTGCAAACTGTTCCAGCCTCACCTATTGCGCATGATCGGTTAGAGAACTAATTTCAAATCGTCCGTGATATCAGCTGCACGAACGCATTTTCAGACTGGTTGGAAAACCACTGCCGTCTAGATAAGTGTTTGAACTTATGACAGCAGAATAAATTAATTAAAATACTGTGATACCTTAGATTGTTGAGAGAGATTCTCTGCTACATGGTGGGTTACACGGAAATAACAAATTCACTGTTATTTTATCTAGGGATAATATGTTCAAAATAATTTTCATTTTTGGGCCTGTCTCTTTCCTCAAATAATTCCAGCAAGCCTAACTCATCCCCACTGGATATATATTCCATATCGTTATCACTAGAAGTGTTTGAATCAGACTTCTGAAAGAAGTTAGACATTAGCCTAACTTCTATTTTTAAACACTTCCCAAAAATAATGTTATTACAGTTAATCTGGGAACGACTCCAGAATACCGCGTAAGTACATATAGGGTAAAGGTTGCTAATACTGTAATACGAATAATATTGTGATAATTTTCTTTCAGAATGTATTACAATTTTACTGAGCGAGAGAAGGACCGGTTTGTGCAGCATCTTGTCCACGAACATTCCCTTAATACGTTGACGCAAAAATCCGATCTTCGTCTCGCTCAGTAAAATTGTAATATTTTCCCAAAAAGAACTATCACAATATTACTCGTATCACAGTATTGCCAACCTTTACCTTATGCCGTTATTTCATTATTGAATTGTTTATTTTTGTGCAAGAGACATTCTTTTTCATGCACTTATTTATCTATCCTTCTACCATATAAGTTATACATAACATGTTTTAAAATTATTTTCAATGTGCACGTTTTGTTACGTAAGTACTTACGCGGTATTCTGAAATACAGCGTTATTTTTAATTGACACAGTCACTGTACATAAGTACTGCGGTATTCTGAAGTATAGCGTTGATCTGTGTGAAGAGTATACTCATAATCAAAAACTGTGGATTTTGTTTAAAAAATGAACCAAAATAAAAACATTAACTTCGTCTATGCTATATAAATTAAATAAAAATAGGTTGGCATGAGGTATCTAGAGAATTAAATGTTAGAGATATTGAATAAAAACTAATAGTAAGCTTATAACTTTAGAATATGCACACTTATATATAGTAGGCTATTACCTTCCTGAAAAATGGCAATTATACGAAGTCAATTCCTTTTCTTAAAGATTTCCTTAGGACGGTTTAGAACAGGTTTAAACTTAAAGTACGAGTTATCAAAGAGTCTCAGACAGGATACGATGACGTAGAATGGGTAGATTGACTCAAAAGGTCACTTTTAATAAATTATGTATCATAAAGGTGTTCCGTTATGAAAGTCATCAGCACATTGCAATCAACACTACCGACTCTGGTTCAATCCCTGACGAGCAACTGTAAGTTACAATAATACGTGGTAAACGCTGATGTGTAGAACTGATTTCCTCGAAGTACTCTCATTCATTCTCATATTACGATACTATTTTTATTATCACCGTCTCTGTACCTTCTCTCTATGAGAAAACAATTTCATAATCCGTTTTATTTTACTTCTTCTATGCTTCAAGTAGTTTGCTAATTCCGATTTCACACAACATCAGCCTCATTCTAAGTCTCCCCAGTTCTCTCTTTTCTTCTGGCTTATTATCTTTAAAACATTTTCTCTTGTATTCTTTCCTTTCTTTCATTCCGTGTTAGAACTTCAAACCAACTTCTTTCCTAAGTTCTTCGTTTAAAGTGATTTCAGCTTTTGTATTTATTTCAGGATTCAGAGTGCGAAAGAGAAAACTAGACTTGGCTCTAAAATTGAATCAAGAAGACTCATATATTTTAAATATGAAATGAGGTCAACATAAGAGGAAAATATGAAGTCAGTGATGGATGAAAGGTCAATAAGGAAAACACCACAGGTGAGAGCACGATTCAGGTAGGTACACTGATGCTGTTTAAAAATATCTGAAACAAATTATATTAATTAAAGAAGCTTATGCACCCCGACATATGCGGAGACTAAGAAGAAGGTAGAAAATAGGAAAGACTGGAGAATGCTGGGTTTGCGGTGAAAGACCTGCCCTTGGGTATAACACTATGAAAGAATAAATGAATGAATGATGTATACCCCGTAATAACAATACAATTTGATATTATATATATTTAACCTGGTAGAGACAAGGGCATCAGGCCTTCTCTTCCCCTCTACCAGGGGATTACAATTACAATATCAAGAATAGAATTACAATAATTATAATTACGATTACACTGCTTCTTCACCAATTGATGATTACACTGAACTGAAAGGAAAAGGTATTGAACATTAAACGTAAAACAAACAACAATATTTCTCGTATCTTACAGACATGTCAACAAACAAACGAACAGGGGTGCACACATTCGCATACATTGACATACGCCAGCGCAAAAAACATTTTCAACGGTAACTTCGAAACGACGCGTCAAAAGACATAGGTTAACAAAAGGGGTTCCTTATTGTTAGATCTATCACCCCTCAGAGTTTGTCGCAGAGGTTTTGAATCGCCCTCATAATCATATTGAAAGTATTTTGATAAAATAAACTTGTTCTCTGGAAAAGGGGCCTATAAAATGCTCTAATATAATATTTATAACACTATTAAAGTCGGAATGCATTATTTAACAAAAACTTGTAGAAAAATGTTATTGTAACAGTATGAAAATTGTTATTTTGATAAAAGTGCATTCGAATAGCAATTACATAAAGATAAACCTTTCAATCTTTGTTTTCTCGAAACATGACTTTTGCTTATGATTCCCTTTTCTGGCTATCGCCTCAAATAATTATTGACGTTTCAGGTCTATTTAACTTAGTTATTTTGACGCTAAAGATTGCTGAAGTTCTTACAGTGTATCTAACCTCAATCTAGTCAATGCTTCAATTTTAGACAGGGTTGCCAGATAAAGGAATCGAAATCGTCGTACTAACTTATAAAAATTGTCGTACTTCAGCATAAAATTGTCGTACATTTCTCAACTTCCTAATATATTTCTAGTCCACCGCTGTGTAGTAATGGTTAGCACGTCTAACTGTGAAACGAGCGGGCCAGAGTTGAAATCCCGGATGAGACGAGTTATCTGGTTGACGTTGTTTCCAGTTTTTCCCTCAACCCATTAAGAGCAAATGCTGGTTAACTTTCTGCGCTGGAGTCATTTCTCTGGCATTGTCACCTTCATGTCATTACGAAGTTGATGAAGAATCGCAAAATAAATATATCTACCAGTAAATTTCAGTTCCAAATAAAAATACTACTAATTATAGTTCACATCCACAATGACATTCAGCACTGAAACAAGTCACTACCCATTTCTTCATCATCAACACTGTCATCGCAGTAAGACGTGCACGATGACGCTTGTTAGAATCAACTTTCTTATTTTTAAAGTCAGCAGAATTTGATCTTTGGCGGGCGCGGCGGCAGATAGGCCAATAAATGCGGCGGCTGAAAATTATATCAAATTAATTCATCTACAGTGGACTTAAACCCGACACCTCTATAATATCGGCGCGTTTAGACTTCTTAATGCTACTGCGGTACTATTTAATTGATAAAAGATTTCCTTTATCGAACAAACAAGGAAGTTAATAAAATTAAACTCGTATTATTTTGATATAACTGCGCCGTATACATGAAACCTAGAGCTCAAGATGACAAATTATGACTTGCATGGCAAGCATAGTTACAGATCGTTTTCAAAGCATTCCCCCCCCCCTTAAAAGCATGTTTCTTTCATATTAATCCAGGACATATTAAATGAAGAAAACTTATCTAAAAGGGACGAATTAACCATAAATTTCATTTTAATTATAGACCAACATTCTAAGTTCCCAATTATTTTTCCCTTCAGTGAAATAGTCGTACAAAATTGCGTACAACATAGAGTGCGGTCGTACCTCGTACAATGAGTCAAAATAGTCGTATGCGTACGACTATAGTCGTACGTATGGCAACCCTGATTTTAGAGCGCTCTCTAAAGAAGTAATCTGATCCGAGTCTTCGACGTCAGTATCTTCCAGCTGGTTACCAGAGTAATCGCCTATCAAGTCAACGGCTTGAAAAGGTCTTCGTTGCTTAGCAACGCTTTCTACTATTTAATACAATGAACATCATTCATTTGATATTGGAGTGGCGACGTGTGAAAGTCGTTCAATCCATTAACTGCAAAGGTCGTATTACGTGGGATAAGTGGTTGCAGTATGGTTACAGCGATGTAATACTTCAATAACTTAGCGTAATTTTAATTTCTAAGGCTTTAGAATGAAACATAATAAAAACGAAGCAGAGTTACAGGCCTATGGGATTGAAACAGATCTACGTTAGTGTTTGAAATAGAAATTCAGAAATTTGAATACCGGTACCTATATATCTTTTAAAAAAGAAATGTACTACTTCACAAAGTCTTCAATACCATTAAATGGAAATCCGCACTGAGATAGTAGGACTGCGCTCCATTTTATAATCATAAACGAGTGAACGTGAGAACACTGTATTAAGCTATGAACTGGAAAGGATGGATCGTATGACATGGAATAGTCTGTCTGTGGCACCGGATAATGAATCTCTACTGTTTTTACTTTCATTGTACGATAAATTTAATTCAAATAGTCCTAATTTGTAATAAAGAACAGAAAATAACGCTCATCTCCCTGGGTATTATTATTTGTAAATAAAATAAAATTACAGTTAATCAATTAACGCAATCCTTTCATCGCTTTTTTATATTACATTTATGATTTTCAAAAGAATAAATTCTTTTCTAATAATTTCTAAATATTCTGTTAAAAATTTGAGTGCACAAAATTCATTGCAGAATATTCACATAATTAACTGGTTTCCCAAACTTTTGATTGTTGTTACTGTATTCCTGTTCGGTTCATTGCATCGAATTTTAATACGGGTTAGCTTATTTTTAGCTCTTTCACCTGGCATATTAATATTATTATTATTATTATTATTATTATTATTATTACTACTACTACTATGTTAGGAGAAAATCCACAAACGACAATGTAGCAAGTAAAGAGACAGGCTTGAAACTAAATCCCGGAAAGCCAAAGTATATGATTATGTCTCGTAACCAGAACATAGTACGAAATGGAAATATAAAAATTGGAAATTTATTGTTAAAAAAAATGGAAAAATTCATAATTATACCTTGGCGCAACAGTAACAAATGAAGAGTACAGAGAAAAAACGATCGGAGTTGCAATTCTCATAAGGGAGATGTCATCATCTAATTCAGTATATGACTGAAAAATTTATTGCAGTTTTTAATGAAAAGTGGGAAAGGATGACTGAATCCGTGATGATAATTCTCCTTTACCAGTTTTTATAACAAAAAAACACACAATTTTTGCAATAGCCTAATATACTGAATTATATGATATCATCCTTATGAGAATTGTGCTGACCGTTTTTTCTCTGTACCATTCAAATATAATTGACACTCGAAAGGAAATTAAATGCAGAATAAATGTGGAAAATACCTCCTATTATTCAGCTGAGAAGCTTTTGTCTTCCAGTCTGCTCTCAAAAAAACTGAAAGTTAGAACTTACAAAACAGTTATAATACCCGTTGTTCTGTATGGTTGTGAAACTGGGATTCTCACTTTGAGAGAGGAACAGAGACTAAGGGCTAAGGGCTAAGAGGGATGACGTTACAGAAGAATGGAAAAATGCATGCATTTTATTCTTCACCTAACATAATTAGGAACATTAAATCCAGACGTTTGAGATGGGCAGGGCATATAGCACGTATGGGCGAATCCAGAAATGCATATAGAGTGTAAGTTGGGAGAGGCCGAGACGTAGATGGGAAGATAATATTAAAAAGTACTTGAGGAATGTGGGATATGATGGTAGGGACTGAATTAATCTTACTCAAGACAGAGATCGAGGGCGGGCTTATATGAGGACAGGAATGAACCTCGAGGTTCTCTAAAAACCAATTGTAAGTAAATTATTATTATTATTATTATTATTATTATTATTATTATTATTATTATATGTCGAATTTTAGGTTTGCTTGTAATTTCAGTGTTTGTATATATGTCTCAAAGTTTACTGCTTTTATCCTGAAATCATATTGTGTGCCATGTCTAGAAAAGATGTATTTTTAACTGGTTTAGTTTACAACGCTTTAACAACTGCGATGATGAACTAGTAGCGTCTGAGCGAAATGAAGTAATAATGCCAGCGAAATGGGTTTTGGGTCCAGCGCCGAAAGTTATCCAGCAATTGCTCTTAATGAATTGAGAGAACACCCCGGAAAAACCTCAACTAGACAACTTGTCTCAACCAGAATTTGAAGTTTTGAACCCAGGCTCGCTCCTTTCACAGTCAGACATACTTACCGTTACTCCACAGCGGTAAACAGGATGTATTTAATTTCGAATTTTTTATATACTTAGTGTCAAATTTGCTGAAATGCTATTCATCCGATTACATTTACAATTATTTTCTTCCATACATCAGTTCGCACAATTTAAAATCCAGAATAAATTATCGAACAACAAGTCTTCTGATGTGCTTCAGTCGCATTCAGAAAGAGATTTTAAGAATTGGAAAGCAAGACCTGGATTTCATACCTGAGCCAGTTAATACGTTATTCACTTGTTTCTCCATGAAACATTCAATTATTCATGCTATTATAAACGGCTTTCGTCACTCATCCAAGTCTACATGCATGATTTGCTATCTCTGCGACCTAGTCTACTTCTATGTAATGATTACAAGAATCAACAGAAGAATATCTATAATAATAATAAATCGGTAGCCAAAATTTTTCTGGTAATTTTCGATTTTCCAAAAATAATTGGAGTTAACGTGTATAATTAACCATCCTGAAACCGAAAATCGCTTTTTTGAAATTTTTGTTTGTATGTCTGTCTGTCTGGATGTTTGTTACCTTTTCACGCGATAATGACTGAACTGATTTATATGAAAATTGGAATATAAATTAAGTTCGTTCTAACTTAGATTTTAGGCTATATGGTATTCAAAAAACTTTATTTAAAAGGGGGGTTATAAGGGGGCTTGAATTAAATAAATGAAAATATCTTCCTTATTATTAATTTTCGTGAAAAATGTTACATAACAAAACTCTTTTTAAAAATTATTTCCGATAAGTTTTATTCTATGCAAAATTTTGATAGGATAATGAGATAAATGAGTTTTAAAATTTATATAACGCCATCTAAGGCTCTGTAATGAAATAAAAAACAAATGACTTTGTCTATAAGGGGTCTTGGACAACAACAACAACAAACGAAAGCTATTAAACATAGCCTACAGAGAATGTTTCTGTGTTTGTATGAAGTAATATCGATTAAAGGATATACAAGACTTTTAAAATAACGATATAATACATTTTCACCGCCGCCTCAGATAATAGTATTGTTGTTCCTGCAATAACTCCTATGTGCCAAATAAAAAATTTTTGAGTAGGAGAAAAAAAAAACACATTTATTCAGTCCATGGCAATGGTACATAGGAGATCATGAATTCTTACATTTTCGAAAGAAAGAAATATAATACATATCGCTATATGTGCTGTATCACTATTTAAGTTATTTGAAGGGTTCAGAACCATAGTGGGCCAAGCGCCATTTACTGAAGACGTATAAAACAAGGGTTATTATTACCATAATTCAATGGAAACATATAGCAAGTAATATAAAGTATACACAATAAATCTAAATTATGTCAATCTTCATTAAACTTTGGTTGCATGTAATAACAATTAATAAACATGTTAAAGGAATTTGTCATTGCACCAAATGAGTGATCTCTGGACCAAAATGATCGCATTTTAATTATTTAAATACAATTTAAATTAAGTAACATATTAAACGACTTATCCTTCTATCAAACACGAATGTTCCCTGGATCAAATTTCCTATTTTAATTATGTAGTTACTTTATATTTATTTCTAACGGGTGCAGCCGAGCGCACGGGTACGGCTAGTAGTAACATAAATCTATAAGAGAAATAACATATAATGAAATAGCTATTTTTGGCGCTATAAAATCATTTTATGGGAGTGCTGCAGGAGAGCAATTTAAAAAGAGTGTACTCAGTTCAGTAACTCTTCAACGGCATTACTACTTTATTATTATCAAAACACAAGGAAATAACGTTATATGCAAATAACTATTACCTGTTTCTACATAATATTTATGTTATTTCGTAGGCCTGTATAAACTACTATGAAAGTTTTCATTATAAACATTTCTTGTATAGAATCTTAAAGGATGATTTTTTGTGATTGGGGAGGAGAAACAAAAACTAAAAGCAGCGAACTAAATAATACAATACTAAAAACAAGTAAATGTCCTTCATTAAGTGGGATGTCACTTATGTAAAGCCAAAAACTATTATTAACCCAATACAATTTAATTTAAACTATTTTTAGGCATGTTAAATCAACAGACTACAAACTGCAGCACGTTATGCGTGAGTTCTTAAACGGAGCGACAAATGTTTGCAAAGTAAGGCAGACACTTTCAGTATCTCCTTTTTTAAGTTAGGTAAGCAAATTACATTTTAACTGTCTATATTTAGTCCAATAATATTTTGCATTAATATTTTGTGGTGTGTCTAATTACCAGTACTACTGCGCTACATATCACTGACAATAAGCTCTCTCGTAACCGGAGTCTACGAACTGCTCGGCCGAGAGTCTGCTAATCGCGTAGCAGTTTTCTACAATTTATTCACCTATTATTTGACACTGACAAGACTTATTACGAATTTTTTAAATATGTGAATTTTAGAGAAATATAATCTGTGTATTGATTCTTTAAAGACGTTGACAATTCTCATTCGAGTTTTGAAGTCAGATCAATCAGCTGACCATTTGCTCTGCAAGGAAACAAGATTCTCGATCCCTAGCACATTTCCTGGCGTTTGTATTGAAGAAAGATGCTATGTGGTAGTCTTTCATCGAATTACTCAACATTCTCATAATTTCAACATCATCTCACCAATTTCGAATTAACTCGTGTTTTAAAATACATCTTAATTATTTAACTTTATTTTATTTTGGAGAACAATGTAATAGAAATCAGTTTTTGACCTCTTAAAATCCTCTTATTTAATTGTTTTAATAACATTAAATAAATTTTTATTCTATCCGCTACATACTTTATTTCAGGAATTTCTTTCATAAATAAGGTCCGGATTTGCATGATGATCTCTGAATCATGAAAGCGACAGTCTTTGAAAATTATGCCTAAGTATACAAATGCATTTTTCGGAGTAAGAATAATTTCCTGAATTGTCTTCATAATTTTACAAGAAAAATAATATATATATATATATATATATATATATATATATATATATATATATAAGGTGTTTCAAAATATTGTACTGAAACTGAAGGAGCTTACAGAGGGGTTGGAATATAACAATTTTATAATAAGAACACATAGTGTAACTTATGTAGCAATCTTGAGTTAGTATAAACCTACGAATGCCAGTTACTACATGATGGACAACATACTGTACCAATGAAATAATAGTAATTTGTGGAAACATTTAAGTAAGCAAAGATTACATGAACTTAATAATTAATTTTGTATTGCACCAATAGTTGTTCGAACTGACGACGACCACAACCAGTGCAGGCATCGCATCGTCGGAGGAAACTGGCACACTCTCCAAAATATCTCAAGCACATCCCGAAACACATCACGTACTGCAAGTATCTTGGCTCAAAGAGACTTTCCATCTGTCTGCTAAATGAAACTATTGATCCACAAAAGCAGGTATCTAGAGGTATCAAATCAGAGAAACGGGCTGGCCATTCAACTGGACCTCCTCTTCCAATTCAACTCCCGGGATATGCGAGATTTAAAAGTCTCATACAGCATGCGTAATGCGTGCTGGTGCCCTATCCTATTGCATTCAATAATCGAGGTTGCCAGACGACGATAGAAAACAAAAGATGTGAAACAAATTAATGAGACGTAATGTTTGCTTTGAGGAGCTTTGTTTCTGTTTAGCTGCAAGATATTGATTGGTGGTTGGACGCAGGCTTAACTATAACTTTTTCTCACACGCAATTTGTTTATTGCACAGTTTACAAAAAATAGCCACACCACCTGTAATATAATCCAACAATTCACGGTCCTTTAAAAGTGCAAATTTTCTGGATTCATCTTTCAGCATTGTAACACACACATATACCTTTCTTGCAGGAACACTAAACACTGACAAAATGCGGTGCACTCTATAACAGATATGTCAAGTGCGTGCATAGTGTACATTCTGACAAGAAGTCAAGACCTTTCTCTTACAGAATCGTATGCAGACATACGCTTAAGGATGCTTCATCACTCTTGTACCTCGTTTAAAGGTTGAAGCCACCATGCATTTGACATGCCTGCTGTATAGGAATAGCACAATGCAGAAAGCTACGATTGTGATTTCCGTAAACATCTAAACGTCATATGAAGTTGTCACATGCTCAAAAGAAGAAGCTCATTAGGGGCTACCTCGCTAGTAAAGAAAACTGCAAAACTATGTTATAGTGCAAAGAAATGTATTGTAAAGATAACAGCGTTATGCTTTAAAACTTTTAGTATATGCACAATGCATGACAAAATAATAAAATAGGCAACACGCTATAAAAACGTGTGATATATGCAAGAAGCATGCCAAAATCATAAAATTTGCAACAAGACCGTAAATTCGCAATTAAATGCACAATAAACTTGACATACGGAAGGAGGTGAATTTTTGTATGCAAATATAGGCCTGGTGTAAGAGACCAGTCTAGGTAACTGATTGCGCTTATGCTAGTGTGTGTGAAATTAGGTACAGTGTACGTGCGTTCACTCTCTCTCAATTAAGGGTAGTAATTGTAAAGAGTGCATCTAAGGTATAATAAATAATATTTGTACATGATAATTGCTTGAGAGCTATCAGAATATTGAAAAGCGTAGACCTATATATTACAAAACAGAACTATGTTTTGTCTGCCTCCATGTTTTTCGTTCATTGTTTGATATAGGCCTACACTCGTTTCTATGTATAAGTGCGAGTATGTGTATACAGGATGATTCAGGGGGAATATTAAATAGTTTAGAGGGTTATATAGTATGGACTATTCCGATTAAAAACATATGTCCAATTTTCAGTGGTTTTAGAGATACAGTTATTTGTATGTTACGTATAACAAGTCTTACAAATGGTATGAAGGAAATACAAATCACTACATACTATTGACTACTACAAAGGACTTAAATGTGTTATTCTTCTGAGGGCAGCATTGTTCATAATGGATGTAGAGTAACAGCTGTTTGTAGTTTCCTTGGCTGCAGGGATGGGCATGTTCTTGCAGAATAATGGAGTCCCTGTAAATTTTAGCCGTTAGGTAACTCATAATCAAAATCACATTCCCCGAACGTTGAATCGGCCGCGATGGTCACGTGCATTGGCCACCAAGATCCCCAGAGCTTACTCTTGTCGATTTTTATCGGTTGAGGGTTGATGAAAGCTAAGTGTACAAAGTAAACACAAGGGACAAATTGGTCGCTGGCGTTATGAATAATGCTGACGTCAAAAAAAAAACAAGATGGCATCAAAAGAGCAGCTATTACTGTTTTCAACAGAGGAAAAGTATATAGAACTGTTTAAATACCGAGTAAATACAAAGTGTTTCCCCGATTATGATAATTATAACTTAAAAACTACCTTAGACAGAAAAATGGAGTCCACACCTGTGGAGTAACGATTAGCGCATCTGCCGCGAAGCTAGATGACCCAGGTTCGATTCCCGGTCGGGGAAAGTTACCTAGTTGAGGTTTTTCCGAGGTTTTCTCTCAACCTAATATGAGCAAATGCTGGGTAACTTTCTGTGCTGGACCCTGGACTCATTTCACCGGTAATATCACCTTCATCTCATTCAGACGCTAAATAACGTAAGATGTTGATAAAGCGTCGTAAAATAAACTACTACTACTACTACTACCACTACCACTACTACTAGAAAAATGGAAGTAGCAGAATTATATTTCCCGATTCATAAACTTTTCTTTCCTTAGATGTAGCTTTGCAGTACAGTACAGTTCAGCATCAAAATGACATCTATACAGGAAAAAGGTCAGTGCATTTTGCGGTATCTCGAAATGAGGAGGTAGCACATTAGAGTTCAGGGACACTTTCGGAGAAAGAATGAACGAAATTCACCATATGTGAAGATCTGAAAGGCTGGTCTGTAAAGTTTAAAAGCACTAATAGTGTTGAAGACCAGAGAAGTGACCGATAGACCTGGAGTGAGAGATGAGATTATTGATGCTCTGTGCATAGCTTTTGAACGCTGTCCGAAAAAAAAAAATCTATGCGTTGTGCCTCAAATAAACTTGACGTATCTCAGAGGACTGTGGTTAAAATTTTCACAAACGGCTGCAGTTCCACGCGTACGAAGTGCAAATCATACTAGCTTTGTTGTCAGACGAACGTCCCAGAATGGAATGGAATTCTCGGGAGGGGGGCAAATGATCAAGAACTGCAACCTTTTACAATCTTCTGCTAACCTTCAAGCTAGGCGAATTTCCAAACCCACACTGGCTGACTAGACTAAGGTTCGCTGAGTACCCAGGTTTCGAGCAGACAACCTCCCGTCATCCCTAGAACAGCGCTCTCCTTGCATCATCAGCCAGCGTTCGGGGAATGCTATGGAATGCTGACGAAATGAAGAAATGTTGACGGAATGTTGTAGATGCCTAATATGAGGAAACAAGAGAACCCCGAGAAAAACCCCAACTACGAACTTGTCCGTCACAGGTCTGACCGGGACTCGAGCCCGAACGCCTGCGTGACAGGCTAAAGGTCTGACCACTCAGACACTGTAGAGCATGGACGTCACTGTAGTAGTGTACAGCTCATGCATTTTGTCAAGACACTCGCGATGCGCAGTACGGGAGCAACGTTTCTGTGGAGGGGGTAGGAGTAGAAGGGAAGGTCGGGCGTGTGTCTACAGAGTTCAAGGCAAAGAGTAACCCATTCCCCTATAATTCGTAAGTAGACTCATCCGATCTCGTGCGCAGCTCTGTAGGAAAAGTGGGGCAGTGTCTTGACAAAATGCATGAGCTGTATTTTCTGCGGGCATTCTGGAACGAATTGAACAACACAATGACTACCTTAAGCAGGTTTATTTTTCTGAGGAGGCAATCTTTCACACCTCCGGGGAAGTCAACAAACATAATGTTCGGATTTAGGGATAGGAAAAGCGAGATGTTGACGAAAACAGAACATGAAATCGGGTACCGATTAGACGTTGTCCGAGCAAAGAATGGAGCACATATTGAAGTTTATGCATGGAAACTTAAGTTGAGATATCATTTGCTCAAAACCGCATCCGTTTATATAGCGTAGTTTTTCAATAATAAACGTTTATAATCAGAAACTTAACTGCACGCATTGTATTCTTCACCTGAGATAATTAGGAACATTAAATCCAGACGTTTGAGATGGGCAGGGCATGTAGCACGTATAGGCGAATTCAGAAATGCATATATAATGCTAGTTGGGAGGCCGGAGGGAAAAAGACCTTTAGGGAGGCCGAGATGTAGATGGGAAGATAATATTAAAATGGATTTGAGGGAGGTGGGATATGATGATAGAGAATGGATTAATCTTGCTCAGGATAGGGACCAATGGCGGGCTTATGTGAGGGCGGCAATGAACCTCCGGGTTCCTTAAAAGCCAGTAAGTAAGTAATCAGAAACTTTGTGTCAAGTCTGATACCATGTAAATAAGCAGTAATTGTAACCATTAAATCATTTTTCTTTCATTCTAGCTACTTGTAATGCTTATTACTAATTAACATCCGCTTTTTGAAGTTTTTTGCTCAGAAGAGTTAATACTATCACTCCCTAAAATATTTACCATTTCTTCTGAATCACCCTGTATATTATCACCAAAAAATAGGTTATTAGAGAACATGTCTTACTTGACATAGCTCACTATGTGAGACTATATAATTGAGCTCACAGTACTTAGAAGCCTTAGTTCTGAATAGGACATATTACACTAGCAGATATAGCGTGAAAGAAGCTAAGAGAACCTCTCAGAGTTATCGGTACCACTAGCGAGAATCGAGTTGAGCACGTCTAAATGCAAACGAGACACAATAATGAGTTCCATTGCGGCAATGTGTGATGCACTATAAGTGTACTTTAGTACGCAATTATGCAAACCAATTCAAATTGAAAGTCGTGGTGCCAAGGTCTTTGTCACAATTTCGTTATGTAACGTAATTGAGAATTATTATTTTTTAAACAAGAGTCGCATCGCTATGCGTGATCCAGACAGACGTTAAGCCTCTTACACCAGAAAGGTTTCGTAAATGTAGTTACCGGCGTCAGCACTAGATAACACTGGAGAGCAACAATGATACAAGTTACTTTTGACTGAAGTTTAGTAGTATTCCTTATTCTTCTTGCATTTACTACACAGGCATTTTGACACGCAACAGAAACATGGCAACACCAACGCCACGTCACAGAATAGACTTGTGATGTTTAGTAGTAGTTTTTATTCTTGTAGATAAAATACTTTAGAAGTTATAGGTTAGAATATAATAGATAAATAGAGTTAATAAAATCTTAGAGTACCTAAATAAAATTACACATCATAAAATTACTAAATAATTAGACACAGTATCATAACATTAAACTCACTGTCATCATTAACTTGTTTATTCAACTTATAAGATGATATTGCAACCTGAAAATGCGATATTTCAATGAAACTCACAGTAAGTTACTTTATAGGTAAGGTTTGAAGAGTAAATTCAAAAATACATTCAGGTGTAAATATAGACAGTCAGCCATTTTTACAAAAAGATACATTTTACATCAACATTGTTAGGTTTCATTACCAGACGTCAGTTGCAGCGAGTCTAGGGCATTTCGTAACCAGAAATTTCGTCACCATTAAAGTTTGTCACCTATTTTTCGTCATCAAATACATTTTGTCATAATGCTTTTTGTCACTAAGGAGATTTTGTCACCGAACATATTTCGTCATCATATACATTTTGTCATCATTTTCTTTTATACTGAGGGGATTTCGTCACCAAAAAATACAGAAAATTACATTTAGGCTGTTTTTATTATGAGTCCAAAACTATCAGTGTATAATTATTTTAATGCTCTGTATTTACATGGCTTTTGAATTGCATACATTCGTTCGGGTTTTTATGGAGTTTCAACAAAAATTCCCACTGAAGTTTTGCTCTGTATGTTCTTTTATAATAGTTTTCTTATCTGAGGAAATAGTCATCAGTGAATTACAAATGTCGCGCTGATCACATCTCCATACAATTCCGGTCTTCGTAACTTTGTGCTTTGTATACATCTGTCCATTATATGTCGATTAACTTATCTCTTGCTCTATTACTTTTTACGAATCGAAATAATTCTGCCATACCTTAACTTGAAGATTATGAAACCAATGAATCCTGTAACTTGAAGATTTTGATCCAAAAAATCAATGTATCCTAATGAAATGAACAATATGAACATAATGAATGCTATAACTTGATTTCGAAACCAAAAAATGAATGTATCCTTGGAAACGAAATGAACAATGAAGTAGAAGGTTTTATATTACTTATCATTTTATATAGGTATCAAGGGAAGCGATATGAAGGAGAGGGAATTGTGGTGGTGAATAGTGATGAGGAAATTAAATTGGTGCCAAAATATGATGGTGACAAAAGTGATTCGGTGACAAAATATGGTGACAAAAGTGAATTGGTGACGAAATGTAATATGTGACGAAACCACAGAGTGAAGAAAAATTGGTGACGAAAATTCCGGATCCCAGTTGCAGCTTGTTTGCGAGAAGTCAACAATATATAGGATTATTCAAAAGTAACGAAAGATTTGAAAGACTCTAACTTATGAAAGAATGGGATTTATTTTCAGAGCAACTTCTGTTTCAATATTGCTTCACTATTTTTGATATGGCAAATGAAATAAATGAACAGCAATTATTATTCAAGTTATTCTTCAGTGACTTCAAGTTTTTTTTTCTTTTTGCAAATTTATACTAGAAAATAATGATGAATAACTTTATGATTCAGTCACTATAAGTGTTAAAAGAGTGTATCGAACAATAAATAATAGACTAACAGAAAATTATTTTGCTTTTAAATGGGAATTGGCCTTATTCAGTGTAATTATGAATGTAACAGTTTGTTCCAAGTTACTGAGAAGATATCAACTTCTAAATGGATTGAGTAATTTGTCGTCCTTGGAAAGCTTGTAATAAAATTCAAAAATACCTGTTCCTTGCCAGTTTTATTGTAGATAAACATAAATCTTTTAACAGGTGAAATAAGTATACCGGTACTGATAACCCACAGGGCTAACGGCTTCAAAGTTGGATACCTGGTTCTAATCAAGTGCATTGGTCAATAATTAACATGGAGGCATGAGACAATTACTCTGTCTGCCATTTTAATTTCACTTTTACTCCAATCTCCCCATTATAAAGAAATCCGTGACAGATAAAAAACAAGAGTCGTGGTATACCAAAGTGCATAGGAAACGATGTGAATGACTGCGATGGTTTTACAAGAAATGTAGGAAATTAGATAAAATTCAGAATATGGAACATGGAATGTGAATTAATTTCCGAAGCGGCAGATGAGCTATTCAATAGTGTGGCGTATTCTCAGGAATTGATTTATACCTGACAATTACACTTTTACTACGTCATACTACTTTTGACCAACAGAACAGTACGGAACGACGTGTTTCAACCAATCATGCCTGCTTATCCTACAATTTTTTTCACCTCCCTAGGATGTTTTATCACCTTCATAGCATTTGTTTCTTTGTTTGCCAACATTGTACTTTCAATAACTGTACCTTTTAAATTGATTCATGTTTATTTCACCATCCTTAATTGAAACTTTTCTATCATTTATCTTGTTTATATTATTTAGGTTATGTTATCGCTTCTGCTGTATGAGATTATGGATAGTTACGTATCAGAGATTGTTTAATATATATGTATATTGATATTTGAAGTGGAATGCAACTGTTTTAATAAAAATGCAACTGAACCATCACAGCCTTCTTCACTAGTAATCGTCCATAGAATTCAATGAAGATCGTATAGTTGGCACAATTGGTAACAAGAGAACAGCTCATCATAATACACTACTGCCATCTAGCGGAATATTTGTAATGATGAGATGGTACAATAATACATTTTCAAGATAGCTTAGTATTTTAGTAAGTCAATTAAAATTTTATTGTATTAGAGTACTTTATTTCTTCTACTCTTTAGATAATATATTTTCATATAATCTTGTAATAGTCAATTGAATTCCACTCGAGTTTTGATTTTCTGTAGATAAATCAAAACCTCTAGTGAGATTACTAGAATAAACTCCCCAGTTTTGTGAAACTTGCTTTTTAATAAAGTTTGAGGACTTTGAAATCTTTCGTAACATTTCAGTAACTAAAAAAACTAGAACATGCGAGTGCCCTTGTTTCGAATCTTTTTATTGTCAGTTTTTTTCGTCTTTATTATTTCTACTTGAATAGCATGTAGCCCTATTTTTGTGATAATTACATTTATAGCTTTACTGAATTTCAAATATCTTCAAACACATTTCTCGCTTATACCTACCTACGATAGCGTGATTATACTTTGTAAAATGTATCCGAGTAGTTGCCATGGAACTACCTGATATTCGTCTTGTAGTTGGGACAGTTTCCTAACACAAATTACTGTAGCCTATTTATCTGTATACTTTTAAAGTTTACTATATTCAGAATTAATTACCATTTTCATTCGACATCGACACAAGAAGAATCTTCCAGTCTTTCCATCCAGAAGAATATTATAACTTACTGAGCACCTAACCTAAAGCTCAAAGTAGCGGGCATATTAAATTTTATTAAGCTGAATATAACAATGACATTAACAAATTTCAACGCTTCATCTTTGTACTACATCATGCTTAAAAGTGTGATATGGTAATATATATATACACCAACAGCGTTATTTATGTCTAAGTCGATCCGCGTAGTTAGGTTAAGTAGGTTTCATCTAACTCATTAACACTGGTTGACTCTTGCTATAAAATTCTTTCCTCATGTAGTTAAATTTACCTACCCGTAACAGAATGCAGACTTAATTAATGGCAGGCGCTTTCTTCCGCACAGTGATACCGCAGAGATTATGTTCCCGACATTTGTCAGCGTTACGTTTCTGTTATTATCACCTTTATCACGGAAGACGGGCCATCATTAAACAGACCATCTATTCCAACAAGCAGTTTAAACTGTGAGAAACACACCACCGCATATTTACTACATATGGTTAGGTTCTTATTGCTGTACAGTTTCAAAGCTGAAAAGAGTTAATCAGATTTATTACACATCGAAATTATAACAAAACTAGAATTAAAAGTTGTAGAAGAGTAGCAACTGTTTTTTTTTATTTAACGACACTGTAACAACTACTAGGTTATTTAGCGCCGATGGGATTGATGATAGCGAGATGGTATTTGGCGAGATGAGACAGAGGATTCGCCACAGATTACCCTACATTCGCCTTACGGTTGGGAAAAGCCTCGGAGAAAAGCCAACCAGGTAATCAGCCCAAGCGGCAATCGAACCCACGCCCGAGCGCATCTTCGGATCGTTATGCAAGCGCCTCAGCCGACTGAGCTACGCCGGTGGCTAGTAGCGACTGGTATACTGGTGCAGCAATGAGGGAAGTGACACGTAACTTCAGTTAATTTCATTTGTGCTCTTCTTACAGAGCAAGTGCGGGCCACCAGATGCCAGTTTTCTTTATGTAACTTATAACGTTATAAGTAACAAACTCTTAGAAATTGTGCACCAATATGCCTGGGTTAAATCCCAAATCTCTCCGCATTGCATATAAAGAGAAGACATATGTCACTGTTGGTAGTGATTCGTCCGTAGGAAGGGAACATTAAATATAATATAATATTTGTTACTCAGTCAAATGACAAATCAATGTAAAATAATTACTTATATTATATGGTCATTAAGTTTTATACACATAAATTACATATTGCAAACGTTTTCACCCATTCAGGCATCTTCAGGCACAATTATACAATATCTCAATATCAAACTGTATAGTCATTACATTGGTGGTAGATAAAAATATTAAAAATTGATGATGTACAACATCTCCATAATTAAAATGTAATGTTACAGGTCATAAAATTAAAATAATATTAAAATTAGAAACAACGTAGTGTTATGATTTAAACTTCATAATATTCTGTGAAACTCTTGTTCAGTAGAGTCCAATGATTGATGGGTTATTGTCGTTTGAACGTGGCAACTATATTGGTCTCTATGAAACATCCTATATATGAAGTAGTTATGAAGATGTGAGACGACCTGCTGCTATCGGACCTGTAGCTAATTATATTGTATTTATCTATATTTATCTATATTAATTGACAATCTGAACAATTTTCATCATGCTCTCTAAGGGAACATTAAGCCTGGCGGCCCCCTTGGTGCTATTCGACAGGCGTAGGCTACTTGCCGGCACCGGGTTTCTCCTTCTCCCTTTCTCACCATTATCATCCATATTCATTCCCTACACTATACTTACACGAACACTTACACACACACTCACCCTAGCACACGACATAATTCTTCACAGACACATATCATGCGTAACGTGGCCCGTCGAAGTGTTGTGCAACTTGAAAATGGGTCACATTCCTGCTACAGTCCGCAATTCACGAGAAGATCCGCACAAGGAATGTGAGTTTTTCCCCTACTCTTATAACCTATCCCCGAGACTGAACCGACGGCATTGTTTGTCACAGCCATCCAATGACATCACTCCCATCCACCTGCTCCTTCAAGAACTTTGAGTTACTGGCTTACTCTCCTCTTACCCAGCAAGGACCATACTCCCCTCGCAGGGATCCTATCGTGAAATTTGGGCAGTATCTATCCGCAATATGCGAAACCCGAACCACGCAAGTGAAGTGAATAGGCATTAGACACGCACACAAACTCTTAGAACACTTCGGAAGCGATTTCAACAATCGTAGGAGACTCCGTTCCGGGTACGTAAGAGTTCGACCCCAGTCTGATCGTGAGAGAATTTCTGTTGGTCAAAGTAGATGGTTCAAAGGAATTTTCTCGAAGTACTCCCGCTTCTTTCATTCCACCAACATTCTCCACTCTTTTCATTCCTCTATCATCTACAATAGGTTGTTAAAAATATACAGCAGTGACGTTTTGTAGGTACAAGGATCTCCGATGCTGATATATTGTTTGAGGAATTCGGGCCTCTTCGTAACAGGTAGGCTACTCGTCTGAGGATAAGGCTTGCTTCCATCAGGACTGAAACAGGATAACTCGCCTGTCAGCATCGGATTCGCGAATGTCACCAGGGACGCCTGTCGGACTGGAACAATCATCACATATAGGAAACGGCCTCATTTGTGGCTCAAGCGCTAGCATGCTGGTCTTCCATCCAGGGTTCGATCTCCGGCAGGTTGTAATAGAATTTGTGGTGGACAAAAAGGTGTTGAAGAGGGTTTTTCTTTGAGTTCTCCCGTTTTCCTCTATCATTACACCCATACTGTCCACCTTCCCGTCGCCCTCGGTAGCGTAGTTGGTATAGCACAAGCCTTCTATGCTCGAGGTTGCTGGTTCGATCCCGGCCGAGGTCGATGGCATTTAAGTTTGTTTAAACGCGACAGGCTCATGTCAGTAGATTTACTGGCATGTAAAAGAACTCCTGCGGGACAAAATTCCGGCACACCGGTGACGCTGATATAACCTCTGCAGTTGCGAGCGTCGTTAAACCATATTTTTTCCACCTTCCCGTCATTCCATCATCTGCAATAGTTAAAAATAGGGTGGGGTGAAGTCTTGGAGGCAGTAAGGGTTTCCGAACTGATCTGAGAATGGCTTTGGGCATTGGACCCTGGACTTATCAGGCTACTCGTCTGAGGATGGCACCTGGCTTTCAGGGCTGAGACAGGATGATCCACATGTCAGCACTGGATTCACGAATGTACGCGAGCCACCTGTCGGACTTGGATGATCACCGCATAGCTACATATAGACCTATAGGACGCACAATAGGCCAACAACGTCGATATTAGAAATTGTCCTGTATTTTCATGAACAATTTATGGCAGCATTATACAGTATCTTCCCAACCATTAGACTGAAATATGTAGGTATATCAAGTTAAATCGGTGCAGATTAACCCAATCTACAAAAATAAAAAAAATATGGTTTATTTAACGACGCTCGCAACTGTCGAGGTTATATCAGCGTCGTCGAAATTTTGTCCCGCAGGAGTTCTTTACATGCCACTAAATCTAGTCACATGATCCTGTCGCATTTAAGCCATCGACCTGGGCCGGGATCGAACCGCAACCTCGGGCACAGAAGACCAGAGCTATTACCACCTGCGCCACTCAGGTCGAATCCCAAACTACAATATCCTGAAGTATTTTACATTCCTCCTGAGACACCGCGTATGTACATATACTGTATATGAAAAATTTAAGACAGTCTTTATACAGTAGGCCAATAATATATATGTTTCATGAAAATACGGGACACTTTTACTATCGACGTGTTTTTGTAAGGAAATTGAAGTTAGGCGTTACTAAAAAATATATTAAGATTGAAACAAGGGAATTAACAAAAGAAAGGACCATACTGCCTTTAAACAATGTTTATTTATATCAATTTATTTACGTAATTTGTCAGTACTTTGCACTTATTTGTCTTAATTTCTTTTTTCTTTTTTTTTTTTTTCATTTTCATTTATTGTATTCCATAGATCTCGTATTAACTTGAAGCTTTAAAATTTTGTACAACTTAAGAATTACAGAATTTTCTGGGAAGATGAGGTGATGTCTAACAGTACTCTTGATACATACTTCATTCATGCTTTCTAATTTAAAAATCAAACATTTACAAACATTTATACAAATAAAAACAATAATTCCAACATTAATTTATGAAGTAAACATCAAATTAGTGATTTTTACATTATGAAACAAAGTTTGATCAAAATGCAGGACTTCTGAGCGTCTCGACAAAAATTACGGAAAAACTGGACACCTAGACCAAAAAGGGGACTGTCCCGCAAGGTAAGTTTAGCCTATAGGCCTATATGGCACATAATGGGCCATTATGGGAACCTGGCCCTCGAAAATCCAACCAACCAGATATTTAGACCGAAACTTGAATAAGACTAAGCTAACTTGCAGAAATACGATATGCGGCATTTAACTTTTGCTAAACTCCAGCCGTGTCATTGTCGAAAGCTCAAGGGGTGGCAATAACTGGAGGAATGCCAGCAACAGGTTCTTTACCCTACGTGGCCTTAGGAAGAAAATTAATATTCGCTTGCGGAGCCCCTGGTTGCCGCACCTCTCCGCATGACACAGTGTGATATCACTGACCAGAGGCTCGGTAATACCTACGCTCTCTCGGAGGCATTCTATTTGCATGCCGATCCCACTTCAAATATTGAATCAGTCGAGTAACGCTTGTTATAAGAATACATTTGCTATATTGAATCAATCGGGTAACGATTTTTACAAGGATACATTTGTTATGTTGAATCAGTGCTTATCGCTCTTAGTCTTATTAGCCTACTGGACATGCAGCGGCATAATACGTAGCGTAAACGTAAGAAGAAATAGCGAGAATATGTTGGCGAATGTTTACATACAGTTACAGACTGTTCGGAGAAAGCCGTTCAAGAAGCACAAGACGTGACAGAAGGGAAATGTTAAATTAGAGTGAAATTGTTGAAGTTGCAATGTACAAATATATGATAGCTTTTATTGTTCTTAATCACTTTCAACGAATAACTATGACCACCGAATGAAGATCAGTTTCCTTAAAAAGAAAAATATTAAGCAATAAAAAGCAGCAACTATGATCTGTATGTAATATTGTTGGAAAATAAAATGAAAAATTAAAAAAAAATGCTATAAAATCAATAAGAATAGGAGGAAATGATCTTTAATGACTCCAAAAAATGAAAAAGAAACACTATCGGACAAAATGGCATGACATGCAAAAAAAAAAAATCGATATAAATATCAAATATTTTGTTTTCTTATACGATGAGCCGTGTATGCCGGCTCAGCCAGCGAGGTCGGCTCACATTCATTAACGCCACCTTTTACAGCAGCATATTTTCGGGCATTTCCTTTTATATCCGTTATGTCATAGCAGCACGGGCACATAGGTAAGCGAGGAGAGGGAAAGAAAGAGTTTTCTTGGATAGCTAAATAATTCTAAGCTATAGGCACTCGGAAAGCAGACATCAAGCGAGACAGATTCTCGGAAGCGGGATGGTAACGAAGACAGAAATCGGAAAGCGGTTGGACAGTTCGAATTTTCCGGACTAGGAACATAAAAATATGGGGTATTGTAAATTGGGTTTCGTCCAATGACGTTATAGTTGCTTATCAGTGGTAAAGTACAGATATTTGTACTATAGAATGATAGCACAGTCTAGTATATACAGTCACGAAGCTTGAATTTATGAGGGTACTAGGAACAATAGACTGTACAGGTACTATTTCGCATTGTCTGTAATGAAGCGATAGTAGCGATCCTAGTGGTTAGCAACTATCAATGGATGCATATTTACTACGTATTGAGCTTCGTGACTGTATAGGCTATACTAGACTGTGATGATAGGAAGACTCCTCTCGTTTACTGATCCAACATCAAGATGTAATACTGTACAGGGTTATATCTTTCTTGATTGGAAGCCGATAGTAAGATTTTGTATTCTATTTTGCACAGTTGAATGTCCCTTCAGGAAAGTTCTGTGCAGATCGACCGTTGTTACCTTCTTGTCATTTACATTCACTTTCTTTAATATTGTTTATTTATTAATTATTGCTATTATATTATTATATTTATTAATTATTACTATTATATTATTATTATCCGAGATAAAAGAAAATGTTGTTATAAACCCTATTCCTAACGAATCTCTACTTGATTACTTTAAAAATATATGGTTTCACAAAAACATCTCTCTTACATTAAAGACTTCCAACAACAACACAACAGAGATTATTACTTATGATGAACTCATTGAAGTATATAAACGTTTAAAAAATGGGAAAGCCCCAGGCGAAGATAATTTAAATTTCGAGCTTTTTAAATACGCTGGAGAAGAATTTACCTATAGATTTTTATATTTCTTAAACAATATATGGGCAGGATCAAAACCCCCAGAAAGTTGCCAAAAAGCCATTGTAGTACCCATTTATAACAAAGGAAACAAAAAATTATGTGAAAATGACAAGGGTATAAGTCTTCTCAATTCAGAATATAACATCCATACAGCCATAATAAAAAAAACTATCACATCTTTACGAAGATAAAAATCACTGAAGAACAGAATGGACTGCGAAAAGGAAGATCATGTTGTGATAGCTATTTCACCATGAAGATTTTAATTGAAAAGCACAGAGAATTTAATATTCAAACCCACTTAGCTTTTATTGATTTCATAAAAGCTTTTGATAGAGTTGATAGAAATAAACTTTTAGAGATTTTACGCTATGATAATGTGCCAAACCAAATCATTCTCTCCATTTATAATTTATATCAACAAAATGAAATTACCATAAGAACTGAACGCGGAACTACTAGCTGGACTTCCATCAACCAAGGTGTTACACAAGGGTGCGGTCTTTCCCCTCTGTTGTTTATTATATGTATGAACCATATTTTATACATTTGGAGGCAAAGCCATCATGCTGGAATTCAAATTAATCGAAACACAGTTCTCGATACACTAATGTTTGCCGACGATCAGGTTATTATCGCTCAAACAGAGGATGCTTTACAGAGAGCCATTTATAATTACCTAGCAAATAATCGCCTCAGATTTCAAAATGGAAATCTCAAAAGAGAAAACGAAAGTCATGACATTTTCGGGAGAGAACCCAATTCCAAGTAAGATCATAATAAATAATACTTTAATTGAACGTGTTAATTCATTTAACTATTTAGGTTATAACCTCTCTTACATCACTGATGAAGATATGTCAAAAAAATATCTAAATTTATAAAAATCACTGGCGTCATTAATGCCGTCTTCAAATCCTCCCATGTTCAGAAACATACAAGGCTAAAGGTATATAAGACACTAGCTCGACCGGTCCTCACTTACGGTAGCGAGGCATGGACAATCAGAAAAGCTGATGAGCAAAAGCTGACGGCAGGTGAAATGAGGTTCATGCAACGAACAGCGGGATGCTCTTTGCTGGAACACCGTAAAAATGTGGACATATTGCAGGAACTAAAAATGGATCCTATAGTTAATTTTGTTCAACAATATCGACTTCAGTGGAAAAAACATGTCGAAAGGATGGATCGCACTAGATGGCCTAAACAGATTCTTACTTATGTACCACGAGGAAAGAGGAAATTGGGAAGACCACGCAAGCGCTGGCATGAGTCCGTAACAGATCCTGTAGGGTCTAATATGTGACGGATATGATGATGATATTATTATTATACATCATATTTATACTTGCTTGTATTTTCTATTTAATTATAATTTTATTATATACTAATTAATATCCGGCCTTGGTTTAATTCTGCTCGTTTCCACTGCGCCATATTGGTCAAATCCTTATTCACCTTTAAAATCTGACACTGTAGAACGTACTCAATATGCTTGTGAGACGATGTTACGTTTAAACAAGAAATCACTTATAACAAAAAATTAAAATATTAAAGGGCATCGTTTTACAGTTGAAAGAAAAATAACGACATTTCATCAACATCCGCAACCCTATTTATACGTAACGCTGTTTATTGGAACATGAAAAATTTCTCCATGGAAAAAATTCTGCAGGCTACAATGGTCCACAATTAACATATTGGGCCCAGTAGAGAATTACGTCCCATATGTCCGTCTACTGAAAAGTTTAAAAATCTCAATACAATTACCGTGACTAATTCCAGCAAGACGCAAATACATCGCACATACTGCACACGAACTGCCGCAGCAGTATCATCAGCAATATAATATTCTATAGAGCAAAGCATAAAAGATTTTAGGAGAAGCAATAAAATGTAATCGTTGTGTCGGTAGTTCGAACAAACAAAAACTGAGTACCGTATTAACAGAGATGAACCGCAGAACGCAAACCGAAATTGCCCAGATAGAGTATTCCGTTATCTAGTACTGTCCTATAACATTCATTAGCTGTTATTCTTCTTCCTCGTAAATGCCACTCAATAGAACATAAAACCCAGTCGTTATGGAGTACTATGTACAACGGCTGAGGCATACAGATTGTCTTGCTTGGAAGTCGGGATCATGTGTTTGAATCCTGTCTAGAACATCGATATTAGTCGTTTTAGGTGTCACATAGTTTTTATAGGCCTAATGGTAATTGCTGGGACGCGTGGTAAAGACCATGAAGTATGTTACGCAGGCGGTCTGAGGTTTGAGTCCAGGTAAAATCTGGGATTTTTAATTGACAGCGACAGTGGTAAACAGAGTTAGGAAGTTCAAGCTTTAAAAATTTTTGTAATATGCATGAAACTATGTCCTTAGAACGTGCGAAATATGCACAAAACATTCTAAATGTCTAAATATAGCATTGTAACATGAAAACTCACATTTATTGTTGAGAAATAGATGCTCTTGGCTCCATATCCAAAGTAAGGGATGAATACAATAAACCACTAATATGGATATATGAAAGTGTTAAATAGAGATTAACACGTTTTTGCAAATTTGCTTACGGTAGAGCCAGATTTTATTTTGCCTTCTTTTTTTTTTACTCATTTTAGCTTCCCTCGCTATTTTAAGGTTTAATGCCTTATTTTGCTTTTTTAGCTTTGTTATGGATATTTCCTGCTATTGTTTACACATTGAAATAAGTCAGTATGAAAAAAATAATAATCTATGTACTTATGTATTTCAATACGTTAAAACATATAAATAAAGAACAATTTCATTTTTAATTTATAAATAAAGAGAAGTTACACAAATTAAACGATATTTTGTATTACACGAATCTATATTAATATAATTAAATAATTTATGGGGGCATTGCTACAAGTCTGTCCTAAGCTAAGAGGGACACTATGTGTATCAGAAGACGAAACTGCTTCAATTCGCCAGGTGGAAAAACTCCTGTGCTAATAAGAAATCAGCAATGATCTTGTATTTATAGCAACACATTGTGTATCTTTACCGGGAGCAATTACGAAGTTGAAGAAAAGAGACGAGACATTGGTGTCACCTACGGCGATCATCGAAGATACTGTAAGACATTCACTGGAAGCACCGGGAGCCAAAGGGCTAGCTGTTGGTAGTTTGCCAGGCCTCCCATATTTTACGGGTTCTCCGGTATTTTACCTACATTTTACTCCAATCTTCCATCTCAATTAGACAATGTTTTCTTCCGTATCTAATAAAAATGTATTTATTTAAATAGTAAATATGAATAACGTTAAAATTGTTATGATGGTTGTTCTAATTAAGTTGAAGTACAATCTACAATGACAAAAATTCTCATTAATTTTCAACCTGTTTTGTTTCTGAATGAATACAAATCAAGTGGCAAGTATTAATAGTGCTATGAGAAATATTTCAAAATAATTTTGTATACACTTACATACAGTGCACGCCTCTTATTATGATCACTTTGGAATACTGCTAATCTCATAATATTAACCGATTGATAACAATGACCGAAAAAGTTGTTTTGAGTTTTCGAAGTTATTTACTCATACAAACAAGCTTATTCACAGAAATGAAGTACATTGTGATACTATATAATATAAAACTACAAGACAATATTGTCACAAATAAATCGTTTATTGTTAATCTTTACTAAAATATGTAGGCTTTCACTGCAATACAATATAAAATAGAATCATCGTGAGTTCGTTTATACGCGATGTTTACCCATCTATTTCATCGGTGAAACCATACTTGTTACTACAAAATTATCTTTTCCCTATTTCTTAGAAAGTTCCTCCTTTCTTGTAGCATGTGGGGTCCATTAACACGAGCATCTTGTTCAGGAATATTGGTAAACCATAGTTTTAAAGTTGACTCCACCTGACTGTCTTTCCCACCATGATTCCGCTTACATTTTAAATTTCCGTTTTCCTTCTCCGCTCAGGACACTCTCCTATTGCACAAAAGAGGATGTCAAATATATAACTGCACTGCTGCAGTGCGTTGACTTATTTTCGGTTATTTCAAGAATTATTGAAAGCTTATCTTTAATGTTTAAGTCTTTCGTTTATTTTCCACATTTGCCATAGTTTCACTGCACCACTATGACTACCACAAATAAAAAATTGAAGCTATAGTCCTTGACAGATTGTAACATTGACCAGAGACACTTCTTACAGTACAGTATTTCCAATGTGTATTTAAGGTCGAAATCCATAAATCTGCAAAAAGTGATAACATATAGGCCTACGGAATTATTGGTTACAATAAACCACTTTTTTTTGCAATGTTTTAGTATCACTCCGTACGGGATATCATGAAAGTGATAACATTAGCAGACTAATAATGTTATCTGTGATTACAATAAGCGGTGTGCACTGTGTGTGTATATATATATATATCACATCCTCCTAAAGGTAAAACATGTCAATAATGTAGTGATGGAACGGTTTTGGCAATCATTACCAAAATCTCCCTTATTTTCATTTTGAAAACCTGACAATCCTAGCTGTTAGTGCCAAATGTAAATGTGTGTGCTAACGTGGGGCACCTAGAATAACTTAACTACATTCGTGTTGTTCTGAAAGGTGAAATTTCTATTGTTACAGATATCAGTCCATTTACAATAGACTCTAGCATGTTTAAAGTATGGTCCAATCACTTCAGTGGAAGCAGAACAATTTTTTCCCATTATGAAAAACGTTCTCTGTGACAAGCGGGTGACTATGGTAGTTAAGAACTAAAAAAAAAATTGTAATAGCGTGTAATCAGGAAAAGTAAAATTAAGTACGGATGTGTGATACGGAGGTGTATTAAATAGCCTACACAATAAATTACAATCTTGAAGATTTTACTGTCTAGTTTGATAGTTTTTAAATGCATATTTCGCTTATTTTACTGTCTTTTTCATGAAGTTTAAGTGCCTATTTGCTCAAAGTAAGTGCCTAAAATTTCGGGCTCTACTTCAGGGTTTAAACCAGTTTTTAGATTGCTGACTAAATGTGCATGTAAATATTTAACGAATAGAACATGTTTATGGGTTTAAATTAGCCTACAAAACATTAAAAACGGTCAGCAAAATTGAAGTATAGGCCTACCGGTAGTCTACGTGTTGTAAGATATGCATAAGATACAAAAGATTGGACATCTCTGCTCTACGGGTTGACACTCTTAATTCAGGATGATGATGATGATGATGATGATGATAATAATGATGGTGGTAATAATAATAATAATAATAATAATAATAATAATAATAATAATAATAATAATAATAATAACAGTCCAATGATAGTGGTAAAAATTATTTGTTATTGCGGTGGCGGTGATGGTTTTATCTTGATGAATTGTATAATGATGGTTCTATAATACGAGTAATATAGATCACTATGAACACATCCCCATTAGTTATTTGAATTAATGGTATGAACTTATCATTTCGTTACAATAGAGCCACATATTATACAGCTATACGAATCGAAAATCGATTGTATTGCCTTCGTTAAAACTAGCATGACTTTGTATTTTCCGTCCATTGCAAATACTTGAAACTGTGAAACACAGCACATAACACACGAGACACTCGGGTGTTTTCTAAGATACACAGAACAGGCGCTGCGTGTATTTCTAGGACGGTACTCCTAGATGAGGTTATTCTACGTCTACGTGTGGCGTTATGTAAGCAGTGTATCTTGTGTCGTTCTTGCCCCGAGTGCGTGACGGGATGAGCTCATTAGCAATGTCAGGCAAGGTAAGTGCTGTGCAAGTAAACTGCAACCTGCCAATATTGGATTGCTCGTACAATACAAGAACCTACACACATACACACACTGACACAAACGCACGCACTCACACAGACACAGAGTCAGGCGCAAACATACTATATACGGATATATAGGCCTACCTAAATACTGTAGGCTATATACCTAACATATCTGCAATAGACACACATTCAGACGCATATACATACAGTATCTACACAGACACCTATACAGACGCATACACATACCTATATAGACACCCATACAGACGCATACACATACCTACATAGATACCCATACAGACGCATACATATACCTACATAGATACCCATGCGGACTCAGACACATACCTATTTAGACACTCATACAGACGCATACACATACCTACATAAATACAGTAGATACCCATGCGGACTCATACACATACCTATTTAGACACTCATACTGACGCATACAGATACCTACATAGACACTCATACAGACGCATACACATACCTACATAGATAGATACCCATGCGGACTCATACAAATACCCATTTAGACACTCATACAGACGCATACACATACCTATATAGACACTCATACAGACTCATACACATACCTACATAAATAGATACCCATGCAGTCTCATACAAATACCCATTTAGACACTCATACAGACGAATGTATGAGTTTTAAGATTAAGTTTATGTACTTTTGAACTATTAATAAATAATACTAATACACTCATACAGACTCATACACATACCTACATAAATAGATACCCATGCAGTCTCATACAAATACCCATTTAGACACTCATACAGACGAATGTATGAGTTTTAAGATTAAGTTTATGTACTTTTGAACTATTAATAAATAATACTAATACACTCATACAGACTCATACACATACCTACATAAATAGATACCCATGCAGTCTCATACAAATACCCATTTAGACACTCATACAGACGAATGTATGAGTTTTAAGATTAAGTTTATGTACTTTTGAACTATTAATAAATAATACTAATACACTCATACAGACGCATACACATACCTACATAAATAGATACCCATGCAGTCTCATACAAATACCCATTTAGACACTCATACAGACGAATGTATGAGTTTTAAGATTAAGTTTATGTACTTTTGAACTATTAATAAATAATACTAATACACTCATACAGACTCATACACATACCTACATAAATAGATACCCATGCAGTCTCATACAAATACCCATTTAGACACTCATACAGACGAATGTATGAGTTTTAAGATTAAGTTTATGTACTTTTGAACTATTAATAAATAATACTAATACACTCATACAGACGCATACACATACCTACATAAATAGATACCCATGCAGTCTCATACAAATACCCATTTAGACACTCATACAGACGAATGTATGAGTTTTAAGATTAAGTTTATGTACTTTTGAACTATTAATAAATAATACTAATACACTCATACAGACTCATACACATACCTACATAAATAGATACCCATGCAGTCTCATACAAATACCCATTTAGACACTCATACAGACGAATGTATGAGTTTTAAGATTAAGTTTATGTACTTTTGAACTATTAATAAATAATACTAATACACTCATACAGACTCATACACATACCTACATAAATAGATACCCATGCAGTCTCATACAAATACCCATTTAGACACTCATACAGACGAATGTATGAGTTTTAAGATTAAGTTTATGTACTTTTGAACTATTAATAAATAATACTAATACACTCATACAGACTCATACACATACCTACATAAATAGATACCCATGCAGTCTCATACAAATACCCATTTAGACACTCATACAGACGAATGTATGAGTTTTAAGATTAAGTTTATGTACTTTTGAACTATTAATAAATAATACTAATACACTCATACAGACGCATACACATACCTACATAAATAGATACCCATGCAGTCTCATACAAATACCCATTTAGACACTCATACAGACGAATGTATGAGTTTTAAGATTAAGTTTATGTACTTTTGAACTATTAATAAATAATACTAATACACTCATACAGACGCATACACATACCTACATAAATAGATACCCATGCAGTCTCATACAAATACCCATTTAGACACTCATACAGACGAATGTATGAGTTTTAAGATTAAGTTTATGTACTTTTGAACTATTAATAAATAATACTAATACACTCATACAGACTCATACACATACCTACATAAATAGATACCCATGCAGTCTCATACAAATACCCATTTAGACACTCATACAGACGAATGTATGAGTTTTAAGATTAAGTTTATGTACTTTTGAACTATTAATAAATAATACTAATACACTCATACAGACGCATACACATACCTACATAAATAGATACCCATGCAGTCTCATACAAATACCCATTTAGACACTCATACAGACGAATGTATGAGTTTTAAGATTAAGTTTATGTACTTTTGAACTATTAATAAATAATACTAATACACTCATACAGACTCATACACATACCTACATAAATAGATACCCATGCAGTCTCATACAAATACCCATTTAGACACTCATACAGACGAATGTATGAGTTTTAAGATTAAGTTTATGTACTTTTGAACTATTAATAAATAATACTAATACACTCATACAGACGCATACACATACCTACATAAATAGATACCCATGCAGTCTCATACAAATACCCATTTAGACACTCATACAGACGAATGTATGAGTTTTAAGATTAAGTTTATGTACTTTTGAACTATTAATAAATAATACTAATACACTCATACAGACTCATACACATACCTACATAAATAGATACCCATGCAGTCTCATACAAATACCCATTTAGACACTCATACAGACGAATGTATGAGTTTTAAGATTAAGTTTATGTACTTTTGAACTATTAATAAATAATACTAATACACTCATACAGACGCATACACATACCTACATAGATACTCATGCAGACTCATACACATACCTATTTAGACACCCATACAGACGCATACAGATACCTATATAGACACCCATACAGACTCATACACATACCTATTTAGACACCCATACAGACGCATACAGATACCTATATAGACACCCATACAGACTCATACACATACCTATTTAGACACCCATACAGACGCATACAGATACCTATATAGACACCCATACAGACTCATACACATACCTATTTAGACACCCATACAGACGCATACAGATACCTATATAGACACCCATACAGACTCATACACATACCTATTTAGACACCCATACAGACGCATACAGATACCTATATAGACACCCATACAGACTCATACACATACCTATTTAGACACCCATACAGACGCATACAGATACCTATATAGACACCCATACAGACGCGTACACATACCTATATAGACACCCATGCACTCATACACATGCCTATACAGACGCATACACATAGCTACTTACATAAACACCTATACAGATGCATACACATAAAGTAGCTATGTAGCTATAGATACCTACAAAGACGCATACACAAACCTACATAGACACCCATGCAGATGCATACACATACCTATATAGACCACATACAGATGCATACACATACAGTAGCTACATAGATACCTACAGATACACATACATATACTCATATAGGCCTACTCGTAGATACGTACTATATAAATGCACACACATAGACACATAATATACAGATGTGCACACAGGCACATACAGAAGTACGAATGTAAGTTACATACAGACAGATACAGATACGCATATACACAAATGTATGCATATTGTTACAAGTTACAGAGATTCAGGCACAATGACGCACGCACGAAATAGGGTATATACAATAAGCATCATCCGCATAATGTACACGTACACGTCAGCACATGCCCTAACTCGCGCACATCAACACATACACACACGAACGCACGCGCATGCACATTCATATACAGAGACAGACATACACAAAAACGCAAGCATATATACAAAAGGCGCGCACACATTCAACTTCGCACATGTGCAAACGCGTGCAAGAATATATACATGTATATACACGGTACACGCATACACAATTACACATACATACATGCAAAAAATACAAGCATAAATACATATACATAATTTATAGAATTATTACATAAACACATTCTTTCACTGAACACTGTTCAACCCTTACGGAAAAACAATGAAAATGAAGAGTTTGAAAGGAAATAATGTTCTGTCACATTGCCTCATGTGGCTAGTTTTGCTCGATTGTGTAACGAAATAGTAATATTAAAAGATAATGATCACTATTATACTGATTATCTTCGCACCGACAATATCATTTATAACTAATATAATTAGAGACTATGTTCACGTATTATTTAACGCTGCATCACAGTGTAACGGGTTGGATGAACAACAGGACAACAATTGAATGACAGGGCTATACTAATTACGTAATTATAGAGCATTGCAGACTGTGACAAACAGCTCTGACGAGAAGTGCAGCAGCAGCTTTGAAATAGGTCGTGGAATACATCATGAGGTGAAGGAAGCCCCGCAATGTCGGCTGACGGGAATCGGATTTTAGGACTGTCCCTGATCGTCTATACTTCACTACGAAAAGATTTACTTACTGTAAATGACCTGTCCAGAGATTTCCGGGTTTCTTACACCACCCAAGTCAACATCTGAGCATAAGAAATGCAGACGATAGCAATTTTTCACGCTCTATTATACTATTCGTGAAAACAATGCCCCCAGTTCATTCACATCGCGAGTGTTTTGTTCAGAGTCGAGGAAGCAAACGTTTAAGTACTGTAGGATTGCAACGATTAGCTGGACATCAGTGTTGCCACTCTTGACATCACTACTTTATATTTGGTATTATAAAATACTTCAAAGCCGCCGGCGTAGCTCAGTCGGCTGAGGCGATTGCCTGCCGATCCGGAATCCGGAGTTGCGCTCGGCTTGGGTTCGAGTCCCGCTTTGGCTGATTATCTGGTTGGTTTTTTCGAGGGTTTTCCCAACCGTAAGGCGAATGTCGGGTAATCTATGGCGAATCCTCGGCCTCATCTTGTCAAATACCATCTCGCTATCACTAATTTGATCGACGCTAAAGAACTTAGCAATTGATACAGAATCGTTAAGTAACCAAGTAAAAAGAATGCTTCAAAATGTAAGATATTGTCATCAAAGGAAGATAACTTGGCTTTAAAACAGAATGCAGCCTGTATTTTTGGATCAGTAGGAGCTCAGAGAAAAATCTTTCAGTATTAGGCTACTTTATTCTCTTCTGTTTATACATGAAAATATAGTAACAATATAATAATAATAATAATAATAATAATAATAATAATAATAATAATAATAATAAATACCATCGTCCCAATAATAAAGTATTGATTTTAACCGGTTTTAACGACACTAGGTATATCAACTGCACAATTTTATTTTATGGCGTATGTAAAATTGGTGATAACGAGGAGGTATTTTATGGTATCAGCCAAGGATTCACCATTGAATTACCTGACATTTGCCTTACAGTTAGAGAAAACCTGAGAGAAAATCAAATCAGAGCAAACGTTAGAGTGCAACCTCAAGTGACGAGTCGAGCTCGCTAACTCCTAAGCCAGTGATTCTCAACCGGAGAGCCGCGGTCCCCTGAGGGCCACACACCAGTTAATGGGGACAGCGAACAAAAATAATAATAATAGGGTAATAATAATAATAATAATAATAGGGTAATAATAATAATAATAATAATAATAATAATAATAATAATAATAATAATAATTTTAAAAATTGTTCTATGAAAATTAAAACAGAACTCTTTTGCATGAAATAAAGACATAATTTATTTTCCTTTTAAATTTATTCAGAATTTCATATTACAGTACTATGTTCTACAGTGTTTCTCAGTTTTTTTTAATGATTCCTCGCCCCCCCCCTTTTCCTCGCATTACTTTGATGTAACTCCTTAGCTTAAGGTGTAGAACTGTGGTCGTCAGCACTCGTTGAAATGGGTAAGGGGTAAGAAGTGTATTGGAATATGTAGTCATGCAGAAGAGAGAGATAGGAAGTATATCCTCTAGCAGCAACGGATGCACGTTAGTGCAATGTCTTATCCGCCGTTAAGGGACGCTAGCCCGAGGGTGCACTGTGCTGATGACCGCTGGTGTAGAATGTAAAACACAGTAGTGTGAAATTTGGTAATGAGAAGAAGCGAGACAGATTAGAAGAGGAGAGAGATGAGAAAAGGCGAAGTAGATGAGAAGAGGAGATACAAATGAGAAGAGAAGAGGCAGATGAGAAGAGGAGATACAGATGAGAAGAGTAGAGGCAGATGAGAAGGGGATAGAGATGATGAGAGGGGAAGAAAGTGAGAAGGGAGACAGATGAGAAGAGAAGAGATGGAAGAGAAGAGTAGAGACGGTTGAGAAGAGTAGAGATGGATGAGAAGAGTAGAAACGGATGAGAAGAGTAGAGACGGATGAGAAGAGTAGAGACGGATGAGAAGAGTAAAGACGGATGAGAAGAGTAGAGACGGATGAAAAGAGGAGAGATAGTTAGGGAGAGGAGAGACATGATGAGAGGGAGAAAAAGATGAGAAGATGAGTGGCATGATGAGAAGAAGAGAGAGAAATGAAAAGAGGCGAGATAGGTGAGAACAGGAGTGACAGATGAGAAGATGAGAGACGGATGAGAAGTGGGGAAACAAATGAGAAGAGGAGAGATGGTATAGAGATGGATGAGAAGATGAGAGATAGTTGAGCAAAGGAGAAATAGTTTAGGAGAGGAGAGACATGGTGGGAGGGGAAAAAGATGAGAGGAAGAGTGACAGATGAGAAAAGAAGAGAGATGAAAATAGGAGAGACAGATGAGAAGAAGAGCTTCAAATGAGAAGAGGGAAAACATGAGGAAAGGAGAGGCAGATGAGAAGAGGGGAAACATATGACAAAAGGAGAAATATATTAGAATAGGAGAGATACGATACAGTATGTAAGAAAAGGAGGAAAAAAAGAGAAAAAAGAAGAATAGGATAAAGGGAATAATAGGTTTGACGAGTGGAAAAGAAGATAATAATAATGAGAAAAGTAGATCAGTAGAAGAAAGAAAGAAGGGTGGTTATTTTAAAATTATTCAACCCGTATTAACCTTGTTTAATTTTAAATAAACACATGAAACAACGAATCAAAGACAGAATAGGAGAAGAAATGTCAGAAGAAAGTGAAATAGGGAGAGAAGCACGTCAAGGATGCCCTTTATCATCTACCCTTTTCAATATCTATTTGCAGAATTTAGTAAAGAACTTTTTTTCAGGGAGGAGTGATAGTAGGAGGAAGAAGAATAAAGTGCATAAGATTTGCTGATGATATGGCTTTGTTAGCAGAAGAGGAGATAATACTAAGGAATATGCTACTGGAGCTAAATGACAACTGTGAGCAGTATGGGACGAAAGAAGAATAAAGAAAATAAACTTACTTACTTACTTACTTTTGAGGGCCTCTCCACTTTTCAGTGGTTACCCTTTATTCCCGTTTTCCATCTGCGTCTGTCATTCCAATCCTGCTCATTTAGTCCCTTATCATTCATCATCCTTAATATTCCAGCCCTCCATGAATTTCTAGGCCTTCCTCGTTTCTTTCTACCAGCTGGAGACCACTGAAGTAGCACGTTTGGCCACCTCCCCTCATCCATCCTCCTTACATGACCATACCACTGAAGTTGTCTATTCTCAATTCTTGCAATCACCGATTCGAACTTGCGAATTTTAAATGAGGCAGTAGAGCAAAGTCGACAGCTTCACATACTTAGGGTGTACTATAAGCAGTAACATGAGCTGCTGCCAGAAAGTCAAAAGGAGGATAGCAATGGTCAAGGAAGCTTTTAATAGAAAAAGGAGCATTTTCTGCGGATCTCTGGAAAAAGAACTAAGGAAGAGACTAATGAAGTGCTTTGTGAGTGGAGTGTTACATGTTGGGGGCAGAAAAGTGGACATTACGACGAAGTGAAGAGAAGCGAATAGAAGCGTTTGAAATGTGGATTTGGAGAAGAATGGAACGTGTGAAGTGGACAGACAGAATAAGAAATGAAGCTGTGTTGGAAAGAGTGGGTGAAGAAAGAATGATGCTGAAACTGATCAGGAAGAGGAAAAGGAATTGGCTGGGTCACTGGCCGACAAGAAACTGCTTACTGAAGGATGCACTGGAAGGAATGATGAACGGGAGAAGAGTTCCGGGCAGAAGAAGTTACCAGATGATAGACGACATTAAGATATGTGGACCATATGATGAGACAAAAAGGAAGGCGGAAAATAGGAAATATTGGAGAAACCTGGGTTTGCAGTGAACGATCTGCCCTTGGGCAGAACACTAAATGAATGACCTTGTAATTATGTAAAATTGAATCCATTTATTTAAATATATTTTAATACTAGTACATTTTTATTGTAGGAGTTTTAGCTTTGAATTAGTTTTGAATAATCATTGATCAGCATTAGGGTTATCTCATTACCTTCGAATTAATCCTCGCAGTTCGAGGAACATTAAAACCGTCATTAACAAGTTCTTCCAGCAATAAAAGTTTGTAGGAACGTGCAAGGAGCAAGCGTTAACAATGCTAATGCACGTAGAATCGTGAGAAAGGCCAGCTTATCATCTGTTAACT